>NC_069499.1:495611989-495974489 GCF_027579735.1 Bombina bombina
AATATATATATATAATGTTTTGTTGGTAAAATATACAGTGTGTATATATGTCTGTAAATACAGATATACACATATAAATACATATGTACATGCACACATACACATCTTTAGACATGTATTTCTATGTATCTCTATGTTAAAGAGATCTCTTTATGTATCTCTATGTTAAAGCCTTTTTTTTCTTCTAACGCCGGAGACCTCATATTTTTGAGCCCTTATAACTTTTTATTGCAATATTTTTTAAAATATTTTTTATTAGACTGTAGTTTTTTTGAGGTGTTTTGTGGAATTTTTTAGTCAGAGCCACAATAAACCCCTTTTAACCTGTGCGCAACTGTTAGCGTTGCTAGTGGTAAAATTACAAGCTGTAATTGTATCACTTTAATAACCCTTTAAAGAGCCCTAAAAGTCATCCTATAACAAGTCCCTGTTTAAATAATATAGATTTGTTTAATGGATGCAACAGGCTTCCATAGAATAGCACAATTCATAGCACCCCATATAGCTGCTTTTATTCTACCAGGCACATACTCTTGCTACTTCCACTCAGGACCTGTAACAGCTTCCCAGGACTGAGTGAAGGCAGTGGGAGCACATTGTTTCCTTTAATTCATTGATGCAGCTTCTGATTGGCTGTACCACTGTGCTTGATTTTTTTTTTATAAAAAAGCATTGGTGAGCAGGTCAAGGGCTGGCAGAGTTAATGGTTTTATAGGGGGCTATTTTTAACTAAACTTTATTGTGGTAACATATGGGATGGGAGCCTCTTACATATACTTAGCTGTATATTACTCAAATGGGGACTTGTCATAGGATGAATTGGGTGTCACTTTAACATTCAGTGTTTCATGGGAAATATATTTGATTGCAATGGAATAAATTACAGCATCATTCTAATTTTACACAAAAACTGTTCTTGTTTTCCACTACTGGCATGGAGGGGAATTCCCAGGGAGTCTCATCCCTTCCACATCCTTCCCATGTCAGCACTGTTTAATATTGCAGTTAAACACATACTGATCTTTTAAGTATGTGCTAGTATGGTCTAAAGTGTATTATTGTTTAAGAAAGGGGCCAGGCTTCTCTGTCACCAATAAGGGGGGGGGGGGGGGGTTAAAGTCACATCGATTACAATTACAAATGACTTTAAATGTTACTGTTTACTCTTGGTATAATTTGTTGAAACTTGTTGAGATTCCTTCAGCATGATCTTTTCATGATTCAGATAGAGAATACAATTGTCTAACAACTATGCAATTTACTTCTATTATCAATTTGCTTCACTCTCTCCTTGAAGGAGAAGCAATGCACTACTGGGAGCTAGCTGAACACATTGGTAAGCCAAAGGTAATAGGTGTATATGTGCAGCCACCAATCAACAGCTAGCTCCCAGCTTCTGAACCTACCTAAGTATGCTTTTCAACAAAGGATACTAACGGAACAAAGCAAACTAGATAATAGAGGTCAAATGGAAAGTTGTTTATAATTGACTGATTTATCTGAATCATGACATGGGTTTCATGTCCCTTTAATATGATCTAATGGATTTTTAGAATTTGGAAACAAATATAAATAAATTGTCAAACTGTGAGAATGAAGCACTGGTTTTCCGTTGTACATTTGCTAGATGTTACCTGATTTACATGCAAGGAATAAAACATGTTCTCTAATGTTTAATACATGCTGTTTAAAGTGGATGAAGAAGAAACTCAGTGCACCTGCAAGTCCTTTGGTCGCTCTCATTATCATATATAGAGAATTTCCTGCATATTCCACAATATTTCACATTGTAAAATTAATTCAGAATGACAGTAGTTTGTTTTTTTCCTTTACATACACAATGATTTCAACTAAAAACATTCATATTTGCCTAGTAATATTTGCTGAATGTTTATCCTGCTTTAAAGTTCACACTTAAATGTTACGCTCTTTTTGAGCAAATTAGAAAGACCGCTATTCAAAGGTCAACCATGTTGGTAAACTCTTAAAGTAGCGGTTTCCGTTTGTTGACACATTATGATACTCACAAAACATTAGTGCAATGATTTACATTCAAAAGGAACATTATTCTTTCTGTGCATTCTTTATGCAGGTGACATTGTTAAATTTTATGATCACGCCTGAAGGGATGCAGGATCAGCTGCTGGGGATTGTTGTAGCTCGAGAAAGGCCAGATCTGGAAGAGGAGAAACAAGCACTGATACTTCAGGGGGCTGAGAATAAAAGGTGTCACTTTTAGTGGTTATTTGTCTTATACGTTCATTGACATAATCATAGAATGAAGTTTGATATTTTGTTCTTGCCTTCCATTTCCCTTTTGTATACTATGTGTGCTGCTCCTTATAGGTAGCTTGTGAGTAAGCAAATCAAAAATTGTCATTTTACATTAGTCTTCTACATTTGGCAATTGGCCTTCCAGACATTGTTCTTGCTTTTTCAGTGCCTTTATAGTACTCTAACCTGTAAAAATTATTTAAAAAATTTGCTCTGTGTGGATAATGTTAAAAGAAAGCAACATACAGGACTACCCAGTCAGATGCTGCTAGTCCATACACACTATCATAATAGAAAGGGACATGCAGGACTCTCCCATCAGATGCTGCCCAGTCAGATGCTGCTAGTCCATACACACTATGATCATAGAAAGGAACATGCAGGACAACCCAGTCAGATGCTGCTAGTCCATACACACTATGATGATAGAAAGGGACATGCAGGACTCTCCCAGCAGATGCTGCTAGTCCATACACACTATGATGATAGAAAGGGACATGCAGGACTCTCCCAGCAGATGCTGCCCAGTCAGATGCTGCTAGTCCATACACACTATGATCATAGAAAGGGACATGCAGGACTCTCCCAGCAGATGCTGCTAGTCCATACACACTATGATGATAGAAAGGGACATGCAGGACTCTCCCAGCAGATGCTGCCCAGTCAGATGCTGCTAGTCCATACACACTATGATCATAGAAAGGAACATGCAGGACAACCCAGTCAGATGCTGCTAGTCCATACACACTATGATGATAGAAAGGGACATGCAGGACTCTCCCAGCAGATGCTGCCCAGTCAGATGCTGCTAGTCCATACACACTATGATGATAGAAAGGAACATGCAGGACTACCCAGTCAGATGCTGCTGGTCCATACACACTATGATGATAGAAAGGGACATGCAGGACTCTCCCAGCAGATGCTGTTAGCCCACAAGCTACATGATGGCAGTAAAAGATACTAGGAAGGTGGATTAGGAAGCAGCTGAGAAAGCTATACACTAGAGCAGGGTCCTTCAAACTTTTTTTCCCAAGAAGACCAAGTGCAATGATACAACATACCTTCGTGACCCTTTTTTTATGCTTGGTCAGAACATTTCTGAAGTGATGTACAAGATAGCCACAATTTTTGACAAAGTGACTAAAATGTGTGTGTATTCCTGATAGTAGTCAAACTTGAAACTGTTGTGAAAGGTAATACACACACACACTCTCATACAACATACACACTCTCATACAACACACAGTCTCATACAACACACACACCACATACACTATCATACAACATGCACACTCTCATACAACATACACACTCTCATACAACACACACTCTCATACAACACACACACCACATACACTCTCATACAACATACACACTCTCATACAACACAAACACCAAATACACTCTCATACAACACACACTCTCATACAACATACACTCTCATACAACATACACACTCTCATACAACATACACACTCTCATACAACACACACACCACATACACTCTCATACAACATACACACTCTCATACAACATGCACACTCTCATACAACATACACACTCTCATACAACACACACTCTCATACAACACACACACCACATACACTCTCATGCAACATACACACTCTCACACAACACACACTCATACAACATACACACTCTTATACAACATACACACTCTCATACACTCTCATACAACACACACTCTCATACAACATACACACTTTCATACAACACAAACACCAAATACACTCTCATACAACACACACTCTCATACAACATACACACTCTCATACAACACACACACCACATACACTCTCATACAACATACACACTCTCATACAACACACACTCTCATGCAACACACACTCTCATACAACACACACTCTTATACAACACACATATTACACACACTCTTATACAACATACACACTCTCATACAACACACACTCTCATACAACACACATACCACATACACTCTCATACAACATACACACTCTTTTACAACACACACTCTCATACAACATACACACTCTCATACAACACACACTCTCATACAGCACACACTCTCATACAGCACACACTCTTATACAACACACATTACACACACTCTCATACAACACACACACCACATACACTTTAATACAACATACACACTCTCATACAACACACACTCTTATACAACACACACATTACACACAGTCTCATACAACACACACACCACATACACTCTCATACAACATACACACACTCATACAACACACACACCACACAAACACTATCCTACAACACATGTAAGTTGCGACCCAGTAAACATGGTGTTGCGACCCAGTAATGGGTCCCGACCCATAGTTTGAAGAACCTTGCACTAGAGTGTACTGAAATATTCTTAAAAAAATACTTTTGTCAATTAAGTACTTTTATTGACTATACATGAAAAAAATATGAGAGCAGATTATGCTCTGCATTTTTACCTTTCTATATAACCCCCCCCCCCCCATTCTACATGCTACATTGAGTTGAGTTCTAGATATATAAGGATTTTAAGACACAGGTTCTTTAGCTGATACTGTCAATTGCCTACTGTGGGATAGATTGTCATACATCTTGTTTGAATTAGTTCATATGACCTATGTTTCCCAAGCAGTTTTGTAAAGGAGTACAAGGAGATGACTGCCACTTGCATGATTTCTTTAGTCCTCTATTGAAAAATACAGTTGTATTTGACTGTGTATGGCCAGAATATTGTACCATCTTCTAAATCAATGAATTAATGTCCACACAAAACGCATTACAAAAATGTGATCTATACATAGAATGAAGCTCCAGGTTTACTCTGCATTATAAATTCAATATGATGTAAGCTCACAAATGCACCTGTCCTTTATGTTTTCTTTTTACAAGGTGACCCACATCAGACGGCAACTCACAGGCAGGGCACTCTACGCCTTCATCATTTTTGTATTTGCTTTTTTTTTTTAAACCTTACTATGGCATAATGCACCTATGTTTTAGAGCTGCAGAATACATTGGCACTCAACAAATAATTGATAACAATAATATTCATTGTTGCAAACTTTGCAGTGTGGTCATCATAAATAAGGCACCTGGAAATGACATATATTTGAAGTAAAATGTTCCTGTTTTTCTTTTCTAATTAGTGTAAATTATATACACTTTGTTGATTTCAACGTACTTATGTTACTGCCTAGCAAAAAATAAGTAGTAAGATTCCTAAAATGCCAGTGAGGATATAAAATGTATTTTATCTTAGGCTTAAACATAAACATGGTCTAATAAATCTTATGAAGAATTCAATGCACCATGCATCTTGCAGGGCTTAATATTCCTCTTCCCAATAGTATTACTGTTTTATGACTGCTGTATCTAACTCTGAATTTATATTATACTTTTTTTTTTTTGTATTCCAGGCAGCTAAAGGAAATTGAAGACAAGATATTAGAAGTACTTTCATCTTCAGAAGGAAACATCTTAGAAGATGAAACTGCCATTAAAATATTGTCTTCCTCCAAGGTTCTGGCAAATGAAATCTCTGAGAAGCAAGCTGTGGCTGAGGAAACCGAGAGAAAGATTGATGAAACTCGAATGGGCTACCGTCCGATCTCAGTTCATTCTTCAATTCTGTTTTTTTCCATTGCAGATTTAGCCAACATTGAACCCATGTACCAATACTCTCTAGCATGGTTTATTAATCTTTTTATCATGTCAATAGATAACTCAGAGAAGTCTGAAAATCTACAGACAAGGTAACCTAATTCTAGCGGTATACTTTATTTATCATATAACATTACCTTTTGCTTGTACTGCTTTCTCATAAATCGCCTGCAGTTAAATATCACATAAATGATTAATCACAGTAAAAGAAGACAAGACGTAATGGGATATTATTTTAAGCTATTATATATCTTTCTTTTTGTTTTACTTTAAGGCTCCAGATTTTGAAGGATCATTTTACATATTCACTATACAGCAATGTATGCCGTTCACTATTTGAAAAGGACAAGTTGCTATTTTCTTTCGGCTTAACTGTAAATCTTTTGAAGTATGATAAACTGGTAAGTACTTTCAAAGATGCACAAATTGAACTTTAAGAATACATAACATATAAGGGAATAGGAATTTCAAAATGAAAATCTACCCATTGGGATATTATAACCTCTAATTCACCAAACTTTGTAAATTACTAGAAATTTGTTCTGTAAGGAAGTAGATTTTGGAGAAAACTCTTAACACGATATTGTTACAGAAGTTTTGTTTTCCTTTTTGTATAATAAATGGCAAAAGTAATATTTTTATGCTAGATTCTCCATAAATGTTATTGGGTTGGGTTTCATTGCCGAGACTAGGTCTCACCTTTACTGTTTAGGGAATAAGACCAGAAGGTACATAAATACACTGTGGAAAACCATAAGCCATATAGACAATAAAACATATATAGAAAGGGAGCAGAGCTAAATAAGGTAAGTGTTTTAAGGAAAGATCCTAGTTTAAATCTTGATGGAGGGTTTCAAAGGGATATGAAACCCATTTTTTTTTCTTACATGACTTAGAAAGAGCATGCAATTTTAAACAACTTTCTAATCTACACTTTGCTGAAAAGCATAGCTAGATAGGCTCAGTAGCTGCTGATTGGTGGATGCACATAGATGCCTTTGCGTTATTGGCTCACCCATCTGCATTGCTATTTCTTCAACAAAGGATATCTAAAGAATTAAGCAAATTAGATAATAGAAGTAAATTGGAATGTTGTTTAAAATTGTATCCCCTATCTGAATCCCGAAATAAATAATTTGGGTTTAATGTCCCTTTAATCCACATATACTCAACTAAAGTCTTAACATCTCCAGCGACTTAGCATTCAGTACAAGTGTAGAATACTACACAGTTATACAAATTGTGCAACTGACCTTCTTGGAGCACAAGTGGTTCTTTGTGCAACATGATCGCCTTCCTCAGTGCCCCTCTTTTATTCTTTATAAAATATTTAACTGTGCATATAAAGGGTCATGCTCATTTAATATAGTTACATTTTCTAAATGTTGTATTCATATAAGGTTTTTGTTTTGCCATTGAAATATATGTATATTTTCTGAAAAAGGGGAGTGTGTCCCCAAAACGTCACATTAATAATAAATTACAGAACTAAAAGGACCAGTGAGTGCTTCCATTACTCTACGATATATCTATATACAGTATATATGTATATATGTGTGTCTGTGTGTGTGTACTATTTATCTTTAACAGTGTTATTTTAAAAGCATCCTTTAGTTTCCACGTAAACTTCTGTAGTTTACAAAGTTGGACAGGTCACTGTCAGAGATTTTAGTTTGATGATGATACGATGTACAGATTGAGCGGAATACAGTAAATAATTTATCAAATATGGCAATTTTTTTTCCTTTAGGTTGATGATGATGAATGGAAATTTTTGTTAACTGGTGGTATTGGACTGGATAATCCTCATTCCAATCCTTGCACATGGCTACCTCAGAAATCATGGGATGAAATATGTCGCTTAGATGACTTGAAAGTATTTAAAGGTATTCGAAAGGATTTCTTGAGACTCAAAGATGGATGGAAGGCAGTTTATGATAGTTTGGTAAGTGGGACAATGTCTGGTAAAGCATACACCTTTATGTGCGTGATAGACGGGGAGGGTCCCTATGCTACAGAAAATTATTTTACGGGAGAGGGGGGATGGGAAGATACACTACGGGAAAAGAGGAAACGGAAGGGGGGGCACCCTAATTAATGATCTCAGCGAGGTAGGGAGTGACACTACTACACTACAAAAATAAATAAACAATGAAATAAATAAAAATAATAATAATAAAAAAACAAACATAAACTGGGTACTGGCAGACAGCTGCCAGTACCCAAAATTGCCACCACTAGTAGGAGGGGGAGGGTTAAAGAACTGTTTGGGGGGATCAGAGAGGTGGGAGGGTTGAGGGGATTACTACACTGTGAGGAAAATAATGATAATAAAAAGCCCTAAACTGCATACTGGTAGACCTTCTGCCAGTATTTAAAAAGGGTGAACAGTGTGTGAGTGTGTGTGGGGGGGGGTGAGGTGAGGGAGGGATGAAATCTGTTTGGGAGGGATCAGGTACTGTTCAGGGATTGGGAGGTGTCAGGTGGGAGGGTAATCTCTACTCTGCATCAAAAATAAACTTTAAAAGCTAATTGATTAACTCCTTCACTGCCAGGAATTTCAAGTAAGGTGTACAGCTGCAATTAACGGCATTCTTATTGCCAAAACGCAATGGCAAAACCATGCATGTCTGCTATTTCTGGATAAAGGGGATCCCAGAGAAGCTTTGATAACCATTTGTCATATGACTTCAGTAGTTGTATGTAAATAATTTCATTTGAAAACCAAAGTTTGCGAAAAAGTTAACTTTTTTTTTTTTATATGATCGTATCGCACAGCTAAATAGTGGAATCAAATATACCAAAATGTGCCTAGATCTGGAAAACCAAATGTACACATTATATTCATTGTGTGGCCTCTGTGCTTTAGGTTGGATAGGCCTGCTTTAAATGGTATGCTCTCAAAAGTACATTGAGGGCTAGATTACAAGTGGAGCACTAAATTATCACGTGCTAATTAAACAGCCATTACAAGTGGCTGGCTAGTGCTACCGCAAGCTTGCAGTAGCAATTAGCGCTCAGAAAATTAACCATAGTCATAAAAAAACAACAGCATTATGCAGTTTTTGGGGTCTTAAGTTGGTGGGAGTGAGGTGTTATAAAAAAAAAAAAAAAAAAAAAAGATGGCACTGAAAAGTGCCTTTACATTGCAGTATATGGGAACTGTGTGTTTCCAGTAAATATATACTGTATGTATATGCTTGTATACATATATGTTTATGTGTTAATATGTGTATATACACATATTAACACATAAATATATATGTATATCAGCATATACATATATATTTAAATTTCTCTTGCAAGATGTATCAAGTCCACGGATTCATCCAATACTTGTGGGATATTCTCCTTCCCAACAGGAAGTGGCAAAGAGAGCACCTACAGCAGAGCTGTCTATATAGCTCCTCCCCTAACTCCACCCCCCCCCAGTCATTCTCTTTGCCGGCTCTAAGCAATAAGGAAGGGTAAAGTGATTGTGGTGACAAAATATTAGTTTTATTTTCTTCAAGCAAGAGTTTGTTATTTTAAATGGTACCGGTGTGTACTATTTACTCTCAAGCAGAAAAAAGATGAAGATTTCTGCATGGAGGATGATGATCTTAGCATTTGTAACTAAGATCCATTGCTGTTCCCACAGAGGCTGAGGAGTACAGGAAACTTCAGTTGAGGAACGGTTTTGCAGGCTAGGCTGCACTGAGGTATGTTCAGTCATTTTTTTTCTAGAAAGACTGTGATATTTCAAGAAAAGGGCTGACATTATCCCCATGAGGGGAAGGGTAAGCTGTGATCAAACACTTTTGGTAGTATTACAAGCTTGCATAAGGGCTAAGTTACTCTGCTGGTTGACACTTATATAATAAAACAAACGTTTTTTGCTAAACTTGGTAAAACGTTTTTCGGACTTTATATTTAGAATGGTTCATTTGGCTTATTTTGTGTTTTACATCCCACATGGCTGTTTTTAACACTTCAGGTGTTGCTTTAAGGCCCAACAGACATCGTGTATGAGGTGGGTGGGGCCTATTTTCGCGCCTTAGATGCGCAGTTGTTTTTATCTCTGTACAGCAAGCTGCAACACAGGAGGGTCCTGAAGCAGTTTTGGGGCCAAAACAAAGCTTTATTCCCTCAAATTCAACCCCTAAGGCCAGGTAGGCGCCACAGCAGAGCTGTGGCAGGGTAGTGTACCTCTGTTGTCTAGTGGGTAACCTCACGTGCTTGCAAGCAGGAACTTGGGGGTTCGATTCCACCTGCTACTGACTGTATTTTTTCCATTTTTTTTACTCTTGTCAATCCGGTTTGTTTATTAAGGGGTTCATTTAATTCTTTTCTAGTGGTGAAACCTTACTAAGGCTTACTACTTATACTGGAAAAAATTTGAAAGATTTGTGACATTTTTAAGCAGTTTTGCAGAACGTGTACATGTTTTTTTCTCTTAAAGGCACAGTACCGTTTTTTTTTTTAAAATTGTTGTTTTACATTGTATAAAGTGTTTTCCAAGCTTGTTTGTCTCATTACTAGCCAGTTAAACATGTCTGACATCAAGGAAACTCCTTGTCCAATATGTTTAGAAGCCATTGTGGAACCCCTCTTAGAATGTGTCCCACTTGTACTGATATGTCTATAAATTTTAAAGAGCATATTATAGCACTTAAAAATGTATCGCTAGATGATTCTCAGACAGAAAGAAATGAGGTTATGCCATCTAGTTCTCCCCAAGTGTCACAACCAGTAACGCCCGCACAAGTGACGCCAAGTACATCTAGTGCGTCTAATTCATTTACCTTACAAGACATGGCAGCAGTTATGAATTCTACCCTCACATAGGTTTTATCTAAACTGCCTGGGTTGCAAGGGAAGCGTGATAGCTCTGGATTAAGAATACTTAGAGGTCCCTGTTTACACTGATGTCTTTCCGGTCCCTAAGAGGATCGCAGATATTGTTTCTAAGGAGTGGGATAGACCAGGTATACCGTTCGCTCCCCCTCCTACTTTTAAGAAAATGTTTCCCATATCTGACACCATGTGGGACTCGTGGCAGACGGTCCCTAAGGTGGAGGGAGCTATTTCTACATTAGCTAAGCGTACAACTATACCTATTGAAGACAGTTGTGCTTTCAAGGATCCTATGGATAAAAAATTAGAGGGTCTCCTAAAGAAAATTTTTGTTCATCAAGGTTTTCTTCTCCAACCTATTGATTGCATTGTTCCTGTAACTACTGCAGCTGCTTTTTGGTTCGAGGCTCTAGAAGAGGCTCTCCAGGGGGAGACCCCATTAGATGATATTATGGATAGAATTAAGGCTCTTAAGCTGGCTAATTCTTTCATTACAGATGCCGCTTTTCAACTGGCTAAATTAGCTGCAAAAAATTCAGGTTTTGCCATTTTAGCGCGTAGAGCGTTATGGCTTAAGTCCTGGTCAGCTGATGTGTCATCAAAATCAAAACTTTTGACCATACCTTTCAAAGGTAAGACCCTATTCGGGCCTGAACTGAACGAAATTATTTCAGACATAACTGGAGGGAAGGGCCATACCCTCCCTCAGGATAAAACAAATAAAATAAAGAACAAACAAAATAATTTTCGTTCCTTTCGAAACTTCAAGAGTGGTTCCACTTCAGCTTCCCCTGCTGCAAAGCAAGAGGGGAATTTTGCCCAATCCAAGTCAGTCTGGAGACCTAACCAGGCTTGGAACAAGGGTAAACAGGCCAAGAAGCCTGCAGCTGCCTCCAAGACAGCATGAAGGGGTAGCCCCTGATCCGGGACTGGACGAGTAGGGGGCAGACTCTCTCTCTTCGCTCAGGCTTGGGCAAGAGATGTTCACGATTCCTGGGCTTTAGAAATTGTGTCCCAGGGATATCTTCTGGACTTCAAAGACTCCCCCCCAAGGGGGAGATTTCACATTTCACAATTGTCTGCAAACCAGGCAAAAAAGAGAGGCGTTTTTACGCTGTGTAGAAGACCTACATACCATGGGAGTGATTCACCCGGTTCCAAGAACGAAACAGGGTCAAGGGTTTTACTCCAACCTGTTTGTGGTTCCCAAAAAAGAAGGAACTTTCAGACCAATCTTGGATCTCAAGATCCTAAACAAATTCCTCAGAGTCACGTCTTTCAAGACAGAGACTATCCGGACTATACTGCCTCTGATCCAGGAGGGTCAATATATGGCCACCGTGGACCTAAAGGATGCGTATCTGCACATCCCTATCCACAGAGATCATCACCGATTCCTCAGGTTCGCCTTTCTGGACAGACATTACCAGTTCATGGCCCTTCCCTTCGGGTTGGCCACGGCTCCCAGAATTTTCACAAAAGTGCTAGGGTCCCTTCTGGCGGTTCTAAGACCGCGGGGCATAGCAATGGCGCCTTATCTAGACGACATCTTAATTCAGGCGTCAACTTTCCAACTAGCCAAGTCTCACACGGACATCGTGTTGGCTTTTCTAAGGTCTCATGGGTGGAAGGTGAACATAAAAAAGAGTTCTCTCTTCTCTCTCACAAGAGTTTCCTTCCTAGGAACTCTGATAGACTCGGTAGAAATGAAAATATTTCTGACAGCGGTCAGGAAATTAAAACTCGTAAACACCTGCCAAGCTCTTCATTCCACTCCGCGGCCGTCAGTGGCTCAGTGTATGGAGGTAATCGGACTTATGGTAGCGGCGATGGACACAGTTCCATTTGCTCGCTTACACCTCAGACCACTGCAACTATGCATGCTCAAACAGTGGAATGGGTATTATGCAGATTTATCTCCTCAGATAGATCTGGATCAGGAGACCAGAGATTCTCTTCTCTGGTGGTTATCACAGGTCCACCTGTCTCCGGGAATGTGTTTCCGCAGACCAGAGTGGATCATAGTTACGTCAGATGCCAGCCTGCTGGGCAGGGTGCAGTCTGGAACTCCCTGAAAGCTCAGGGGTTATGGTCTCAGGAGGAGACTCTCCTCCCGATAAACATTCTGGAACTGAGAGCGATACTCAATGCGCTTCAGGCGTGGCCTCAACTAGCTGCGGCCAAATTCATCAGGTTTCAGTCGGATAACATCACGACTGTAGCTTATATCAATCATCAAGGGGGAACAAGGAGTTCTCTAGCGATAATAGAGGTTTCCAAAATAATCCGATGGGCAGAGACTCACTCTTGCCATCTTTCAGCAATCCATATCCCAGGAGTAGACAACTGGGAGGCGGATTTCCTAAGTCGACAGACTTTTCATCCGGGGGAGTGGGTACTCCATCCGGAGGTGTTTGCCCAACTGATTCGACAATGGAGCACACCAGAATTGGATCTGATGGCGTCTCGTCAGAACGTCAAACTTCCTTGTTACGGGTCCAGGTCAAGGGATCCCCAGGCAGTACTGATAGATGCTCTAGCAGTACCCTGGTCCTTCAACCTGGCCTATGTGTTTCCACCATTCCCACTCCTTCCTCGTCTGATTGCCAGAATAAATCAGGAGAGAGCTTCAGTGATTCTGATAGCACCTGCGTGGCCACGCAGGACTTGGTATGCAGACCTGGTGGACATGTCATCCGTCCCACCATGGACTCTGCTTCTGATTCAAGGTCCATTCAAGCATCCAAACCTACTTTCTCTGCGTCTGACTGCTTGGAGATTGAACGCTTGATGTTAGCGAAGCGTGGTTTCTCTGAATCGGTCATTGATACCTTGATTCAGGCTCTAAAGCTTGTCACCAGAAAAATCTATCATAAGATATGGCGTAAATATCTTTACTGGTGTGACTCCAAGGGTTACTGATGGAGTAAGATCAGGATTCCTAGGCTATTATATTTTCTCCAAGAAGGATTGGAGAAGGGATTATCTGCTAGTTCCTTAAAGGGACAAATATCTGCTTTGTCTATCCTTTTACACAAGCGTCTGGCGGATGTTCCAGACGTTCAGGCATTTTGTAAGGCTTTAGTTAGAATCAAGCCTGTGTTTAAACCTGTTGCTCCGCCATGGAGTTTAAATTTGGTTGTTAAAGTTCTTCAAGGGGTTCCATTTGAACCTATGCATTCCATAGATATTAAACTTTTATCTTGCAAAGTTCTGTTTTTAGTAGCTATCTCTTCGGCTCGAAGAGTTTCTGAGTTATCTGCTTTGTGTGACTCCCCTTATCTTGTTTTCCATGCGGATAAGGTGGTTTTGCGTACCAAACCTGGATTTCTTCCTAAGGTTGTTTCTAATAGGAATATCAATCAGGAAATTGTTGTTCCTTCTCTGTGTCCTAATCCTTCTTCCAAGAAGGAACGTTTGTTGCACAACCTAGATGTGGTTCGTGCTTTAAAGTTCTACTTACAAGCGACTTAAGATTTCCGTCAAACATCTTCATTGTTTGTTGTCTATTCTGGAAAGCGCAGAGGTCAAAAGGCTACGGCAACCTCTCTTTCTTTTTAGCTGAAAAGCATCATCCGTTTGGCTTATGAGACTGCTGGCCAGCAGCCTCCTGAAAGGATTACAGCTCACTCTACTAGAGCGGTGGCTTCCACATGGGCTTTTAAAAATGAGGCTTCTGTTGAACAGATTTGTAAGGCGGCGACTTGGTCTTCGCTTCATACTTTTTTCAAATTTTACAAATTTGATACTTTTGCTTCTTCGGAGGCTATTTTTGGGAGAAAGGTGCTACAAGCAGTGGTGCCTTCCGTTTAGGTACCTATCTTGTCCCTCCCTTCATCCGTGTCCTAAAGCTTTGGTATTGGTATCCCACAAGTTTTGGATGAATCCGTGGACTCGATACATCTTGCAAGAGAAAACAAAATTTATGCTTACCTGATGAATTTCTTTCTCTTGCGATGTATCGAGTCCACGGCCCACCATGTCTATTTAAGACAGGTAGTATTTTTTATTAAAACTTCAGTCACCTCTGCACCCTATAGTTTCTCATTTTTCTTCCTAGCCTTCGGTCGAATGACTGGGGGGTGGAGTTAGGGGGGGGGCTATATAGACAGCTGTGCTGTGGGTGCTCTCTTTGCCACTTCCTGTTGGGAAGGAGAATATCCCACAAGTATTGGATAAATCCGTGGACTCGATGCATCGCAAGAGAAAGAAATTTATCAGGTAAGCATAAATTTTGTTTTTCTGCCCATTGCAGTGCTACTTACCCCCTTCACTGTGCGAGGTTCTGATGCCGTCTCTGACGGCATCAGAACAAGGCTACTATTGAAACCTATGGAAGCGCACTCTTGTAACTTGTAATACTAGCTCTCATTCTTGAAAGCGATATTTAGCGAACCACTTGTAATCTTGCTCTAAGTGTTTATCTACAGTTTCTATTTGCTGATGCTGGGCCCATTCTGAAGTATACCTTCAGTTTAGTGCATGTAATGAAGGATTCTTGGCTGTAGAGAGGAATTCTATCTATCTGGTTCTTGTGTTGAGTGTTTATCATATCCATTTCTAGCATTTTCTGTTTTCAAAAGGCAGAAATTAAACTTTTTTATTATGAACATATTTTTCTCTCCACATTTTTAAACATAGAACATAATTCTGTTTTTAGCAAATATATTTTTGTATTGTTTCTCACCCCCAAAAAGAAAGGGTAATTTTAATTAAATTGAGCAACAGTAATATAAACATCACAATTGGTTATATTTTGGGCTCAAAAATAAGGGGAGGGACATATACTGTTTTACTGTTTAAAACCGTAATCTACTAAGCACAAAAAGCATTATGAAACAGGTTTCAAAATAATTGACACCTCTAAAGAATATTTAACTAAAATTGCGTCTGAAATTCTATGCCTTTTAGTTGGTCTCATGCTTTAGGAACTGTATAGATTTTGAGGTCCCACATGTAAAAGTTCCTTACTTGTTTAATTCACTGTTGCCTAAATCTGAGGAATAAGAGGGCTGGGTTGGGGGGCTCACACAAAATGTGCTGTCTACATCCCCCAAATACTAAAGGTGGCCCTGGACAGGATTACACAGCTAAGGCCGTAAATATCATACATACTAGGCAATGTCTCTCCAATATGTACGTATTATAGTAATATAATATGTTTGTGAAAGGGTAGAGCTGGTCTGATCTGTGTCCAGGCTAGACTTTCCTAAACTGTGTGACCTACATCTTGTGTGTTGTAATGGTGAATGAAGATAAAATTCTCTATTGAGTTCTTAAAGAATGTTGTCTTTATATTTCCTACCCATTGTTTATTTAAACAGATTCATTCTGATGTAGGTATAACACAGGTTTTTTTGTTTGGGAGTCTCAGGGCCCTGTGATGACTTATTCATTTTAAAATACTCTGTTGTTAGGTAGTCTAATTGGAGGAGGATTACAGCTGTCACACTTTTGTGGCATATTTCAAATATTATCATTATTGTTATCACAAGTTCTGTATTTTACATTATATAAAAAAATACAAATGAAATAATTGGAAAATATTGTAATGTTTAGTAGAGTGTACTGTGTGATTTCTCTAGAAATGGTGTCAGTTGTATTTATTTTAGCTCCGGTTACATGGACAGAGGCCCGTCTGTTTATGCAGAGTGAGCACTTTAGTAGGCCCCACACTGTTATGCCAGTGCGGAGGAATAAGGGCCCCCCACAAATGGTGTAATTATGAATTGCAGTTCAGCCCCTTATTACAATGTGTACACCTGAAACGTATTTCTTTCTTTGGGGCAGATTTTCAGACACAAAATGTGTATTGTTTCTTAACTTTCTTTGGGCTGAAGTTATTCTCACAGTGGAAAGCTTTGAAGCTTAATTCAGGATAATTGCCTTTATTCTTTTTTTGTTCCTTCTGAAATAAATCTTCACATCAGACAAAGCTCCGCTTGCCATTATCTTCACTTTAATGTTCAGAAACAGTTATGAAAAGTGACAAATTAAATAAAGCTTACATGCTGTGTCTGTGCTTGCAGGAACCACACCATGAGGCTTTTCCTTCTGAGTGGCAAGAAAAAGTGGGTCAGTTCCAAAGGATGCTCATCATCCGATGCCTTAGGCCTGACAAAGTAAGTATGGTCGCTGTTTGAAACTCTTATCATACATAGCTTTGATGACAGGGCGCCTTGCAATCAGATAAACAACTAACATTGCATATTGAATGTAATGGAGCATGACAGAATGCTATAGCGGAGGACGTGTAGGGCTTGTTTTCTTTTTCTTAATGTGTGAAAATATTAGCTTAAACACAGTCAGGTTCAGAAGGAAGGGCTGACATCTATTGTGTATTCTGAGACAGAGATGCTTTATGTTCAGAATTACCACTTCTCAAATCATTTTTTCCTATTGACAGCAAAACAGAAATCCACTGTGACTGGTTATTAAATTATTAAGCGACTGTATTGAGAAAAAGAATAAGACTATGGGTATGACACTGCAAGTAAAGCGAGTTCAGATAGCATCATATAGCAACTGTGGCTTTTTGTTTATTAAAGTTTATTGTTTATTTTCAGTTAAAGGGATATAAAACCCAATTTTTTCATGATTCAGATAGAACATACAATTTTAAACAACTTTTCAATATACTTCTATTATCAATTTTTCTTTGTTTTCTTGTTATCCTTTGTTGAAAAGCAGGACGATAGGTTCAGGAGCGTGCACGTGTCTGCTGCACTATATGGCAGCAGTTTTGCAACAGTGATATACATTAGCAAGAGCACTAGATAGCAGCACTATTTCCTGTCAAGTAGTGTTCTATACATGTACATGCTACCTATCCAGCTAGCTCTTCAACAGAGAATAACAAGAGAATGAAGAAAATTTGATAAAAGAAGTAAATTGGAAACTTTTTTTTAATTGTATTCTTTATCTGAATCATTTAAGGAAAGTTATTTGGTTTCATATCCCATTAAAATTTGAATCCAGTATTTAGAAGTCATTGACCTAGATTTACTAAAACTCATTTGTGAAACTAGTATCTTATTGAAAGAACTTCAAAACAATTGCAGAAGTTGGACCCAGGTCCACAAGTTAAAAGATTAGCTCCATGGACACAACCAAGATTTTAATCACTTCTCTTCCTCCCGTCCCCTTCGCTCTGCTCATGACCTCCTACTCTCCTCCTCACACTCCCGCTTACAGGACTTCTCCAGACTGGCTCCCATCTTGTGGAACTCTCTGCCTCGCTCCACAAGACTCTCCCCTAGTTTTGTAAGCTTCAAGCGCTCCCTAAAGACTCTACTGTTCAGGGATGCATACAACCTACACTAACCTTTCCTCACTCCATTGCTTTCCCCTTGAACCCCTTAGCATGTAAGCCTATGAGCCCAGCTGTTTGTAGATCACCTTCATAAGAGCCGACTACAACAGTGCAACTCTCGGCAGGGCCCTTTACCCATTCGATCCCTATAAATGTTACCTTGTATTCCGCCTATGTTTATAGTGCTGCAGAATCTGTTGCCGCTCTACAAATAATAGTAAACAATGGATCAGCAGCTCTCTCATAACTGCTACCTTTTCAATGCATAGCACGAGTTCCACTGTAAAACATAAAAAGCACCTTTAAAACATTACTAAACAAACACATTAGAAAAAATAAAATTAGCACCTAAATAAGAAAGAGTAAGGACTACCCTGCTAGCTTTGAAATCATAAGACATGACCTTGAGACAGGTACCTTACAAGGCATAACATATGTCTTATAAGTCTAAACATGTTTAAAGCAAATTAATGTCTTGTTTGCTGCAATTATTTTTAAATAGAAAAACTCCACCCTTCATTTGCCTTATTTGGAGGAAACAATCTGGGCTTGAGTCTGCTGACAACAAAGCTAGTCACTGTCATCATGTTTGTATAAAATGCATTGTTTTGCAGTTGTTAAAAGCTAAAGCCAGTTAGTGAAAGATATGTAGCAGGGTTAGCCTTGATAAGTCAGCAGGGTGGATTGCAAGTTCTGAGAATTAGAAAATGCACAATTATAGCTAAATTACATAACAAGGGTGAAATAAATAATGAAAGTAATAAAGGTGTTTACTGTCCCTTTAATCCTTATCCCTTTGCCAAGGGATTGTAAATTACTCGTGTTTAATACTCACCAAATAAATTCACTAGTCTTTAAGGGATAGTGTACTTGTTTTTTTCCCCCTCCCCTTTAATGTTTTCACAATGATTAATTTTACCTGGTGAAGTATATTACATTTTTACACATAGCTAATTTAACTTTATTTTTTCATTTGAAATAGCTGCTTTTGCCAGTTGTACCCCACCTATACTAATTAGTTCGATACTTAATTACTGGTTATAGAACACCTATGCAAATAAAAAGACTTTTAAGAAATTACACTCCCAGTGGGTATAAAGAGATAAGATAAGGATTTGGAGTTAATATAGAGCAATAAGCTGATATGGCCTGCTCTCCCTGGAAGCTTAGCCCATTTGGTTAGGCTGTGGTTCATATACAATATACCTAAAGGATTTCCAATACATTTTAAACTTTGCAGCTGGAATACAAAGAAGTAATTGTAAATACATTAAGGGGTAAACATTTTTTGCTGCACAATGTCCCTTTAAATGCAAGTATGGACTACAAGTTTTTTTAAGAACTTTTGGCGCTTTTTTTTTTTGCAAATTGGCAGAGTATGGGATTTGAAAGCCGTATTTACACATTTTCACAGTACGACCAAAAGCTCTTTCAATGTGTTTTCTGGCAGACGCTAACACAGTAAGTCTATGAATTAGATTGAATAGACTCACAGCAAACTATAGTGTGCCTGTCTGAATGACTTACAGTGTTACTCTTTGCCGTACATTGAGTAGAGCATAATAGCTAAACATAGGTAACAAAATAAAGTGTATACTGTATATTTGCCGAGGCTGTCAGCTTCAAATTCTTCTACTTGTGTTGTTTTAGACAAATTGTAGTCTAAACTGTATTTTTCTGTTAAAATGGTCAATATACTACATAGCTTGTAGTATTTTTTTAGGAAGCCAGCACGGGGGTATTTGACACAGAAAATGTTTCACAACCTACAACATATCTATTTTTATAGACCAAGCTTAAAGGGACAGTGAAGTAATTATTTTGCTCTACAAATAAATAATAAATCCCAACATTGCAAAAGATTTTCATACAAAATAAACATTTTAAATAATTTAAAACTGTAATGTTTTTAGAAAAACTGCATTATTCTGCAGGAATGGGAGAGATCACCTTGGAAATCCTCTTGAGTGTCCAAATATTTTCCTTTACTGCAGCCTATTAGGGGCAGATATCATTGGGTTCTTGCACATATCAAGCAATCACTGTGTAGGCTGTATAGAAGGTCAGGGTTCTGGATTCCTTGACATGCACTCACATCTCTCTTTCGTCAATGGGAAAACTACAATTGTCAGGAAAAGCAACCAAAATAAAAAAGGGAAAGTCTACTGCAAATGTTTCCTCACTTTGGGCCAGATTACGAGTGGAGCATTATTTATCGCACTTGCCCATGTGCTAACTCCGCTAAAAGTTTTTTTAGCGCACATCATGTAGCACTCGTATTGCAAGTTGAAAGTAAAAAGTTTTCATTAACGTATTCCCCCATAGACTTCAAGTGGAAAACAAATTAAAGTGACAGTCTACTCCAGAATTTTTATTATTTAAAAAGATAGATAATCACTTTATTACCCATTCCCCAGTTTTGCATAATTAACACAGTAAATTAATATTCTTTCTCTTGTAAGGTGTATCCAGTCCACGGATCATCCATTACTTGTGGGATATTCTCCTTCCCAACAGGAAGTTGCAAGAGGATCACCCACAGCAGAGCTGCTATTTAGCTCCTCCCCTAACTGCCATATCCAGTCATTCTCTTGCAACTCTCAACTTAGCTGGACGTAGTAAGAGGAAAGTGGTGTAATATAGTTAGTTTTTTCTTCAATCAAGAGTTTATTGTTTTTAAATGGTACCGGAGTCGTACTATTTTATCTCAGGCAGCATTTAGAAGAAGAATCTGCCTGCGTTTTCTATGATCTTAGCAGAAGTAACTAAGATCCACTGCTGTTCTCACATATGTCTGAGGAGTGAGGTAACTTCAGAGGGAGAATAGCATGCAGGGTATCCTGCAATAAAAGGTATGTGCAGTTTTAAGTTTTTCAAGGGATGGAATTGCTAGAAAATGCTGCTGATACCGAATTAATGTAAGTTAAGCCTAAATACAGTGATTTAATAGCGACTAGTATCAGGCTTGCTATCAGAGGTATATACTCTGATTAATGTGCAATATAAAACGTTTGCTGGCATGTTTAATCGTTTTTATATATGCTTTGGTGATAAAACTTATTGGGGCCTAGTTTTTTCCACATGGCTGGCTTTATTTTTGCCTACAGGGAGTGCAGAATTATTAGGCAAGTTGTATTTTTGAGGATTAATTTTATTATTGAACAACAACCATGTTCTCAATGAACCCAAAAAACTCATTAATATCAAAGCTGAATAGTTTTGGAAGTAGTTTTTAGTTTGTTTTTAGTTATAGCTATTTTAGGGGGATATCTGTGTGTGCAGGTGACTATTACTGTGCATAATTATTAGGCAACTTAACAAAAAACAAATATATACCCATTTCAATTATTTATTTTTACCAGTGAAACCAATATAACATCTCAACATTCACAAATATACATTTCTGACATTCAAAAACAAAACAAAAACAAATCAGTGACCAATATAGCCACCTTTCTTTGCAAGGACACTCAAAAGCCTGCCATCCATGGATTCTGTCAGTGTTTTGATCTGTTCACCATCAACATTGCGTGCAGCAGCAACCACAGCCTCCCAGACACTGTTCAGAGAGGTGTACTGTTTTCCCTCCTTGTAAATCTCACATTTGATGATGGACCACAGGTTCTCAATGGGGTTCAGATCAGGTGAACAAGGAGGCCATGTCATTAGATTTTCTTCTTTTATACCCTTTCTTGCCAGCCACGCTGTGGAGTACTTGGACGCGTGTGATGGAGCATTGTCCTGCATGAAAATCATGTTTTTCTTGAAGGATGCAGACTTCTTCCTGTACCACTGCTTGAAGAAGGTGTCTTCCAGAAACTGGCAGTAGGACTGGGAGTTGAGCTTGACTCCATCCTCAACCCGAAAAGGCCCCACAAGTTCATCTTTTATGATACCAGCCCAAACCAGTACTCCACCTCCACCTTGCTGGCGTCTGAGTCGGACTGGAGCTCTCTGCCCTTTACCAATCCAGCCACGGGTCCATCCATCTGGCCCATCAAGACTCACTCTCATTTCATCAGTCCATAAAACCTTAGAAAAATCAGTCTTGAGATATTTCTTGGCCCAGTTTTGACGTTTCAGCTTGTGTGTCTTGTTCAGTGGTGGTCGTCTTTCAGTCTTTCTTACCTTGGCCATGTCTCTGAGTATTGCACACCTTGTGCTTTTGGGCACTCCAGTGATGTTGCAGCTCTGAAATATGGCCAAACTGGTGGCAAGTGGCATCTTGGCAGCTGCACGCTTGACTTTTCTCAGTTCATGGGCAGTTATTTTGCGCCTTGGTTATTCCACACGCTTCTTGCGACCCTGTTGACTATTTTGAATGAAACGCTTGATTGTTCGATGATCACGCTTCAGAAGCTTTGCAATTTTAAGAGTGCTGCATCCCTCTGCAAGATATCTCACTATTTTTTACTTTTCTGAGCCTGTCAAGTCCTTCTTTTGACCCATTTTGCCAAAGGAAAGGAAGTTGCCTAATAATTATGCACACCTGATATAGGGTGTTGATGTCATTAGACCACACCGCTTCTCATTACAGAGATGCACATCACCTAATATGCTTAATTGGTAGTAAGCTTTCGAGCCTATACAGCTTGGAGTAAGACAACATGCATAAAGAGGAAGATGTGGTCAAAATACTCATTTGCCTAATAATTCTGCACTCCCTGTAGAAACAGTTTCCTGAGGCTTTCCACTATTATAGTATAAAAGTTACAGTTGGTGCAGTTAAAATTACAAACTGTGACATTCAGCTTTCCTCAGCAGTCCCCTGCATGCTATAGGACATCTCTTAAGGGCTCAAAAGGCTTCTGTTATGACTGTTTAAAAAATGTATTTTTCGTTTTGTTAATCTGTTTTTTTGTATTAAGGGGTTAATCATCCATTTGCAAGTGGGTGCAATGCTCTGCTAACTTGTTACATACACTGTAAAAATTTCGTTAGTTTAACTGCCTTTTTTCACTGTTATTTCAAATTTAGCAAAATTTGTTTCTCTTGAAGGCACAGTAACGTTTTTTTATATTGCTTGTTAACTTGATTAAAGTGTTTTCCAAGCTTGCTAGTCTCATTGCTAGTCTGTATAAACATGTCTGACATAGAGGAAACTCCTTGTTCATTATGTTTAAAAGCCATGGTGGAACCCCATAGAAGAATGTGTACTAAATGTATTGATTTCACTTTAAACAATAAAGATCAGCTGTTATCTATAAAAGAATTATCACCAGAGGATTCTGACGAGGGGGAAGTTATGCCGACTAACTCTCCCCACGTGTCGGACCCTTTGACTCCCGCTCAAGGGACTCACGCTAAAATGGCGCCAAGTACATCAAAGACGCCCATAGCGATTACTTTGCAGGACATGGCGGCAATCATGGATAATACCCTGTCAGCGGTATTAGCCAGACTGCCTGAATTCAGAGGAAAGCGCGATAGCTCTGGGGTTAGACGTAATACAGAGCACGCAGATGCTTTAAGGCCCATGTCTGATACTGCGTCACAATATGCAGAAGCTGAGGAAGGAGAGCTTCAGTCTGTGGGTGACATTTCTGATTCGGGGAAACCTGATTCAGATATTTCTACTTTTAAATTTAAGCTTGAGAACCTCTGTGTATTGCTTGGGGAGGTATTAGCTGCTCTGAATGACTGTGACACAATTGCAGTGCCAGAGAAATTGTGTAGACTGGATAAATACTATGCAGTGCCGGTGTGTACTGATGTTTTTCCAATTCCTAAAAGGTTTACAGAAATTATTAATAAGGAGTGGGATAGACCCGGTGTGCCGTTTTCCCCCCCTCCTATTTTTAGAAAAATGTTTCCAATAGACGCCACCACACAGGACTTTTGGCAGACGGTCCCTAAGGTGGAGGGAGCAGTTTCTACTTTAGCAAAGCGTTCCACTATCCCTGTCGAGGACAGTTGTGCTTTTTCAGATCCAATGGATAAAAAATTAGAAGGTTACCTTAAGAAAATGTTTATTCAACAAGGTTTTATCCTGCAGCCCCTTGCATGCATTGCACCTGTCACTGCTGCTGCTGCGGCGTTCTGGTTTGAGTCTCTGGAAGAGGCCTTTCAGACTGCTACTCCATTGACTGAAATAATTCTTTTGTTTCTGATGCCATTGTTCATTTGACTAAACTAACGGCTAAGAATTCTGGATTCGCCATCCAGGCGCGTAGGGCGCTATGGCTTAAATCTTGGTCAGCTGACGTGACTTCAAAGTCTAAATTACTTAACATTCCCTTCAATGGGCAGACCCTATTCGGGCCTGGTTTGAAGGAAATTATTGCTGACATTACTGGAGGTAAGGGTCATACCCTTCCTCAGGACAGGGCCAGATCAAGGGCCAAACAGTCTAATTTTCGTGCCTTTCGAAATTTCAAGGCAGGTGCAGCATCAACTTCCTCTTCTACAAAACAAGAGGGAACTTTTGCTCAATCCAAGCCGGGCTGGAAACCTAACCAGTCCTGGAACAAAGGCAAGCAGGCCAGAAAGCCTGCTGCTGCCTCTAAGACAGCATGAAGGAACAGCCCCCTATCTGGTAACGGATCTAGTAGGGGGCAGACTTTCTCTCTTCGCCCAGGCGTGGGCAAGAGATGTTCAGGATCCCTGGGCGTTGGAGATCATATCTCAGGGATATCTTCTGGACTTCAAAGCTTCCCCTCCTCAAGGGAGATTTCACCTTTCGAGATTATCTGTAAACCAGATAAAGAAAGAGGCATTCTTACGCTGTGTGCAAGACCTCCTAGTTATGGGAGTGATCTGTCCAGTTCCACAGACGGAACAGAGACAGGGTTTTTATTCAAATCTGTTTGTGGTTCCCAAAAAAGAGGGAAACTTCAGACCCATTTTGGATCTAAAGATCTTAAACAAATTCCTCAGAGTTCCATCGTTCAAAATGGAAATTATTTGGACCATCCTACCTATGATCCAGGAGGGTCAGTACATGACCACAGTGGATTTGAAGGATGCTTACCTTCAAATACCGATTCACAAAGATCATCATCGGTTCCTAAGGTTTGCCTTTCTGGACAGGCATTACCAATTTGTGGCTCTTCCCTTCGGGTTAGCTACAGCTCCAAGAATCTTTACAAAGGTTCTGGGATCGCTTCTGGCGGTCCTAAGACCGCGAGGTATATCAGTGGCCCCTTATCTGGATGACATCCTGATACAGGCGTCAAGCTTTCAGATTGCCAAGTCACATACGAACATAGTTCTGGCCTTTCTCAAGTCACATGGGTGGAAGGTGAACGAGGAAAAGAGTTCTCTATCCCCACTCACAAGAGTCTCCTTCCTAGGGACTCTGATAGATTCTGTAGAAATGAAGATTTACCTGACAGAATCCAGGTTATCAAAGCTTCTAAAATCTTGCCGTGTTCTTCATTCTATTCCGCGCCCTTCGGTGGCTCAGTGTATGGAAGTAATCGGCTTGATGGTAGCGGCGATGGACATAGTGCCATTTGCGCGTCTACACCTCAGACCGCTGCAACTATGCATGCTCAGTCAGTGGAATGGGGATTACACAGATTTGTCCCCTCTGCTAAATCTGGATCAAGAGACCAGAGATTCTCTTCTCTGGTGGCTTTCTCGGGTCCATCTGTCCAAAGGTATGACCTTTCGCAGGCCAGATTGGACAATTGTAACAACAGATGCCAGCCTTCTAGGTTGGGGTGCAGTCTGGAATTCCCTGAAGGCTCCTTCAATAAAGAGGAGAAACTCCTCCCAATAAATATTCTGGAGTTAAGAGCAATATTCAATGCTCTTCTAGCTTGGCCTCAGTTAGCAACCCTGAGGTTCATCAGATTTCAGTCGGACAACATCACGACTGTGGCTTACATCAACCATCAAGGGGGAACCAGGAGTTCCCTAGCGATGTTAGAAGTCTCCAAGATAATTCGCTGGGCAGAGACTCACTCTTGCCACCTATCAGCAATCCCTATCCCAGGTGTAGAGAACTGGGAGGCAGATTTTCTAAGTCGTCAGACTTTTCATCCGGGGGAGTGGGAACTCCATCCGGAGGTGTTTGCTCAATTGGTTCATCGTTGGGGCAAACCAGAACTGGATCTCATGGCGTCTCGCCAGAACGCCAAGCTTCCTTGTTACGGATCCAGGTCCAGGGACCCAGAAGCGGCACTGATAGATGCTCTAGCAGCACCTTGGTTCTTCAACCTGGCTTATGTGTTTCCACCGTTTCCTCTGCTCCCTCGACTGATTGCCAAAATCAAACAGGAGAGAGCATCGGTGATATTGATAGTGCCTGCGTGGCCACGCAGGACCTGGTATGCAGACCTAGTGGACATGTCATCCTTTCCACCATGGACCCTGCCTCTGAGACAAGACCTTCTACTACAAGGTCCTTTCAATCATCCGAATCTAATTTCTCTGAGACTGACTGCATGGAGATTGAATGCTTGATTTTATCAAAGCGTGGCTTCTCCGAGTCAGTCATTGATACCCTTATACAGGCACGAAAGCCTGTCACCAGGAAAATCTATCATAAGATATGGCGTAAATATCTTTATTGGTGTGAATCCAAGAATTACTCATGGAGTAAGGTTAGGATTCCTAGGATATTGTCCTTTCTCCAAGAGGGTTTGGAAAAAGGATTATCAGCTAGTTCTTTAAAGGGACAGATTTCTGCTCTGTCTATTCTTTTGCACAAGCGTCTGGCAGAAGTTCCAGACGTTCAAGCTTTTTGTCAGGCTTTGGTTAGATTTAAGCCTGTGTTTAAACCTGTTGCTCCCCCATGGAGCTTAAACTTGGTTCTTAAAGTTC
Source organism: Bombina bombina (assembly GCF_027579735.1). NCBI lineage: Eukaryota > Metazoa > Chordata > Amphibia > Anura > Bombinatoridae > Bombina > Bombina bombina. The sequence continues at coordinate 495,638,859 of NC_069499.1, forward strand.
TTCAAGGGGTTCCGTTTGAACCCCTTCATTCCATTGATATTAAACTTTTATCTTGGAAAGTTCTGTTTTTGATGGCTATTTCCTCGGCTCGGAGAGTCTCTGAGTTATCTGCCTTACAATGTGATTCTCCTTATCTGATTTTCCATTCAGATAAAGTAGTTCTGCGTACAAAACCTGGGTTTTTACCTAAGGTAGTTTCTAACAAGAATATCAATCAAGAGATTGTTGTTCCATCATTGTGTCCTAATCCTTCTTCAAAGAAGGAACGTCTTTTACATAATCTGGACGTGGTCCGTGCTTTGAAGTTTTACTTACAAGCTACTAAAGATTTTCGCCAAACATCTACACTGTTTGTTGTTTACTCTGGACAGAGGAGAGGTCAAAAAGCTTTGGCAACCTCTCTTTCTTTTTGGCTTTGGAGCGTAATACGCTTAGCCTATGAGACTGCTGGACAGCAGCCCCTGAAAGAATTACAGCCCATTCTACTAGAGCTGTGGCTTCCTCCTGGGCCTTTAAGAATGAGGCTTCTGTTGAACAGATTTGCAAGGCGGCGACTTGGTCTTCGCTTCATACCTTTTCAAAATTTTACAAATTTGATACTTTTGCTTCTTCGGAGGCTATTTTTGGGAGAAAGGTTCTACAGGCAGTGGTTCCTTCCATTTAAGCCTGCCTTGTCCCTCCCTTCATCCGTGTACTTTAGCTTTGGTATTGGTATCCCACAAGTAATGGATGATCCGTGGACTGGATGCACCTTACAAGAGAAAAAATAATTTATGCTTACCTGATAAATTTGTTTCTCTTGTGGTGTATCCAGTCCACGGCCTGCCCTGTCTTTTTAAGGCAGGTCTAAATTTTAATTTAAACTACAGTCACCACTGCACCCCATTTTTTCTCCTTTCTAGGCTTGTTTCGGTCGAATGACTGGATATGGCAGTTAGGGGAGGAGCTATATAGCAGCTCTGCTGTGGGTGATCCTCTTGCAACTTCCTGTTGGGAAGGAGAATATCCCACAAGTAATGGATGATCCGTGGACTGGATACACCACAAGAGAAACAAATTTATCAGGTAAGCATAAATTATGTTTTTTACCTCTGTGATTACTTTTGTATCTAAGCCTTATTTTAGTTCTTTTGCCAGACTTGTATTTTAGCCAATCAGTGCTAACTCTTAGGTAAATCCAAAGGAGTGAGCACAATGTTATTTATATGGCGCACGTGAACTAGAGCTGTCTGGCTGTGAAAAACTGTCCAAATGCACTGAGATTATAGGCGGCCTTCATAGACTTAGAAATTAGAACATGAGCATACTTAGGTTTAGTAATTTTATGATAAAAGTAGATTGGAAAGTTGTTTAAAATTGCATGCTTTATCTAAATCACTATGTGCAGAATTAAGTAACATCATCCTAACAACATCTTAAAAAAACAAAAGCGATTAAGAGATTTGCCCCTACATTCAGTTCAATGGCGTGATCTGGCTTACTGTGATTAGACAGTGGGGCTGCGACATGCTTTTGTGAAGAAAAATAAAATCAGAAGAGACTGGCAATGAATGGAACGTAAGTATAGTTTTGGGGGGGAATCTCTCAATCTCTTGTTTTTTAAGGTGTCGCTAGGATAATGTTACATAATGCTGCACATAGTGCAGAATTATGTAGCATTATTTTTTATGTTTACTGTCCCTTTAACCAGTGCTCTGAGGTTGCAGTATTCATTCTAGCGTAAATCGCGATTGCGCTCATGCGTTTGCATTTACTTTCAACTTATAATACGCATGCTCCTTCTGAAACTCGCAAACAGCCACGATAAACCTGATATCACTCGTGAGTTACTATTAGCGCGCTACTCGTAATCTGGCCCTATATATAGTAAAACCTTTTAGGAGGAAGTAAATATTGATTTTAAAGTTCCTTTAACTGTTGTAAGTTTGATCTTTTAAGTGTTTACTGTTTTTCATCTGTTTGGTCAACTTTATGAATAGCAAAGACAGAAAGCTCTGTAGAAGACAAACATGAACTTGCAAACATTGCCTTTCTGAATCACCAATTCTTTTAAGATTTGTAAAGCTATTAACCGCTGGTTGTCCTGGATGGCTGCATTGGCACCCAGGTTTGCCAAGCAAAGGATTAAATGATGCAAACGTATTAAATGCTTCAATAACAGTATTCACCATGTACCACTAGGTTATTCCAATGGTGCAAGAATTTGTGACTGAAAAATTGGGACGACCATTTATTGAACCCCCTCCATTCGATCTCTCCAAGGCATTTGGTGATAGTCACTGCTGTGCTCCACTCATTTTTGTTTTGTCTCCTGGTGCTGATCCAATGGCAGCTCTATTAAAATTTGCAGATGACCAGGTAAGTGCAGACATTCATACTTTTAGAGTTGATGCAATTGCAGTAGTTTTCTGTTTAGTGCAATAGAATTTTATTTTCAATCTTTATTATGAATTCAATTTCCATAACAGATGTAACAAAGATAAACTACTAATTATCAATATTGATTGTAACAGAAATGAAGCATCCTCTGTGCATCAATCAAACTATGATCATGACATTGCTGCATCTTTAGCATCCATTTATTACAGTCTCAGTAACAAGTTTCAAACCAGATATAATAACAATTATAGCTATTTGCCTGACCAGGACCTCTATCTGAGAGTGAGTTGTAAACAAAAAAGGTTCCCGGGTACAGGTTTATTAAAAGAAACAAAAAGTAACAAGAACTAATGACAGATTAACAATCTAGTGGTGTTCAATGCACATACAAAATATTACATTTCAGTTTCCTATGAGCGAGTGTGCGCCTACAATTGGTTATCTACATTTATATTGCTTTCTAAAGAAAAAAATATCTATGTTTACAATTTCAAACAATGAGTCTATTATATTGTTGCCATGTCATTTTTTATGAGCTTTTTTGTCAGGCACATTTATATACTAATATATACTTTTTTTTTATATACATTGTGATTTTGGCCCTTAATTGAATATCTGGAGCAAAAGAGGGAAACATACGGCTAGATTACGAGTTGTGCGGTAGGCTGAAAAAGCAGCGTTAACAGGTGCTAACGCTGCTTTTTCACTACCGCTGGTATTACAAGTCTTGCAGGTTTAGGGGCACCGCACACTTTTTTGGCCTTACAACAAACCAACTTACGTAAACTTTGTAAAGTCTTTTTTCTATGGGACTTCCATAGCGCCGGTATTACGAGTCTGTCCTAGGAGGCCAAAAAGTGAGCGGTACACCTTCTACCTCCAACGTCCCTAACGCATTTTAAAGTCAGTAGTTATGAGTTTTATAGTACAGCGCCGTAGCATAAAACTCATAACTAAAGTGCTAAAAAGTACACTAACACCCATAAACTACCTATTAACCCCTAAACCGAGGCCCTCCTGCATCGCAAACACTATAATAAAAATTTTAACCCCTAATCTGCCGCTCCGGACATCGCCGCCACTAGAATAAACATATTAACCCCTAAACCGCCACACTCCCACCTCACTAACTCTAGTTAAATATTATTAACCCCTAATCTGCCGTCCCTAACATCGCTGCCACCTACATTATACTTATTAACCCCTAATTTTCCACTATGGACATCGCCGCCACCTACATTATATTTATTAACCCCTAATCTGCTGCCCCCAACATCGCCACCACCTACCTACATTTATTAACCCCTAATCTATCGTCCCCTAACTTAAATATAATTAAAATAAATCTAAATTAAATTCCTATCATTAACTTCATTATTCCTATTTAAAACTAAATACTTACCTATAAAATAAACCCTAAGCTAGCTACAATATAACTAATAGTTACAGTGTATCTAGCTTAGGGTTTATTTTTATTTTACAGGCAAGTTTGTATTTATTTTAACTAGGTAGACTATTTAATAACTACCTAGCTAAAATAAATACAAATTTACCTGTAAAATAACACCTAACCTTACACTATAATTAAATAAATTCCCCACATTAAATACAATTAAATTAGCCAATTCACAAAAAAACAAACACTAAATTACAGAAAATAAAAAACAAATTACAGATCTCTAAACTAATTACACCTAATCTAATAGCCCTATCAAAATAATAAAAGCCCCCCCAAAATAAAAAAAAACCCTAGCCTAAACTAAACTACCAATAGCCCTTAAAAAAAAATACAAACACCCCCCCATCAGTAAAACCCACCACCCACACAACCAATCCCCCAAATTAAATACTAACTAAAAAAACCTAAGCTCCCCATTGCCCTGAAAAGGGCATTTAGCTCTATTGTGGCCCAAAATCCCTAATCTAAAAAATAAACCCACCCAATACACCCTTAAAAAAATCCTAACACTAACCCCCGAAGATTCACTTACCGGGAGAAGTCGTCATCCAAGCGGCAAGATGTCCTCAACAAAGCCAGCAGAAGTGGTCCTCCAGACGGGCAGAAGTCTTCATCCAGATGGCATCTTCTATCTTCATCCTTCCGGCACGGAGCGGGTCCATCTTCAAGACATCCGACGCGGAGCATCCTCCAATCGGAATTAAGGTCAAACAAATCCTATTGGCTGATGCAATCAGCCAATAGGATTGAGCTGGCATTCTATTGGCTGTTCCAATCAGCCAATAGAATGCCAGCTCAATCCTATTAGCTGATTGGATCAGCCAATAGGATTTAAGTTCAATCCTATTCGCTGATTGCATCAGCCAATAGGATTTTTTCTACCTTAATTACAATTGGCTGATAGAATTCTATCAGCCAATAGGAATCTAAGGGACGTCATCCTGGATGACGTCAATTAAAGTGATATTCATTACGAAAAAGCCGTCGGAAGAAGAGGATGCTCTGCATCGGAAGGATGAGGATAGAAGATGCCGTCTGGATAAAGACTTCTGCCCGTCTGGAGGACCACTTCTGCCCGTCTGGAGGACCACTTCTGCCGGCTTCGTTGAGGACATCTTGCCGCTTGGATGAAGACTTCTCCCAGTAAGTGAATCTTCGGGGGTTAGTGTTAGGATTTTTTTAAGGGTGTATTGGGTGGGTTTATTTTTAAGATTAGGGACTTTGGGCCGCAATAGAGCTAAATGCCCTTTTAAGGACAATGCCCATACAAATGCCCTTTTCAGGGCAATGGGGAGCTTAGGTTTTTTTAGTTAGTATTTAATTTGGGGGGTTGGTTGTGTGGGTGGTGGGTTTTACTGTTGGGGGGTGTTTGTATTTTTTTTTCAGGAAAAAGAGCTGATTTCTTTGGGGCAATGCCCCGCAAAAGGCCCTTTTAAGGGCTATTGGTAGTTTAGGCTAGGTTTTTTATTTTTATTTTGGAGGGGCTTTATTTATTTTGATAGGGCTCTTAGATTAGGTGTAATTAGTTTAAAGATCTGTAATTTGTTTTTTATTTTCTGTAATTTAGTGTTTTTTTGTGATTTAGCTAATTTAATTTAATTTATTTAATTGTATTTAATGTAGGGAATTTATTTAATTATAGTGTAAGGTTAGGTGTTATTGTAACTTAGGTTAGGTTTTATTTTACAGGTAAATTTGTATTTATTTTAGCTAGGTAGTTTTTAAATAGTTAAGAACTATTTAATAACTAGTCTACCTAGTTAAAATAAATACAAACTTGCCTGTAAAATAAAAATAAACCCTAAGCTAGATACAATGTAACTATTAGTTATATTGTAGCGAGCGTAGGGTTTATGTTACAGGTAAGTATTTAGTTTTAAATAGGAATAATGTAGTTAATGATAGGTTTTTATTTAGATTTATTTAAATTATATTTGTTAGGGGGTGTTAGGGTTAGGGTTAGACTTAGGTTTAGGGGTTAATAAATTTAATATAGTGGCGGCGACGTTGGGGGCAGCAGATTAGGGGTTAATAAGTGTAGGTAGGTTGCGGTGACATTGGGGCGGCAGATTAGGGGTTAATAAATATAATGTAGGTGTCGGCGATGTTGGGGGCAGCAGATTAGGGGTTCATAAGTATAATGTAGGTGGAGGCGGTGTCCGGAGCGGTAGATTAGGGGTTAATAAATATAATGCAGGTGTCGGTGATGTCAGGGGCGGCAGATTAGGGCTTAATAAGTGTAAGATTAGGGGTGTTTAGATTCGGGGTTCATGTTAGGGTATTAGGTGTAAACATAAAATGTGTTTCCCCATAGGAATCAATGGGGCTGCGTTACTGAGTTTGACGCTGCTTTTTTGCAGGTGTTAGACTTTTTCTCAGCCGGCTCTCCCCATTGATGTCTATGGGGAAATCGTGCACGAGCACGTGCGACCAGCTTACCGCTGACTTAAGCAGCGCTGGTATTGAAGTGAGATATGGAGCTAAATTTTGCTCTACACTCACTTCTTGTCTTTTAAAGCCGGGTTTCTGAAAACCCGTAATACCAGCGCTGCAGGTGAGCGGTGAGAAAAAAATGCTTGTTAGCACAGCATAGCTCCTTACGCAAAACTCAAAATGTTGCCGATAGATTTTGATAGGAGATAAGTACCATAGGCCAGTAATGCTACCCATAGTGTAACTTGATCATAGGTGAGCCTTATCCTTTTACAATGTATTATTAAAGTCCCCCACAGTTACCACCTATAATGAAAGTTTATTCCATTAATCAACCAGCCTTTCTGTGAAAAATTGCTTCCACAAATTACTCTTAAACCTGCTACCATTCATATTGAGATCATGACTCCTTCTTTTGGTGTTGATCTTTCGAAAGTACTTACAGCCTCAACTGTAAGCCCTTTAATACACTATCATGTTTCTATCATATCATCTCTTTCTCTCCTCTGAGCTAAGATCTGAGCTTTTGATAACATTTAAAAACATATAACTAGATAAACTAGATAAAATTGTCTGTTCTTAACGAAATGTAAGAACACACACACACACACACACACATATATATATATAACAAAAAGACCACAAACATTAATTTTATAATTATCTTACAAATTCTGTCAACAAATTATCTTTCTTTCAAGTAAATTAAACTGTTGAAAGCAAACATCAATGATTTTCTATAAATGTTCAACAGTTAAATTTAATATATTTTTGTGACGAAGTGGAATCTGTCGTAATTAAGCAGTTATTTAATATATTTACACTAAAGCATTTAGATTTGTTCTAAACACATGATGAAAGAAAAATAATTATTGGAGTTAGAGAATGTATATGGTTGTTATCAAATCACTTTTTGGGTACTATCAAATTATTAATGGCTTGTACATTAAAATCATTTGCCAAAAGCAATAATAATAATTATATTAACTCATTTAGTTGTCGTGCATCTGAATTACAGGTTATTTGATCAACTCTATGCAAGAGTGGAGACTGATCAAGTGTATACCAAAAGTTTATATTGAATACTGTACAATGAAATATCAAGTCAATCCAGTGTTCAGAATAGAGATTGTTGGCTTTGTACAAATGTAAATACTGAATTTATTCCACCTCATACACATTATAAGACAAAATGTCTTCATATATGTACGGGCATATCACGTCATCCTGCGTGAACTAAGTTTACCCTCATGTCTTTACCCCTACCTCATGCACAAAGAATAGGTTGGAAAAGTGACACAAATGTTTGGATATATGTGACTTGCTTCATTTTATTGTCAAATATTTTCCCTCTCTGCTATGCTAGGGAGGTTTGATGAGCAATGCAAGAAAATGAATGAGCCACAACAAGAAAATTATTCTATAAAATAGATTATGCTGTACAGTTATGCATGTGTCTTTTTTTTTTACTTTATAGGGCTTTGGGGGTTCGAAGCTAAGCTCCTTATCTCTTGGCCAAGGACAAGGTCCAATAGCCTTAAGTATGACAGAAAAGGCCATTAAAGAGGGAAGCTGGGTAGTTCTTCAAAACTGCCACTTAGCTACATCATGGATGCCAATGCTAGAAAAAGTCTGTGAGGTAAAAACATTTTTTTGTTGGTTTGTTATCTTAAGTTATACTTTATTCAGAAAATGTGTGCATGCTGATGTATTTTTGTATAATATATTATATCATTATTTTAAATTCTTTACATGAATATTTCTAAAATAAAACAGAAACACTTAACACAATATACTTAAAGGGACAGTCAAGTCCAAAAAATACTTTCATGATTTAAATAGGGAATGTCATTTTAAAGAACTTTCCAATTTACTTTTATCACCAATTTTGCTTTGTTCTTTTCGTATTCTTAGTTGAAAGCTAAACCTAGGAGGTTCATATGCTAATTTCTTAGACATTGAAGACTGCCTCTAATCTGAATGCATTTTAACCACTAGAGGGCATTAGTTCATGTGTTTCATATAGATAACATTGAGCTCATGCACATGAAGTTACCCTGGAGCCAGCACTGATTGGCTAAAATGCAAGTCTGTCAAAAGAACTGAAATAAGGGGGCAGTCTGCAGAGGCTTAGATACAAGGTAATCACAGGGGTAAAAGGTGTATTTCTATAACAGTGCTGGTTATGCAAAACTGGGGAAAGGTTAATAAAGGGATTATCTTTCTTTTTAAAAACAAAAATTCTGGTGTAGACTGTCCCTTTAACACAATATAATACCTTACAATAATGAAGAATAGGCCTTTTGAAAGATTAGTTTGTGTAACCACTCTGAAAGCTGTTGAGAATTCTCTTGTGGTGATACTGTGGCATTGAACAAACATTTGGAACCTGCACTCAAACTGACATCTTTGATTTCCCTTACCAGAGATATTTAAATGTATTAGTCATGACCAATAGCAATGGTAATTGTTGTCCTTTTACCCTCACACTCAAGGTGTTCTTTCTCTTTTTGGCAAGTATCCACTTTTCAGCTATAATGCTTGTCTTTAATCTTTATCCTTAGCCTATGTTTACACCTAATGGCTCATTCTAAAGCTAAGGGGTTACATAAGACCCTCATTTCCCTAACTTTTAAGTTCATACTTGAACAAAATTAGTCAATCACAGTAGTTTCTCAGGGATTGTATACCACGATAAACTGCTTATGCACAGCATGTGGATTCTAAGGCATTTGACTGTGCTCGTACACAGCTAACTGGCTTCTTTCTGTCTCCGCTATATGGATGCAATGCATGTGTTCTGGTTGTATGCATGTATATATTTTTCTAATTAGAACAGTACATAGTTTTGATTGGACACTCCTACTGTAGGCTACAAACAGTGTTCTAGCTGGGATAGGTAAGGAAATGCCTCTAGTTGAGTTCTTTTAAGCTTTCTAGGATTTGCTGAAGATTAAGTTATTGACTATTTATATTGTTGGAAACATTTTCAAGATGTATTTTGTTGTTTCTAATTAACTAGAGTCTCATCTTCATTTGCCAAAGAGTGTTCCCATGATCTTACCATATATATGAAAGCTCCTGCAGCTTTCATAACTATTCTAACAGCTTTAAAAGGCATTGACATGTGCAATCACTCATTATACAGATAAGGCATTTCATTTTTAAATAAAGAATTGTTGTATATAGTTTGTTAAGATAAGCAAGCGATTATAATTTCGCCACTGGAAGGTGTTTTACAAACTCTTTTGGCATTCTCTGCAAAAACTTGCATCTAGTATAACATTTTATTTACATTTCCACATTGCTCAGCTGTGTTTTCTTAGTTTCATTTTATCTTCTTCACTACAATAAATCTATAAGAACATTGCCATTTAAGCATCTTGGGAAAATAACTATCAGCTCCTCTTCTTCACTTCCCCCAACTTTCTCCAATAATTAGTGGATTTATGAAGGGAGATGACCAAAATAATTGACATAAACTATATTTCTTTAATACAGGTGGTGAGAGCCCATGATCCATTACTCCTGGGAATTACTCTTCCCTACCACTAGGAGGAGGCAAAGATTCCTCCTACCTCAACAGTAACTCATTCTTGTCTTTGCCTCTACTGGAGGTGGTTGAAGAAAGAAGATGTACATTTGATTCTTCAGAGAGGGGGGTTAGATTGAGTTGAGGCCCGTTTCCCCTCAGAGTACAAGTGCTTGTCAGGGGGATTTATTTGGAGTATTGGTAGTGACATATATTTCACCAGGGGGATTTAGTCACAATCCTTGCCATGGGGTTCCATTGCTTTTTGCGTTGTAAATATACTCCTATTTCAGTTCCTCTGCAGTTATGTTTCAGAACTAGTCTTGGCTTCGTACTGGTTTCCTCCAGTAGCAAAGTGCCCTTGGGTAAGTACTATATTTTTATTTACTTGGCACTCTATAAGCCATTTAGGTTATCATTATAAATCTTGTTATACATGTTCACAGCCTTGGGACAGTTATATATGTTGTCTGATATTTCCCCTTATAAAGTGTTAATATGTTTATTTTTTATTGCACCATTTTTTTCATGCACGTACACATTTCTTGACTCTTCGGCGTTTTCACGCAAGTATTGTGACGCACGCTAGATTGGTTTGAGCACTTATATTTTTTGATGTACAATGACCTTCAGGTCTGCATGTGTCAGCATGATAGTGTGTGTACTTTTTGGCACCCTTTTTGATTATATATATATAACGTAAGTTTGACGTGCACCTCCCTTTACAAATGTGCTGTCTAGATGCAAGATGTACTTCTCTTGTATTAGTGTTTTTTCAAATAGTAAGTTTTAAAGAGGGTTTTTTTGCATAAGGGGTAAGTGTCTCTCTTTCTTTAAGAGCTATTTTAACGGAGGTGTTATCATTTAACTTTGTTTTCTGCGTTTAACTTGATTATTAGTTTTTTTTGCAGTTATGGAGCCTTGTAATTCTGTCCCTAAATCTGCCTTTAAAGCTGGGTCATTTGAACATTTTACTACCAGTATAAAATGTTTATATTGTTATATGCTCAGCAATCTTTCGTAATAAATGTATTAATGTTTTAATGCATTCCGACCATTACTACTACTGTTCTTGCTCCTTTTGTTTGTTCCTTACACAAAGAATATACTACTTTTCTCCTGGAATTATGAACTTCATTCGAACAACAGTGAAATGATGGTAGCTATGTCTCTTTCAACTAAGCATAAAAGGTCAGTTCAGAATTTATTTTCTTCTAGTTCTTAGCCTGCTAAGGTTAATGTTTCTAGTTATGAGGCTGCTGTGTCTCTGATCTTTTTACTCCTTTTATTTCATTTTATGTTAAGCATATTCATTCTCTTTTTTATTTTTTACTTACTTTAGAGGTTACACAATCCTAAAGTAGATAGGGATATACCAGTTAAATGTTACTGTATATACTGTTTAATCCCTTGGTGTGTTTCTTGTCCCTGTTGCAGTTTGTGAGATTATATTTAGAAATTGGACTAAATCAGGTATTCCTTTTATTTCTTCTCTAGAATTATTATTGAGCTTTTGGAAGCTAGTCTCAAAATGGTTGGGGCTATTTTTACTGTGGCTATATGTTCTATCATTCTTTTTGAAGATAGTTCTTCCTTTATAGTCCCTTTAGTCAGGAATTTTATTTCCTTCCTGAGGAAGGCTTATTTGCAAGCAAGTTATAGTTTCAGTCCAGTTATATATTTTGCTGATGTGGCTGTTGCTTGATCTTTGTATTTCTGGGCAGTTTTCTTTTGATTCTGCCAGTTAGTTTTTTTAAACCTCTTATGTTGTTTAAATGAGCTTTCTTTTGTTGGCACTCCGTAATGCTAGAGTCTTTAGCTGTTCTTTCTAGAAGTGCATTTTAATTAGAATCTGGTTTACTGAAATTATTTCTAATTCCAGACTTTTATCTCTTTCTTTACAGAGAGAGATTTTATTTGGTTCTGGTTTTGAATTTTCATTATTTCTACAGTGTCTTGGGTTAAGGAGCTTTTCTTCCTCAAGACTAGTAGTCCAAGGGTATATTTTAAGCTCATATTTGGGTTTTGTCCCTTTCATCAGAACAGGGCTTAGAAATCTTTTTCCACCTTGTATTGAAATTCTTCTGGTTTCGTCTGGAAATAATAGGATAGTATTTGCTAAATGTTTTAGTGCCTTTTACTGAATTTGAGCACTATAATTTCTGTTTACAAGGCTGCAAAGTTAGATACTAGGCCTTTTTTTGGCTTGGAGAATGCTGTCAGGGCCAGTGCCCTTTAGTTTAATTGGAACAGGCCTAAGCAGTTTAAGATATTTTCCCCATCTGTGTTTGCATGTAGGTGCAGCCTTCGATCGAGAGGCTTTGACAGGGGGGTAGGTAATTCCTTTTTCAGGAAGCTTGGTTTTAGCCTGTTCAGGATCCTTGAATTCTTATTCTAGTCTCAAGGATATCAAATAGGTTTCAGATCAAGGCCTCCCAAGGGAGGCATTTCTTCTGTATTATGTTTCTAGGAACTCTGTAGGCTCAGTTAGCTATTCATTCATCCTATTAATTGTTCCATAAGTAGGAAGGAACTTTCAGATCTATTCTGACCTAGAATTTTTTAACAAGTTTCTAAAGTTCCTACTTTCAAAATGGAAACTATTTAGACGTTCTGTAGGCTCAGTTTATGTCCTCAATACATTTTAAGGATGCTTACCTTTATTTTCTTATTTTTTGGGAACATTGTTAGTTTCTAAGATTAGCTTTTTTGGATGAGCTTTTTCAGTTTGTTGCTCTTCCGTTTGGTCTGACTACAGCTCTCAGAGTATTCTTAAAGGTGTCTTTATTGGGGGTTTTAAATATTCAGTTTCTATGGCAGAGCAAAGATGATTGAATCTGGGATTTGCCTGTTAAAACTTTCAGTCTCTGTTTTTTTTTCATCCAGCTGCTCTTTGAATGGAGGTGTCAGTTCTCATGTTTTTGGCTTTGGTTGCTTTTCCATTTGCTCACTTCCATATGAGTCCTCTTCAGCTATGTATATTTTCCCAGTGATACAGTGAGCTTTCTCAGTTGTCTCTGAGGAATTATTTACAATCCAGAACATATTTGTTTCTGTCTTGATTAATGAGCTATTAACTCTTTATGCAGGGGGATTTTTTGTCTGTAATCTCTACAGATGCAATTTTTTTCAGGATGGGGGGGGCGTCTGAGGGTCTCATAAGGCATAAGGAGTTTGGTTTCCTCAGGAGGCAAGGTTACCTGTTAATGTTTTTAAACTCTGTGCAATATTCAGGGCCCTTCTGAGCTGGCCCCTATTGTAAGGGAATTTTTTTCTCTGTTTCCGATTTGACTATGTTACATCTGTAGCTTATGTTAATCGTCATGGGGGAATTTACAGTTCCCTAGTTATGAGGATAGTATCTCTAATTCTTTCCTGGGCAGAAGCGTATTGCTGTCTGATTTCTGTTGTTCATTTTCCAGGACTGTGGTCTCTTCATCTAATTATGTCTATTAGATAATAGATCTTTGAGGTCGCCCACAGATAGCTTTGGCGGGCTTCCCGGTTGAATATTAATTTCCCCAGTTACTGTGTAAGAATTCAGGGATCTTTGAACTATGTTTGTTAATGCTCTGGTAGTTCAGTGGCCTTTTATTCCAGGGTGATTGAAAAGATTTGTTAAGAAGAGCTTTGGTCCATCTCTCTCCAGCTTGTTCTTGCAGTATTTGGTATGCAGATCTGGATCTGTTATCCAGTTTCTCTCTTTGGCTGCTTATTTTGCATTGAGACCTTCTATTTTAAGATCCATCTTTATATCCCAAATTCTAGTTCTCTTGTCTCCCACAAGTAACAGAGTATCAAATGCTTTAAATGTTTAAAGGATATAGTCCCAAGTGATGGTGTTCTTCACAGTGATCCAGGGATAACCTCAAAGGAAAAAAGATGAACACATATAGTGATTTTCCCGTGATAATTTTACAAGCAGAAACCTACTAGAAAGCAAAGAGTACTAAGACTAAAGAAGCTGAGGACTTTTGACAAGGGAAAAAGTTGCCAACTAGAAATTGTCAATCTACAAGTGTTATGTTCTGTAAAGTTATGTGTTAGAACAGGTGGTAAATAAGTTCAGGTACCTAGTATCCGCTATAGCAGGACCACTCAGCCTCACACCAAACCTTGGATTCACACAGATTTAACTTACAGGAATCCGGTTTTGCTCATTGAACTGAGGGTCACTACTGCAGGGTACAGAGTGAATACGGAGCTGTCACGCAACCAGGTTACAGGATGTCTGTATCTCAACAGATAGGAGGAGTATCTATAGATAGGATAGGAAGTTAATCAACTAATTACTTAGTGATTAAATGTGATATAACTGACACATATACAAAGAAGATAGGTAGTGAAATGGAATGTAATACAAACAGATGTAGTACAAAGAGATATTGTTATTAGGCCAGAATGTATTTGTTAGGAATTCAGCACTTCAGGGAATATCATATGTAGTTAGAATGATATTTTGGATTATGTTAACAGATATTGTTTATGCAAGGATAAGTTAGTAACAAACGATAAGTCACTTAGTCAAGTTCAAGGTGGTCACAGCAAATGATGTTAAACAAGCAGCAGTTCAAACAGAGTAGGCAATGTAACAGGCAGTTGAAGTTAATCCTGCAGTTTAGTGATAGTAACAGTCATTGAATACAGTGCTTAGGTAGTTTGCTTATTTGAGAGACATAATGATATCCAAATAGAATAATAAAATATACAGACCAATTCCTGATGGTTATTTGGAAGGCTAAGTCAGAGCCAGATGAAAGCCTTACGGTATCCTGAATGCTTGTTTGTTGAAAGGACACAGCGCGGTACACGCGCTGCAGACACGCTGAGATGCCGGGTGTGACGTCACAGCCACCCGGTGTAACAGTTAGGGAATTGAAAGCTGCTCCTTTGGTTCCTAAGAAACTGCAAGTAATAAAAGAGGCACACCGGCACACAGCAATGAAGGATTAATGTAGGCTGCAAAGATTCAAAGCAACAAGTAAGAAATCCCCACAGATTGAGGAAAGGGCTAGGTGTCTTCAGAGAGGAGTCACATTAAGTAACTGATTCAAATTACCAAGCGAGGAGCATAGAGAGGATTCAGAATTAAAGGGACAGGATTGTAATAGTGAATACCCTGACAGGACACCCCCCTCAAGGAGCCGCTCAGCGGATCAAGGACTTGGACGGTGTGGATTCCTCCTATGGAACAAGGAAACCAAGCGCGGAGCCATAACATTAGTAGCAGGCTCCCAAGAATCTTCTTCAGGTCCATAACCCTTCCAACTGACCAAATACTGAAGGTGGTTTCGAAAGTATCGAGAATCTTGAATAGAATCAATCTCGTACTCCTCATCTGTCACATGAGTTAAAGAAGTATCCATCGAAGATGTAGCCCTGATAGAAGCATAGGGTTTAAGGAGTGAGACATGAAATGTTGGATGAATTCTCATGGAAGAAGGTAGTTGAAGAGTGACTGCATTAACATTAACAACATTCTTAATTTCAAAGGGACCCAAATAAAGTGAAGCGAGCTTTTTGGAAGGAACTTGTAATCTTATATTCTTCGTGCTTAACCAAACTTTATCTCCCACCTTATATTCGGGAGGTTTAGAACGTCGTAGATCGTAGTAATGTTTTTGAGCTTTTTGAGCATTGAGTAGTAGTTGTTTTACAGTGGCGAAACCTTTCACTAAGGTATTGATTTTATCATTAACAACGGGTATAGGAGAGTTTTTCGGAGTCTGAATGTCATAAGAAGGATGAAAACCGTAGTTAAGGAAAAATGGAGACATTTTAGTGGAGGAATTGAGCATGTTATTATGAGCAAATTCAGCAGTGGAAAGGAGAGAATGCCAGTTATCTTGTTCTAGAGAACAGTAACAACGGAGATACTGTTCCAGGGCTTGATTTGTTCTCTCAGTCTGCCCATTGGTTTGTGGATGAAAAGCTGTACTTAACCTCCTAGAGATGTTGAGGGATTTACAAAGATGTTCCCAAAATCTAGAGGTAAACTGAGAACCTCTGTCACTAGTAATGGAATTTGGTAGACCATGTAATTTGACAATATGATCTATGAAAAGAGTAGCTGTTTCTTGAGCTGTGGGTAGACCTCTATGTGGCAGGAAATGGGCCATTTTAGAAAAAAGATCAACAATGACCATGATAGTGTTGAAGTTAGCAGAAGGTGGCAGATCGACAATAAAGTCCATAGCAATATCTGCCCAAGGTCTTTCAGGTATTGGAAGAGATAGAAGGTATCCGTAGGGACGTGTATGTTGATGTTTTTTAGTAGTGCAAAGAAAACATGTTTTGATGTATTGCTTGATTGTATCAGACATTTTGGGCCACCAATAATTCCTTGAAAGGATATGAAGAGTCCTATGTACGCCAGGATGACCTGCTAAAGAGGAATCATGAGCTGCTGCTAAAAGTAGATTCCTGAGATCCTTGGGTACATATAGTTGATCATGATGATAGAACAGTTCATCAGAATGTTTATTTAAATTGAGGTGTGTTATTAATGAATCCTCCTTCTGTTGCAGCTTTAGGGTCTCCAAGAAATCGTTTGTTAAACAAATGATTCTGTCCGCAGGTATCACTGAGGCAGGTGTCAAATGATCTTGTGGCTTAGGAGGTATACGAGAGAGGGTATCTGCCTTAAGATTCTTAGAACCTGGACGATAGGTGATCACATAATCAAAACGTGAGAAGAAAAGGCTCCAGCGGACTTGACGAGAAGTCAGGGTCTTGTTTGACTTTAAATACTCTAAGTTATGATGGTCTGTGTAAATAGTAATAGGAAATTTTGTACCTTCCAGGATATGCCTCCAGAATTCCAATGCGGATTTGATGGCAAGCAATTCCTTATCACCAATACCATAGTTTATCTCAGCTGAGCTCATGACACGAGAGTAGAATGCAACAGGATGTAATGGCTGTTCTTGAGAGGCCCTCTGGGATAGAACAGCCCCTATTGCAAATTCAGAAGCATCAACCTCAAGCGTAAAATGACAACTGGGATCTGGGAATTGCAAAATAGGGGCTGAAGTAAATTTATTCTTGAGGGTAGTGAAAGAGTCCTGAGCTTTACTATCCCATGAAAACCTGATATGTTTCTTAGTTAAAGTTGTTAATGGTTTGACAATATGTGAGAAATCTTTAATGAATTTTCTATAAAAATTCGCAAAACCAAGAAACCTCTGGACATCTTTTTTACTTGAGGGTACTGGCCATTTGAGTATAGCTTCTACTTTACTGGTCTCCATAGTAATCCCAGTAGGAGAGATACAGTAACCCAAAAATGAAATAGAGTTAGTATTAAATATACATTTCTCTAGTTTGGCGTAGAGATGATGTTGTCTTAAACGAGATAGAACTAATTTTACATGTTTTAAATGATTTTCAAAAGTGTCTGAATAGACAAGAATGTCATCTAAATAGATAACAATACATACATCCAGAAGGTCGTGAAAAACATCATTTATGAAGCACTGGAAAGTGGCTGGGGCATTGCAGAGCCCAAACGGCATTACTGTGTATTCGTAAAGTCCGTATCGTGTACGGAAAGCCGTTAACCACTCATCCCCTGCTCTCATCCTGATTAAATTGTATGCGCCCCTAAGATCGAGCTTGGTGTAGATGGTGGCACCCTGAAGGCGCTCAATTAGTTCTGGAATGAGAGGCAGGGGATATCTGTTTTTCTTAGTACATGTATTCAGTTGTCTGTAATCTATAATGGGGCGTAAACTGCCATCTTTATTTTTCACAAAAAACATAGCAGCACCTGCAGAGGAAGTGGATGGACGTATAAACCCTTTTTTCAAGTTTTCGTCTAGATATTCCTTAAGGTGTGCTAGTTCAGGTTGGGACAAAGGATATATATGACCATATGGAATGGTGCAGTTAGGAATGAGATCAATAGGGCAGTCATACTTCCTATGTGGTGGAAGTGTGGCTGCCTCAACCTTATCAAAAACATCAGCATATTCTTTGTAGCAATCTGGTAATGTCTCTACATTAATATGACAAAGTGTATGAGAATCAGTGCAGAATTGCTTGCAGTACTGAGAATCAAAAACTACAGTAGAGTCTGTCCAAGAAATAGTGGGGTTATGCATAGACAACCACTGAATACCAAGTATCATAGGGTAGACAGAACTTGGTAAAACATCAAAAGATATCAACTCAGTATGCCCTGAGTCTGAGGTAACCTTAAGTGGAACTGTATGGTGTGAGATAGGACCAGAACTAAAAAATGAACCATCAACCAAACGGATGGCTAGTGCAACAGTCTTTTTTATTAGTGGTATTTTGTGCTTATCAACAAAAACTAAATCTATGAAATTCCCAGATGCTCCAGAGTCAATTACGGCCTGTACGTCTATCTTCTGCTGATCCCACTGCAACGAGAGAGGGATTGATAAATGAAGCAAATTATTATTAACCATATTAACATTGTGCTTAAATCTCACTCTCTTACCCTTCTTTTGACGAAGGAGAGATGGGCAATCCCTTACGCCATGATCCTTTTCGGCACAATATAGGCACAAATTAAGCAGTTTGCGTCTGGCTTTCTCTTCAGGCTTTAGAGGGCCTCTAATCACAGCAACATCCATGGGTTCATCAACATTCTTGGTAGCATGGGTAGGAAGATTTACATGATAGGGAGTGTATTTCTTAGGAGTAATGTCAGTTGTGGATTTTTCATATTTCCTTTCCCTGAGTCTCCGGTCAATACCAATACATAAAGTCATGAGATCCTCAAGAACATCTGGAATGATACCTCTAGCAAGTTCATCTTTTAATGAGTCACTGAGGCCCAAGCGAAATTGATTTTTCAGAGCTGGGTTTCTCCATAAAGTGTCAGGAGCCCATCTTTTAAAGTCTGTTATGTATTCCTCTACCATCCTTTTCCCTTGGCGTAAGGATCTCAAAGCTGTTTCAGCAGTATTCTGCTTGTTATGATCCTCATATAAAAGGGACATCGCAGAAAAAAAAGAATCAAGAGAATTTAATATGGGATCATCAGTCTCATAGAAAGCGTTGGCCCAAGATTTAGCTTCTCCACGCAAAAAAGAAATCACAGTCAAAACTTTGATTCTGTCAGTAGGATAAGACCTAGGTTTCAAAGTGAACATAAGAGTGCAAGAATTTCTAAAGTCTCTGAACATGGACCTGTCCCCAGAGAATTTCTCTGGCGGACTCACAACAGGCTCCGGTGTAATCACAGAAGTAGAAGGTTTAGTTGCCATATGCTCATTAATAAATTTTCTAATATTCCGGTTCTCAATTTGTATCTCTCTTAAACCCTGTAACATACTATCCATACTTTGTGCTAGAGAACCCACTCTATTGGATAGCTCACTCAACTCCATGATAGTGGATAGAGGTACTTTTATTTGGCTTGGTAATATGTTATGTTCTGTAAAGTTATGTGTTAGAACAGGTGGTAAATAAGTTCAGGTACCTAGTATCCGCTATAGCAGGACCACTCAGCCTCACACCAAACCTTGGATTCACACAGATTTAAGTGAATACGGAGCTGTCACGCAACCAGGTTACAGGATGTCTGTATCTCAACAGATAGGAGGAGTATCTATAGATAGGATAGGAAGTTAATCAACTAATTACTTAGTGATTAAATGTGATATAACTGACACATATACAAAGAAGATAGGTAGTGAAATGGAATGTAATACAAACAGATGTAGTACAAAGAGATATTGTTATTAGGCCAGAATGTATTTGTTAGGAATTCAGCACTTCAGGGAATATCATATGTAGTTAGAATGATATTTTGGATTATGTTAACAGATATTGTTTATGCAAGGATAAGTTAGTAACAAACGATAAGTCACTTAGTCAAGTTCAAGGTGGTCACAGCAAATGATGTTAAACAAGCAGCAGTTCAAACAGAGTAGGCAATGTAACAGGCAGTTGAAGTTAATCCTGCAGTTTAGTGATAGTAACAGTCATTGAATACAGTGCTTAGGTAGTTTGCTTATTTGAGAGACATAATGATATCCAAATAGAATAATAAAATATACAGACCAATTCCTGATGGTTATTTGGAAGGCTAAGTCAGAGCCAGATGAAAGCCTTACGGTATCCTGAATGCTTGTTTGTTGAAAGGACACAGCGCGGTACACGCGCTGCAGACACGCTGAGATGCCGGGTGTGACGTCACAGCCACCCGGTGTAACAGTTAGGGAATTGAAAGCTGCTCCTTTGGTTCCTAAGAAACTGCAAGTAATAAAAGAGGCACACCGGCACACAGCAATGAAGGATTAATGTAGGCTGCAAAGATTCAAAGCAACAAGTAAGAAATCCCCACAGATTGAGGAAAGGGCTAGGTGTCTTCAGAGAGGAGTCACATTAAGTAACTGATTCAAATTACCAAGCGAGGAGCATAGAGAGGATTCAGAATTAAAGGGACAGGATTGTAATAGTGAATACCCTGACAACAAGGCACCTACTTTTCAGCATTTATCTGAGTTTAGAGGTAGATAGCATGAACATGGGGTCTGTTTACCTACTGGCTGGAGATGGAAACTTAAGCTTTAAGGAAACTCTCTTTCAGCAGATGAAAGTATAAAACAGTGTCATAATTTCTTCATGATAGGAAGATTTTAGATACTCAGGATTGGATTTGTTATTGACCAAAGATGGCAGCTGCTTATAGGCATTCTAATAAGAGAGTGCCAGTATGGCTGATCAAATGATACATCTCATGTAAAACCCGGTTGCCTTACATTTTATGTGTTTCAACCTTTGAATTATGGTTGCCAGATGCCAAATATTTAACTGGACTGTCTAGTATTTTTAGATGTACTCATGGCCATATAACCGACAGCAGGTGATTTGATGTTTAGAGTAATAATATAGTTGAAAGAGGCTTCAGATCTTTTTACTGATATGAGATCTGGTATAGGTATAAAACTGAAAGAGACCGACAGCAATGGGGGCTGAGTCCTGTGTGAACATATGACTGACAGGATGTGTAGAACAATTTAATCTGATTTCAGCTGTGATCGTGCTTTAACCTACAACTTTTCCTCAATTACCCACTTTTTGGTGGGTGACAACAGAGAACCTCGTTTTAGACCGAAACAAAATAAACTTTGCTGTGCTATTGCCACTTCAGTAACAGAGATATTATTGTGGGACTATAGTAGAGCATGCAGATGCTATTGATGTCATCACCATGTGACACCTAAGTAACAGGCATCATGCAATGCCTGAGATGAACATTTTCATCTTTCTGTTATAAATAAGACTTTAAACATGACAACCAACAACTGAGTATTCATATAAATTGGGAAATTACTGTAATATAGATATATGGGTTAGAATTCAGCTCATTGTCCTTATGAAATATGCTACATATTATCAGAATTAACATTTAAAGACAAATTACTTCCAAATGTTGTTCCTTGAACAAGACTTCACTTATAAGAATTTGTATACATTTTCAGCTTTACTTTCTAACATTGCATTTATGTTTGTAAAATGAGTAGGTTTTAAATTATACAGAAACAGATTCAGGAGGTGCTCAGCAGACGCACAAAAACTAAAGCGTATATATTTTACAGTTTATTGTGGAAGCATAAATTGAGGGCCTGTTCTCTGATATTTTTCGATTCTACAGACACCTAGTTTCGTTTGTTTTAGCTTTGTGAGGCCACATAAATCTGACGCAAATAAGTATTAGAATACAACACTTAATGCTTTTGGAACACCTCTGTTCCAATTTCCTGTCTTTATTATTAAACCCTGCAATATCCCCAGTAATTAATATTAAAACTATGTCCAAAAATGTACATTAAAATCATTTTTATTTAATATATATATATATATATATATATATATATATATATATATATATATATGCATTTTAAAAGGGCTTTTTGTTCAGATAATTTGCAGGGATTTAATACTATGGATAAATTTCTAAAAATAAAATAAAAAATAAAGCATGCTTATCCTATCTCATCTGCTGCAACCAAATAAGGATAGTTACAAATAAGCTGTTGCACTGATCTAACCAATTATTAGTTAAGATGTTGCATGGTCACATAACTATATATACCTGGAGTATGCAATGATGTCCTCTGTAAGGTAAGAAGGACTTTAATGAGCTATTCATTTTAAATGAAAATATAAAAGAATCAGTTGGGTTTTGATAGTCTGGGCATATTTCTCTTTTTAGCAAGTCTCATGCGGCTCACTTTACTAACAGTATGCACAATGCCTGTTTTATGTCCCTTTAACAAATTCTATGTGTTCCTTTTTACGAAGTTTCAATATTTGATTGGAAACCATCAAGCATGAAGCAGGTTTAGCCAATCGGGAATTACTTGAAGATGGTAAACATAGTGTACAATATGAATGTGGAAATGAAATTGCAAAAAAAAAGAATCTCAATATTTTGTAACTGCTCAATGTCAGTGAAATTGTCATTGTGTGTAGTCCTGTCTCATTTCACACTACTCTGTCCTTGAAAACATTCTCATCGATTGGTTCAGAAATAACTATTTACGTTTGAGTCAGATCTGATAAAATCTAAGCCACATCCGCAGTGAATGGGATTTTCATATTTAATGTGTATTCAGGGTAAATTGGATTTGTTCTTAACTTGAATTAACACCGGTTCTTATCTTTTGCCATTACATAAATGTGCTTGAACCATAAAAGATTTGTCTTCTTAGAAAAATTACAGAATCCAGTTCATGCTTTTTATTGTCATTTTACTATATACTGTATATATACAGGGAGTGCAGAATTATTAGGCAAATTAGTATTTTGACCACATCATCCTCTTTATGCATGTTGTCTTACTCCAAGCTGTATAGGCTCGAAAGCCTACTACCAATTAAGCATATTAGGTGATGTGCATCTCTGTAATGAGAAGGGGTGTGGTCTAATGACATCAACACCCTATATCAGGTGTGCATAATTATTAGGCAACTTCCTTTCCTTTGGCAAAATGGGTCAAAAGAAGGACTTGACAGGCTCAGAAAAGTAAAAAATAGTGAGATATCTTGCAGAGGGATGCAGCACTCTTGAAATTGCAAAGCTTCTGAAGCGTGATCATCGAACAATCAAGCGTTTCATTCAAAATAGTCAACAGTGTTGCAAGAAGCGTGTGGAAAAACCAAGGCGCAAAATAACTGCCCATGAACTGAGAAAAGTCAAGCGTGCAGCTGCCAAGATGCCACTTGCCACCAGTTTGGCCATATTTCAGAGCTGCAACATCACTGGAGTGTCCAAAAGCACAAGGTGTGCAATACTCAGAGACATGGCCAAGGTAAGAAAGGCTGAAAGACGACCGCCACTGAACAAGACACCCAAGCTGAAACGTCAAGACTGGGCCAAGAAATATCTCAAGACTGATTTTTCTAAGGTTTTATGGACTGATGAAATGAGAGTGAGTCTTGATGGGCCAGATGGATGGGCCCGTGGCTGGATTGGTAAAGGGCAGAGAGCTCCAGTCCGACTCAGACGCCAGCAAGGTGGAGGTGGAGTACTGGTTTGGGCTGGTATCATCAAAGATGAGCTTGTGGGGCCTTTTCGGGTTGAGGATGGAGTCAAGCTCAACTCCCAGTCCTACTGCCAGTTTCTGGAAGACACCTTCTTCAAGCAGTGGTACAGGAAGAAGTCTGCATCCTTCAAGAAAAACATGATTTTCATGCAGGACAATGCTCCATCACACGCGTCCAAGTACTCCACAGCATGGCTGGCAAGAAAGGGTATAAAAGAAGAAAATCTAATGACATGGCCTCCTTGTTCACCTGATCTGAACCCCATTGAGAACCTGTGGTCCATCATCAAATGTGAGATTTACAAGGAGGGAAAACAGTACACCTCTCTGAACAGTGTCTGGGAGGCTGTGGTTGCTGCTGCACGCAATGTTGATGGTGAACAGATCAAAACACTGACAGAATCCATGGATGGCAGGCTTTTGAGTGTCCTTGCAAAGAAAGGTGGCTATATTGGTCACTGATTTGTTTTTGTTTTGTTTTTGAATGTCAGAAATGTATATTTGTGAATGTTGAGATGTTATATTGGTTTCACTGGTAAAAATAAATAATTGAAATGGGTATATATTTGTTTTTTGTTAAGTTGCCTAATAATTATGCACAGTAATAGTCACCTGCACACACAGATATCCCCCTAAAATAGCTATAACTAAAAACAAACTAAAAACTACTTCCAAAACTATTCAGCTTTGATATTAATGAGTTTTTTGGGTTCATTGAGAACATGGCTGTTGTTCAATAATATAATTAATCCTCAAAACTACAACTTGCCTAATTATTCTGCACTCCCTGTATATATATATATATATATATATCTCCAAATAGTCATGCAGTTTCCAGGCTGCTCTTGAACAAAATTATGTAACATCCAAAAAAATCAGGCACTCTCCGGTTTTAAATTCCACAGTTTCTTTATTGTGATGTTTCATGGTCTTTAGCCCCTTCCTCAGACTCAAAAAACATATACAATAACCATCAAACTTACCCTCCTATATATACCCCACACCGTGCATCAGATTCAACTCAGGTGTGTCGGATCAGCGTCCCATTAGCGCTACTGCGCATGTGCCAACAGCCCATTATGGCAACACACCTGGGCCAAATCAAAAAGCTAAATCATAAGCACAATACAGTTAAGTGCATATTAACACTGCAAGCAAATACTAGGTAGCCATATTACTACCCAATTAGCGTCAGAGCTTCAATTTGATGAGCACCCAATTAGAGTCATACTTGACATTAGCCGAAACACGGGCAATTATGAGCGCAACAAGTCCTAGGTTAAACATAATAGGTCTCCAAGTGATGTCTCTATAGAACATATGTAACATCCGTTAGCCGTATAATCAATTGCTACAAATCAATCACTAACTCATTGCTTACACGTGAATCAAACATCTGACAAAAGTAATATGCACGAGATGTCATTAATCGAATTCATCTGTTCACAATAATATCAAACCAACATTTAGCGCTGCCCCCTGTGTCATCATAGATAGCCTATAAATTAGTGACCACCCGTATTAGGTTAAAAGATAAGGCTGTCATATACGATTCCCTAAGTTATGGCAATAAAGTATAACATATCACTAGCCAACAACAAAAAGTCATCATTCTACTATGTGTTTAATTTAACATGTGCTTCAGATCCTCATAGTGTATTACTCCAAACAAGAGCTTGATTGTCTGTTGACATGTGCCTTATTAAAATATATCATATATCATATAGATAACCATAGGTGTTAGATGTCTAATGATATCCTGATACAACACTTTATCTATGAGAGGACAACAGCTGTTATAGATAGGTCTACACAAAGCATATGTTACATCCGTTAGTCGTGTAGCCGGATGTTAAAAGCCAATCACCCGCTTAATGCGTAAAAATATGTCAAACCTCAGACAACAGTAATCTATAAAAGACTAATTGAATGCATCTGTTCATAATGATATCACACAAGTGTTTACCGCTGCCGCATGTGTCATCACAGAAAGCCTGCTAATTAGTGGCCACTCGTGTTAGATATATAGATACGCTGTCATGTATATAAATAAAAATCCCCTACGTAAAGGCAATACAATAAACGCATCGCTAGCTGGAATAAAATACAATACAATAGTCATCATTCTACTATGTGTTTACTTTAACTTGCACTTCAGATCCTCATAGCATACGTACTCTAGATCAGTGCTATATTGTCAATTAACATGTGCCCTATTAGAGTATAGCATACAGCCCCCATGGATGTTTGTCCAGTGGCTATTGCTTATCCTGTTTAAGACATTTTATCTATGGGAGAACAAACGCTGATTGTGACAAGGTTCACATAGTTATTCTATACTGCATGTACATGTATCCAGTTTTAATCAATCAGTCTATGTGTAGGTATATCTGATGTTAGACTATATAAATAAATATAAATGACTGAACCTGAATATAGCGCTAGCATATTGGGATTAGCATAATTACCCTTAACAAACTTAATATCCATATATTGTACTATACTAGAGAACGCTTCAATGCCCACTAACCTGTATATAACTAGGAACTAGCATACTATTCCAAATGGAAACTCAAGGGGCTAATGGCTATTGTAATCCTGTGTGAGTGGGTAGCACTTCCCTATTCAATAACACTAACTATGTTTAACAGGTAAGCAATACTGATGTCCAGCATATAAACACATACATTCTCAGTTGATAGGTCAATAGGCAGGTATAACAGCCTGCATCACTCCTTAATCCAAGTCCACAGGGGCACAAAGTCTAAACAGGTCTAAGCTTATATATACAAAATTGAAATTGTAAATTAATTGACATCCATTGCATCTTTAACACCTATGCCATAATACAACTAACTACCTGATGAACCATGATGTATAATATACAATATCAAAGTAGATTAGCATTTCAGAGGAAGCAGTGCATGTCCATATTGGTATTCAGTCCTCTAGGTATTAACGTTTGTAGAGTAAAGATCCATCTGCTCTCTATCTGTAACAAGAGTTTTGCTCTATCCCCACCCCTAGCAGAGGTGGGACATGATCGATGATCATATATTTAAGCTCCGATGCTGAGTGTTTGGCCAGTTGGAAGTGTTTTGTGACCGGTTGGTCCATCTTGCCCGTTGCCAAGGCACTTCTGATAGCACATCTATGATTGGCCATGCGGGTCCTCAGGTCGTCATTCGTTTTACCTACATAGTACCTTCCACAGCTACAATGTAGCAAGTATACCACATACTTAGTGGTGCAGGTCAGGCGAAATCTTATGTTATATCTTTTGTTGGTCCAGGGGTGCGTAAAGAATTTACCTTGGGTTAGGCCATTACAAGGGGTGCATCCACTGCACCTATACCATCCCTTTCTGGGTGTTCCCAACCAAGTGCCTGGATTGTAGCTTGGTTTAAAATCCGGTCTCATCAAGATATCCTGTAGTGACCTGCCTCTTTTATACCCAATCCTAGGGACATCATAGTTATGTAGCAGAAGACCTTTATCACTTCTGATCGTTTCCCAGGATTACTGGTGCTTCCCATTTGTCAGGAGTAAATGTAGTCACAAAGGTGAGTTTCTTCTCCGTTTCAGTGTTGGGGTTCTTTTTCTTTAGGGCCTCCTCTTCGGTAAGGTTTCCAACTTCATTCATTGTGGCTTGTAGATTCTTCTCATAGTACCCCCTGTTTCGGAATTTTCTATTCATATCCATGAGTTGTTCATCCCTTAGTGATTTCACAGAGTTATTCCTAATCACTCTTTTAAATTGTGATTTGGGAAGGGCTTGTTTAAGGGGGATGGCAGCTGTCAGCCCTAAGTAGGGAGTTCCTATCAGTCTCCTTGCTATAGAGAGTCGTTTCAAGATGTTGTTGTTTTTTTAAAAATTCTAAGATCCAGAAAGTCGATGTGTGTTTTTGAAGATGTCAACTTGAATTTCAAATCGTCAGAAGTCTGGTTCAGGGTATCAACCCTGTTGGTTTGATATTATTGTGAACAGATGTATTCGATTAATGACATCTCGTGCATATTACTTTTGTCAGATGTTTGATTCACGTGTAAGCAATGAGTTAGTGATTGATTTGTAGCAATTGATTATACGGTTAACGGATAGAGACATCACTTGGAGAACTTTTATGTTTAACCTAGGACTTGTTGCGCTCATAATTGCCCGTGTTTCGGCTAATGTCCAGTCTGACTCTAATTGGGTGCTCATCAAATTGAAGCTCTGACGCTAATTGGGTAGTAATATGGCTACCTAGTATTTGCTTGCAGTGTTAATATGCACTTAACTGTACTTATGCTTTTGCTTTTTTGATTTGGCCCAGGTGTGTTGCTGTAATGGGCCGTTGGCACATGCACAGTAGCGCTAATGGGACGCCGATCCGACACACCTGAGTTGAATCTGATGCACGGTGTGGGGTTTATGTAGGAGGGTAAGTTTGATGGTTATTGTATATGTTTTTTGAGTCTGAGGAAGGGACTAAAGACCCTGAAACGTCACAATAAAGAAACTGTGGAATTTAAAACCGGAGAGTGCCTGATTTTTTGGATGTTATTTATATATATAAGGTAAAAAGTCAGTTTAAAATCCTCCACTACGCACAAAATATAGAGAAAATAACTAATTGTGTAGTTCATTTAACAAATCTAGACAGGCCAGAAGGCTTGTTTTTCCCACAGAAAACCTCTGAATTACATTGTTTCCAATGCAGCAAAGGATTCTGGGTAAGATATGCAAATGAGGTTCACAATGACACACATTTTTACCTTAAGTCTGCTTTTCAGTAGATGCCCTTTACGCCAAAGCATCACTGTAACAGCGATGCTTTGGCGCAAAGGGAATCTGCTGAAAAGCAGTCTTGAAGTAAAAATGTGTGTCGTGAACCTCATTTGCATATATTACCCAGAATCCTTTGCTGCATTGGAAACAATGTAATTCAGAGGTTTTCCGTGGGAAAAACAATCCTTCTGGCCTGTCTAGATTTGTTAATGAACTGCACAATGAGTTATTCTTTCTCTCTCTATCTCTCTCATATTATATAAAGAGCAATGAGACAGCACCCATTGGTCCTTTTACACAGCAAACAAGCTTTAATGAAGTGCTACATTAAAGCTTGTTTGCTGTATAAAATGACCAGTGAGGTCTGTCTCATTGCTCTTTATATGTCAACCTGTCTGGCACCCTGGCATGTGCAAATTATAGATGAGAGTGCGCTATCTCTGGACTGCTATATATGTATTTTATATATTATATATTTCTATGATATTTTAAACTTCTATATGTTTAAGACTTAAGTCTGGACTTCCTACCATACAATACATTTATAAGCAATTAATATAAATTTAGATATCATAATACATCCACATTATCAGATTTTCAAAAAAATATGACTTTTTATATAAAAGGCAAATTAACTAAGGTGTAATTTTTGTTGTTATC
The DNA here is from genome assembly GCF_027579735.1 of Bombina bombina. NCBI lineage: Eukaryota > Metazoa > Chordata > Amphibia > Anura > Bombinatoridae > Bombina > Bombina bombina. The sequence continues at coordinate 495,667,618 of NC_069499.1, forward strand.
TTTAGGTATGAGTATGTCTTCGTACTTTGTAATAATTTCTATATTTGCATTTATAATTGCTAAAGCAACTGTTTGTGCAGTTCCACCGGCTGCCAAAACGGGACCTGTCACTCACCCTAGACAAGTGAGTTTGGGGGGAGTTACCTCTGCCACATCATAAGTGTCACAGATGCTAGCATTGGCACCTGCACCATAAAGGCTCTAAAGCTATCTCCACAGTTTGATAAACTGAGCCTTTTGTTTCAATGCAGTTACAGATATTTTATTTGTGAACACATTTTCTTCACAAAATAGAGCCATGTATTACTTGCTGGGGGTGCAACTCACTAAAAGTAAATATTATTAATATTTTGGAAATCAAAACTCAAACTTCTGTAATAACCCTTAAAGGTTCATTGTTGGCCTCTGCACCTTTAAAGGGTATTGCGGAAATCTGTTAGTTAGCATATTCCTTTTTAGTTAATTTACTCTTAAAGGGGCATTAAACACTAAATATATGCTAGATAGAGTGATGCATTCAAAGAAAAGATTAATCTGAGAATAACATGTAGATATATTTTTTAAAGTTTCATTAGTTGTTTAAATAGTGACACAATAAGTGTAAAATGTTAGCAACAATGGGAGCTGCCATGTTGTAACTTAGGTTACTTTCTCTGCTGTGGCCAATTTGGGACAATTATAATTAGTTCACTAGAGTGTGCAAAATGACTGTGTGGAATGTTATAGTGTTCTACATTTCTAAAAGGGACTAAAATACTCACAATTTGAGGATGGAATTACAGGAAAGGGGGACAAAATAAATAATGAAAGTATATTGTAGAGGTTTTTTTTAATATATAAATATAAGATTTAGCATTTTATATTACTATCTCAAAGTGTTTAATGTCCCTTTAAAATTATAGGTGACCTCAGTTTGTAGCTCCTTAAAAGGGGAGAGATAGTGATACTTGTTTAAAAATGTATTGGTTTCACACTGAAACCATGTTTCTTGATATCTTCTTACCTTTAATCTTCCCAACACAGCATAACCTGCAACTTTGTGTTGTATGTGTGATTATTTACAGCTGTATTAGGATCCAGCTAAGTGGAGTTATTGATTTCTCGAATTCTATTTGGAAACATTTTGTGTGACTTGTGCAAGGTCACAGAGAACTAATACAAGGATTTACAGCTAAATCCATCTGCTTTAAAGGAAATGTTCTCACCATTGCAGGAGGAATATAAGTAGTATTATACCGGAATTGTGTCTGATGTTTCAAATAAGCTACCTTTACTGATAGAAACTTGAAACATTTGGACGATCTAAAACAGAATATTTTAAATATTACCATCTATGTTTCTCTAAAGAAATGATTGCTCTGAAGTATAGAATGCTACACCCACCTTGTTCACAAAACATAATAATAATAATATATATATATATATGTTACGTGTATAGTCAGAAATCCAGGTAATCCTAAGATTACCCGGGTAAACCTGACATTACCCAAGTGGCTGTGGGTAAAGCCCGATCTAATGTAAATTCCCCATTGCCCCCCTTGAACCCCCCAGGTGGAGGCAAAAACATAGTGAAGATGTGTGAATTACAGTGCATCGTATATATGTTTGATGCAGTGACTTAACGCACTCTGAGAAGATTCATCATGTTACATCGGGATTACCCACAGACATTTTGGTAATGTCAGGTTTACCCAGGTAATGCTAGGATTACCCAATTTCTTACTTTACCCGCAACATATACATATATATATATATAAATTGTAGACGCAGCTCCATCCAACAGATTGATTTTATCTTAGATGGGTAATTACAATTATCACAGTTTTTATTTCTTTCCAGTGGTAGAGAAAAAGTAGAAAGACAAACCTGTGCTGTTCTCCTTTTTATTAAAAATAAATACATCGTAAAACTAGTAGGATAAGTTTGACATTTTCATTTGAGGTTTACAGTAACGTATAAATAACAAGACCCTGATGCTGTCAACTAATCTGATACTATGTAATATAATATTGTTTGGGGTACCTGTACAGACCCAGAATTTAGTAGCTGCAAAACATATTCCATCTTTCATAGAAGGAAGCAAGTTAAAGGTAAAAAGAAAAAATATATATACGGCTGATACCTTGTGCTAAATATTTATGACATGTTGAAATCAAATTGCAGCGTATGTTTGTATTTAAATTCTTTCTAATTCCACAGGAGCTTAATCCTGAGACTACACATCCAGATTTCCGCCTTTGGCTTACAAGTTATCCATCACCAAACTTCCCTGTGTCTGTACTGCAGAACGGTGTGAAAATGACTAATGAGGCACCCAAAGGTTTGCGTGCTAATATCATTCGCTCATACCTGATGGATCCTATCTCTGATCCAGAGTTTTTCAGTAGCTGCAAAAAAATGGTTAGTTCTGTTTATTAGCTCCAATATCCATCCTATTTTTTTAACCACATTTTATAGTTGATTCACACAGTAGCTATTTTTACAGCTCATTACTAATCCAGAAGCCAAATGTTAACAAAATAATTGCATTACGCTGATGTTGTAATCATATAGCAGTGTGTATTCTGATAAAATAATGCAAACAATATGTATTTATAGTAATGAAACAAAGATTGCAAAACCTGATTGTTGGAATCTCAGGGCTGTATTTTGAATTAATAAGTAATATAAGGTCATTAGCTATTTTCAAACCACCTGCTGTCTCGTGATTAGGTGTATTTGCCTTAAAAGTGTTTTCCTTTTTCTTAGAATGCAAATGAGTTAAATTATGAAATGTCAGTGAAGAATTCACTGCAGCGCTGTTACTCACACTGAATTAGCAATGTTAAAGGACCACCCTACTGTAGTTAATTTATTATAAAAACATTTTTATGTTTAAAGGGACACAAAACCCAAAATGTTTCTTTCATGAGATAGAGAATTTTATTTTAAACAACATTCCAATTGACTTCTATTATCTAATTTGCTTCATTCTTTAGATATACCTTGTTGAAAAAATAGTGATGCACATCTGTGAGCCAATCATAGGAGGCATATATGTGCAGCCACCAATCAGCAGCTTCTGAGCCTATTGAGATATGCATTTTAATAAAGGATATCAAGAGAATTAAGCAAATTCTGAAAATATAAGTAAATTGAAAAGTTGTTTAAAATTGAATGCTTATTCTAATTAATGAAAGAAACAATGCGGGTTTTCATGTCCCTTAAAGTGTATAAAAATTAAAAGCTTGGGGCCCCATCCGATATGCAGCGTCACCCGCAAAAGCCGGCAACGCCGGTTTTTGCGCGGGTTTGGTATCACATATACGGCGTAGCATACAACTTACGCCCGTATATTTCACCTGTCGCCCGCAATTCTTACTCCCATATGCTAACATGGGACCGCATTGTAAATCGTTATCCAATATCCAGCGCAAGGCCTTACGTGGCGAAAATGGAGAAATCTTACTCCATTTTCACCTCGCCATAAAATGCAGCCGTAGCAGGCCTTGCACTGAGTATGGGAGCACCGTAACTCCCTAAAATGCCAGCAAAAAAAAACCTAACAACTAACGCATGCGCAATGTCTATCTACCTTTCAACCGCAATCCCCCACCGCAATACCTAATAAAGTGTATTAACCCCTAAACCGCCGCTCCCGGAGCCCACCGCCACCTACATTATATGTATTAATCTCTAAACCCCGCTCCCGGACCCCACCGCCCCTAAATAAAGTGTTTAACCCCGCCGCCACCTACATTAAATTTATTAACCCCTAATCTGACCCGCCTACACCGCCGCCACCTACATTAAATTTATTACCCCTAATCTGACCCCCTACACCGCCGCCACCTACATTAAATTTATTACCCCTAAACCTAAGTCTAACCCTAACACCCCCCAACTTAATTATTATTTAAATAAATCTAAATAATATTACTATTATTAACTAAATTATTCCTATTTAAAACTAAATACTTACCTATAAAATAAACCCTAAGATAGCTACAATATAATTAATAATTACATTGTAGCTATTTTAGGATTTATTTTTATTTTACAGGCAACTTTGTATTTATTTTAACTAGGTACAATAGCTATCAAATAGTTAATAACTATTTAATAGCTACCTAGTTAAAATAATTACAAAATTACCTGTAAAATAAATCCTAACCTAAGTTACAAATACACCTAACACTACACTATAAATAAATTAATTAAATAAATTAACTACAATTATCTAAAATAAAATAGAATTAAATAAACTAAACTATAGTACAAAAAAAACAAACACTAAATTACAAAAAATAAAAAAATATTACCAGAAGTTTAAACTAATTACACCTAATCTAAGCCCCCTAATAAAATAAAAAAGCCCCCCAAAATAATAAAATGCCCTACCCTATAAATTACAAATAGCCCTTAAAAGGGCCTTTTGCGGGGCATTGCCCCAAAGTAATCAGCTCTTTTACCTGTAAAAAAAAGAACAATCCCCCCCAACATTACAACCCATCACCCACACACCCCTACTCTAAAACCCACCCGATCCCCCCTTAAAAAAACCTAACACTACCCCATTGAAGATCACCCTACTTTGAGCCGTCTTTCCCCAGCCGGGCCGAAGTCTTCATCCGATGGGGCAGAAGAGGACATCCAGACCGGCAGAAGTCTTCATCCTATCCGGGCAGAAGAGGACATCCGGACCGGCAGATATCTTAATCCAAGCGGCATCTTCTGTCTTCATCCATCTGACGAGGAGCGGCTCCATCTTGAAGACATCCAGCGCTGAGCATCCTTCCTGGCCAACGGACTAACGACGAATGACGGTTCCTTTAAATGACGTCATCCAAGGTGGCATCCCTCGAATTCCGATTGGCTGATAGGATTCTATCAGCCAATCGGAATTAAGGTAGGAAAAAGCCGATTGGCTGATTTAATCAGCCAATTGGATTGAAGTTCAATCCGATTGGCTGATTAGATCAGCCAATAGAATTGACCTTGAATTCTATTGGCTGATCCATTCAGCCAATCGGATTGAACTTCAATCGGAATTCTAGGGACACCATCTTGGATGATGTCATTTAAAGGAACCGTCATTCGTTGTTAGTCCGTCGGCCAGGAAGGATGCTCCACGCTGGATGTCTTCAAGATGGAGCCGCTCCTCGTCGGATGGATGAAGATAGAAGATGCCACTTGGATGAAGATGTCTGCCGGTCCGGATGTCCTCTTCTGCCCGGATAGGATGAAGACTTCTGCTGGTCTGGATGTCCTTTTTTGCCCCATCGGATGAAGACTTCAGCCCGGCTGGGTGAAGACGGCTCAAGGTAGGGTGATCTTCAATGGGGTAGTGTTAGTTTTTTTTAAGGGGGGATCGGGTGGTTTTTAGAGTAGGGGTGTGTGGGTGGTGGGTTGTAATGTTGGAGGGGGATTGTTCTTTTTTTTACAGGTAAAAGAGCTGATTACTTTGGGGCAATGCCCCGCAAAAGGCCCTTTTAAGGGCTATTTGTAATTTAGTGTAGGGAAGGGCATTTTATTATTTTGGGGGGCTTTTTTATTTTATTAGGGGGCTTAGATTAGGTGTAATTAGTTTAAACTTCTTGTAATATTTTTTTATTTTTTGTAATTTAGTGTTTGTTTTTTTTGTACTATAGTTTAGTTTATTTAATTGTATTTTATTTTAGATAATTGTAGTTAATTTATTTAATTAATTTATTGATAGTGTAGTGTTAGGTGTATTTGTAACTTAGGTTAGGATTTATTTTACAGGTAATTTTGTAATTATTTTAACTAGGTAGCTATTAAATAGTTATTAACTATTTAATAGCTATTGTACCTAATACAAAGTTGCCTGTAAAATAAAAATAAATCCTGAAATAGCTACAATGTAACTATTAATTATATTGTAGCTATCTTAGGGTTTATTTTATAGGTAAGTATTTAGTTTTAAATAGGAATAATTTAGTTAATAATAGTAATATTATTTAGATTTATTTAAATAATAATTAAGTTAGAGGGGTGTTAGGGTTAGACTTAGGTTTAGGGGGTAATAAATTTAATGTAGGTGGCGGCGGTGTAGGGGGGTCAGATTAGGGGTTAATAAATTTAATGTAGGTGGCGGCGGTGTAGAGGGGTCAGATTAGGGGTTAATAAATTTAATGTAGGTGGCGGCGGGGTCCGGGAACGGCGGTTTAGGGGTTAAACACTTTATTTAGGTGCGGCGGGGTCTGGGAGCGACGGTTTAGGGGTTAATACATATAATGTAGGTGACGGTGGGCTCTGGGAGCGGCGGTTTAGGGGTTAATACTAGGATAGGTTTATTGCGGTGTGGGCTATGGAGGTTTAGGGGTTAATAATTAGGCTTATTGCGTTGTGGGGGGTTGTTGGTCTAGGGGTTAATACATTTATTATTAGGAGTGAGAGGGGGGATTGCGGATATAGGGGGATACGTATCGGGCTTATTTTTGGGAGGCGTGTTAGACAGTTATATTTTTAACTTTTCTTAGGCACCGGCAGTTTCTAAAGTGCCGTAAGTCACTAGCGACTCCAGAAATTTGTAGTTACGCTTATTTCTGGACATCGCTAGTTTATCAGACTTACGGCACTTTAGGAACTGCCGGCGGGTATATGTAATACCCTGATGTGCGAGGTGAAACTACGAGCGGCGTGGGTTCCCTCGCTTGCGCCGAAAACTACGCCATATATCGGATCGCGCCAGTGATATTCTCGAACTACCATCTGAATTATATGATACAGCTTTTGAATGAACATGTTTTTCCTATTTAATATTCTATTTTTAAAGATGTCTACAAAACACAGAAAGTCACTGAATCATGTAGCCCAATACAGAAACACACACACACACACATATATATACATATAACAGTCAGTACAACACTAAAATAATTTCATACTTCATGTCTTACAAACATTTAACCTTTGTTTCATGGAAAAGATGGAGTTCAAGAAAATGCTGTTTGGTCTGTGCTTCTTCCATGCTTTGGTTCAAGAAAGAAGGAAATTTGGTCCTTTGGGATGGAATATTCCCTATGAATTCAATGAGACAGATATGAGGATCAGTGTTCAACAACTGCACATGTTTCTAAATCAATATGAGGTAAGAATACGCTAAACACTCCTTTTTCAGCATTGTATATGTTGGTAAATTGTCTTCTATTAACGTTATAGATGTTAACTTTAATTGTAGGCTGTAAAGAAGAGCCATGAAACTTGCAGCTAAGGCTCCCTTTAGCACCAGACCCTGTATTATAGCAATAGTCAGAGCAGCATGCGTATGCTCTTACTGAATATATGGAGTGGCTTTTGATTGGCTATATCTCCTGCTCTCTCCGATCTGACACAAAAAGCTCCCAATATGGGGCCCAGAATAGAAGCATTGGAAACAGATAAACTTGGCTGCGGGCTTCACTGTTCCAAAGTCCTAGTGTTGCTACAATTCATAACATACATTATTAAAGTGGCATGAAGCCCAACATTTTTATTTCTCTTGTTAAGTGTATCCAGTCCACGGATCATCCATTACTTATGGGATATTAACTCCTCCCCAACAGGAAGTGCAAGAGGATTCACCCAGCAGAGCTGCTATATAGCTCCTCCCCTAACTGCCATTACCAGTCATTCTCTTGCACCCAACAAATAGATAGGATGTGTGAGAGGACTGTGGTGATTATACTTAGTTTCATACCTTCAATCAAAAGTTTGTTATTTTATAATAGCACCGGAGTGTGTTATTCCTTCTCTGGTAGAATTTGAAGAAGAATCTACCTGAGTTTTTCTATGATTTTAGCCGGAGTAGTTAAGATCATATTGCTGTTTCTCGGCCATCTGAGGAGAGGTAAACTTCAGATCAGGGGACAGCAGGCAGATTAATCTGCAAAGAGGTATGTAGCAGCTTATTATTTTCTGACAATGGAATTGATGAGAAAATTCTGCCATACCGATATAATGTAAACTCAGCCTTAAATGCAGTAGCAGCAACTGGTATCAGGCTGTCATGTATGTATATTTTACACTTCAGTATTCTGGGGAATGGCACTTCACTGGAATTATACTGTATGCATAAAACTTTAGCCTAATTTGCAGGGACTAGCAACAGGCTTTTTAATAACACTCAATTTATTAATGTTAAACATTTTTTGCTGGCATGTAAAATCGTTTAATTTTCTGAGGTACTGGGTGAAAAAATGTTTTGGGCACTATTTTTTTCCACTTGGCAGTCGTTTTATTTAATTTATGACAGTTTACTGATCTCTCTCACTGTTATGTGTGAGGGGGAGGGACCTTTTTTGGTGCTTTTGCTACGCATCAAAAAATTCAGTCAGAAGTTTATTGTCTTCCCTGCATGATCCGGTTCATCTCTACAGAACTCAGGGGTCTTCAAAACTTGTTTTGAGGGAGGTAATCACTCACAGCAGAGCTGTGAGATTGTAGTTGACTGTGATAAAAAAAAAAAAAAAAACGTTTATTTCTGTATTTTTTTTTTTTTTTTTTTTCTGCTATCAGGGTTAGTTATCCTTTGCTAATGGGAGCAATCCTTTGCTAAAATTGTGTTTTTTACAAAGATTTGATGCTATAACTTTTCAGTTTATTAATTTTCAACTGTCATAACTTTTTCTGTGCTTCTTATAGGCACAGTACGTTTTCATATTATAGTAAATTACTTGAAAAGTATTTCCAAGTTGCTAGTTTATTTGCTAGTGTGTTAAACATGTCTGATTCAGAGGAAGATATCTGTGCTATATGTGCTAAAGCCAAAGTGGAGCCCAATAGAAATTTATGTACTAACTGTATTGATGCTACTTTAAATAAAAGTCAATCTGTACAAATTGAACATATTTCACCAAACAACGAGGGGAGAGTTATGCCGACTAACTCGCCTCACGTGTCAGTACCTGCATCTCCCGCTCGGGAGGTGCGTGATATTGTAGCGCCGAGTACATCTGGGCGGCCATTACAAATCACATTACAGGATATGGCTACTGTTATGACTGAAGTTTTGGCTAAATTACCAGAACTAAGAGGTAAGCGTGATCACTCTGGGGTGAGAACAGAGTGCGCTGATAATATTAGGGCCATGTCAGACACTGCGTCACAATTTGCAGAACATGAGGACGGAGAGCTTCATTCTGCGGGTGACGGTTCTGATCCAAACAAACTGGATTCAGATATTTCAAATTTTAAATTTAAGCTGGAAAACCTCCGTGTATTACTAGGGGAGGTGTTAGCGGCTCTGAATGATTGTAACACAGTTGCAATACCAGAGAAAATGTGTAGGTTGGATAAATATTTTGCGGTACCGGCGAGTACTGACGTTTTTCCTATACCTAAGAGACTTACTGAAATTGTTACTAAGGAGTGGGATAGACCCGGTGTGCCGTTCTTACCCCCTCCGATATTTAGAAAGATGTTTCCAATAGACGCCACCACACGGGACTTATGGCAAACGGTCCCTAAGGTGGAGGGAGCAGTTTCTACTTTAGCTAAGCGTACCACTATCCCGGTGGAGGATAGCTGTGCCTTTTCAGATCCAATGGATAAAAAGTTAGAGGGTTACCTTAAGAAAATGTTTGTTCAACAAGGTTTTATATTGCAACCTCTTACATGCATTGCGCCTGTCACGGCTGCAGCAGCATTTTGGTTTGAGTCTCTGGAAGAGACACTTGAATCAGCTCCATTAGATGAGATTACACACAAGCTTAAAGCCCTTAAGTTAGCTAACTCATTTATTTCAGATGCCGTAGTACATTTAACTAAACTTACGGCTAAGAATTCCGGATTCGCCATTCAGGCACGCAGAGCACTGTGGCTAAAATCCTGGTCAGCTGACGTTACTTCTAAATCTAAATTGCTTAATATACCTTTCAAAGGGCAGACCTTATTCGGGCCCGGGTTGAAAGAAATTATCGCTGACATTACAGTAGGTAAAGGCCATGCCCTGCCTCAAGACAGAGCCAAACCTAAGGCTAGACAGTCTAATTTTCGTTCCTTTCGTAATTTCAAAGCAGGAGCAGCATCAACTTCCTCTGCACCAAAACAGGAAGGAGCTGTTGCTCGCTACAGACAAGGCTGGAGACCTAACCAGTCCTGGAACAAGGGCAAGCAGGCCAGGAAACCTGCTGCTGCCCCTAAGACAGCATGAATCGAGGGCCCCCGATCCGGGAACGGATCTAGTGGGGGGCAGACTTTCTCTCTTCGCCCAGGCTTGGGCAAGAGATGTCCAGGATCCCTGGGCGTTAGAGATCATATCTCAGGGATACCTTCTAGACTTCAAATTCTCTCCCCCAAGAGGGAGATTTCATCTGTCAAGGTTGTCAACAAACCAAATAAAGAAAGAGGCGTTTCTACGCTGCGTACAAGATCTTTTATTAATGGGAGTGATCCATCCGGTTCCGCGGTCGGAACAAGGACAAGGGTTTTACTCAAATCTGTTTGTGGTTCCCAAAAAAGAGGGAACTTTCAGGCCAATCTTGGATTTAAAGATCCTAAACAAATTCCTAAGAGTTCCATCGTTCAAAATGGAAACTATTCGGACAATTTTACCCATGATCCAAAAGGGTCAGTACATGACCACAGTGGATTTAAAGGATGCTTACCTTCACATACCGATTCACAAAGATCATTACCGGTATCTAAGGTTTGCCTTTCTAGACAGGCATTACCAGTTTGTAGCTCTTCCATTCGGATTGGCTACGGCTCCGAGAATCTTCACAAAGGTTCTGTGTGCTCTTCTGGCGGTACTAAGACCGCGAGGAATTGCGGTAGCTCCGTACCTAGACGACATTCTGATACAAGCTTCAAGCTTTCAAACTGCCAAGTCTCATACAGAGTTAGTACTGTCATTTCTAAGGTCGCATGGATGGAAGGTGAACGAAAAGAAGAGTTCTCTCTTTCCACTCACAAGAGTTCCCTTCTTGGGGACTCTTATAGATTCTGTAGAAATGAAGATTTACCTGACAGAAGACAGGTTAACAAAGCTTCAAAATGCATGCCGTGTCCTTCATTCCATTCAACACCCGTCAGTAGCTCAATGCATGGAGGTGATCGGCTTAATGGTAGCAGCAATGGACATAGTACCCTTTGCACGTCTACATCTCAGACCGCTGCAATTGTGCATGCTAAGTCAGTGGAATGGGGATTACTCAGACTTGTCCCCTACTCTGAATCTGGATCAAGAGACCAGAAATTCTCTTCTATGGTGGCTTTCTCGGCCACATCTGTCCAGGGGGATGCCATTCAGCAGGCCGGACTGGACAATTGTAACAACAGACGCCAGCCTACTAGGTTGGGGCGCTGTCTGGAATTCTCTGAAGGCTCAGGGACAATGGAATCAGGAGGAGAGTCTCCTACCAATAAACATTCTGGAATTGAGAGCAGTTCTCAATGCCCTTCTGGCTTGGCCCCAGTTAACAACTCGGGGGTTCATCAGGTTTCAGTCGGACAACATCACAACTGTAGCTTACATCAACCATCAGGGAGGGACAAGAAGCTCCCTAGCAATGATGGAAGTATCAAAGATAATTCGCTGGGCAGAGTCTCACTCTTGCCACCTGTCAGCAATCCACATCCCGGGAGTGGAGAACTGGGAGGCGGATTTCTTAAGTCGTCAGACTTTTCATCCGGGGGAGTGGGAACTTCATCCGGAGGTCTTTGCCCAAATACTTCGACGTTGGGGCAAACCAGAGATAGATCTCATGGCGTCTCGACAGAACGCCAAGCTTCCTCGTTACGGGTCCAGATCCAGGGATCCGGGAGCGGTTCTGATAGATGCTTTGACAGCACCTTGGACCTTCGGGATGGCTTATGTGTTTCCACCCTTCCCGATGCTTCCTCGATTGATTGCCAGAATCAAACAGGAGAGAGCATCAGTGATTCTAATAACGCCTGCATGGCCACGCAGGACTTGGTATGCAGATCTAGTGGACATGTCATCCTGTCCACCTTGGTCGCTACCTCTGAAACAGGACCTTCTGATCCAGGGTCCCTTCAAGCATCAAAATCTAATTTCTCTGAAGCTGACTGCTTGGAAATTGAACGCTTGTTTTTATCAAAACGTGGTTTTTCTGAGTCAGTTATTGATACCTTAATACAGGCTAGGAAGCCTGTTACCAGAAAGATTTACCATAAGATATGGCGCAAATACTTATATTGGTGCGAATCCAAGAGTTACTCATGGAGTAAGGTTAGGATTCCGAGGATATTGTCTTTTCTACAAGAAGGTTTAGAAAAGGGTTTATCCGCTAGTTCCTTAAAGGGACAGATTTCAGCTCTGTCCATTCTTTTACACAAACGTCTGTCAGAAGTTCCGGACGTTCAAGCTTTTTGTCAGGCTTTAGCTAGGATCAAGCCTGTGTTTAAAACTGTTGCTCCACCATGGAGTTTGAACTTAGTTCTTAATGTTTTACAGGGGGGTCCGTTTGAACCCCTTCATTCCATTGATATCAAGTTGTTATCTTGGAAAGTTCTGTTTTTAATGGCGATTTCCTCGGCTCGAAGAGTCTCTGAGTTATCTGCCTTACATTGTGATTCTCCTTATCTGATTTTTCATTCAGACAAGGTAGTTCTGCGTACTAAACCTGGGTTCCTACCTAAGGTGGTCACTAACAGGAATATCAATCAAGAGATTGTGGTTACATCTTTGTGTCCTAATCCTTCTTCGAAAAAGGAACGTCTGCTACACAATCTAGATGTAGTCCGTGCCCTGAAATTTTATCTACAGGCAACTAAGGATTTTCGACAAACGTCTTCCCTGTTTGTCGTTTATTCTGGTCAGAGGAGAGGTCAAAAAGCTTCGGCTACCTCTCTCTCCTTTTGGCTTTGTAGCATAATACGGTTAGCCTATGAGACTGCTGGACAGCAGCCTCCTGAAAGAATTACAGCACATTCTACTAGAGCTGTGGCTTCCACTTGGGCCTTTAAGAATGAGGCTTCTGTTGAACAGATTTGCAAGGCTGCAACTTGGTCTTCTCTTCATACTTTTTCCAAATTTTCCAAATTTGACACTTTTGCTTCTTCGGAGGCTATTTTTGGGAGAAAGGTTCTTCAGGCAGTGGTTCCTTCCGTATAAAGAGCCTGCCTGTCCCTCCCGTCATCCGTGTACTTTAGCTTTGGTATTGGTATCCCATAAGTAATGGATGATCCGTGGACTGGATACACTTAACAAGAGAAAACATAATTTATGCTTACCTGATAAATTTATTTCTCTTGTAGTGTATCCAGTCCACGGCCCGCCCTGTCACTTTAAGGCAGGTAATTTTTCCATTAAACTACAGTCACCACTGTACCCTATGGTTTTCCTTTCTCTGCATGTTTTCGGTCGAATGACTGGTAATGGCAGTTAGGGGAGGAGCTATATAGCAGCTCTGCTGGGTGAATCCTCTTGCACTTCCTGTTGGGGAGGAGTTTATATCCCATAAGTAATGGATGATCCGTGGACTGGATACACTACAAGAGAAATAAATTTATCAGGTAAGCATAAATTATGTTTTCATGATTCAGATCAGAGGCGTAACTAGAAACCACAGGGCCCAGGTGCAAGAATCTAAGAAGCATTATTGCAAAACTGTTGTCATATAGTGATCAACATATGTGTATGCCACCTGTCCAGGTATGCTCCTTACCAAAGGGATATCAAGAGAACAGAGTACATTTTAAAGGTTGTTTTTCTCTTGTTAAGTGTATCCAGTCCACGGATCATCCATTACTTATGGGATATATTCTCCTTCCCAACAGGAAGTTGCAAGAGTCCACCCACAGCAAAGCTGCTATATAGCTCCTCCCCTAACTGCCATTACCAGTCATTCTCTTGCAAGTCTCAACATAGATAGGAGGTCGTGAGAGTCTGTGGTTTTTTATACTTAGTTTATTTCTTCAATCAAAAGTTTGTTATTTTTAAATGGCACCGGAGTGTGCTGTTTATCTCAGGCAGTATTTGGAAGAAGAATCTGCCTGCGTTTTTTCTATGATCTTAGCAGACGTAACTAAGATCCAGTTGCTGTTCTCACACATTCTGAGGAGTAAGGTACTTCAGAGGGGGAATGGCGTGCAGGTTTTCCTGCAAATAAGGTATGTGCAGTAAAATATTTTTCTAAGGAATGGAATTGACTAAGAAAATACTGCTGATACCGAAGTAATGTAAGTACAGCCTTTAAATGCAGTGAAAGCGACTGGTACCAGGCTGATTGATAGAGATATATGCTAAGGTATGTGCAGTAATATATTTTTCTAAGGAATGGAATTGACTAAGAAAATACTGCTGATACCGAAGTAATGTAAGTAAAGCCTTAAATGCAGTGATAGCGACTGGATCAGGCTTATTAATAGACATACATACTCTTATAAGAATGTGTTTTAAAACGTTTGCTGGCATGTTTAATCGTTTTTTAACATATGTTTGGTGATAACACTTATTGGGGCCTAATTTTTCCACATGGCTGGCTTAAATTTTGCATAGAAACAGTTATAGGGAAGGTAATCCACAGCTCAGCTGTGGCAGTTTTGTTGTGTCTGTTTAAAAAAATGTTGTTTATTTTTTTTTTTTATCTGTTTTTTGCATTAAGGGGTTAATCATCCATTTGCAAGTGGGTGCAATGCTCTGTTAACTTATTACATGTACTGTAAAAATTTCGTTTGATTTACTGCCTTTTTTCACTGTTTTTCAAATTTTGACAAAATTTGTTTCTCTTAAAGGCACAGTAACGTTTGTTATATTTGCTTGTTAACTTGATTTAAAGTGTTTTCCAAGCTTACTAGTCTCTTTATTAGTTCTAACATGTCTAACATAGAGGAGGCTCTGTGTTTATTATGTTTAAAGCCATGGTGGAACCCCATTTTAGAATGTGTACCAGATGTACTGATTTCATGTTAAACAATAAAGATCATTTTTTGTATTTAAAAACATTATCACCAGAGGATTCTGTCGAGGGGGAAGTTATGCCGACTAACTCTCCCCACGTGTCAGACCCTTTGACTCCCGCTTTAGGGACTCACGCTCAAATGGCGCCAAGTACATCAAGGGCACCCATAGCGTTTATTTTACCAGAGGATTCTGTCGAGGGGGAAGTTATGCCGACTAACTCTCCCCACGTGTCAGACCCTTTGACTCCCGCTCCAGGGACTCACGCTCAAATGGCGCCAAGTATATCAATGGCGCCCATAGCGTTTATTTTACAAGACATGGCAAAGGTTGTGTATAATACACTGGCAGCAGTATTAGTCAGACTACCTGAAATTAAAGGAAAGCAAAACAGCTCTGGGGGTAGATACAGAGCATACAGACGCTTTAAGAACCATGTCTGATACTACCTCACAATATGCTTAGTCTGTGGGTGATATTTGTGACTCAGGGAAGATGATTTAACCTGATTCTGATATTTCTACATTTAAAATTTATGCTTGAGAACCTCCACTTGTTGCTCAGGGAGGCTTTAGCTGCTCTGAATGAATGTGTACAATCGCAGTGCCAGAGAAATTGTGTAGACTGGATAAATAATATGCAGTGCCGGTGTGTACTTATGTTTTTCCAATACCTAAAGAGGTTTACTAAAATTTTTCATAAGGAATGGGATAGACCAGGTGTGCCGTTCTCTTCCCCTCCTATTTTTTAGAAGAATGTTTTCTAATAGTTGCCACCACACGGGACTTATGGCAGACAGTTCCTAAGGTGGAGAGAAGAGTTTCTACTCTAGCTAAGCGTACCACTACCTCTGGCGAGGACTGTTGTGCTTTTTTAGATCCAATGGATAAAAAATGTTTATTCAACAAGGTTTTATCCTGCAGCCCCTTGCACGCATTGCTCCTGTCACTGCTGCTGCGGCGTTCTGGTTTGATTCTCTTGATGAGGCTTTACAGGCTCCATTGGATGAATATATTTGACAAGCTTAGAGCACTTAAGCTAGCCAATTCCTTTGTTTTCTGATGCCTTTGTTCCTTTGACTAGACTAACGGCTAAGAATTCTGTTTTTTACTATACTGGCGCGCAAAGCGCTATGGCTTATATCATGGTCAGCTGTCGTGACTTTAATAAATAAGCTACTTAACTTCCCTTCAAGGGGCAGACCCTATTCAGGCCTAGTTTGAAGGAGATTATTACTTATATCACTGGAGGAAAAGATCATGCCCTTCCTCAGGACAGGTCCAAATCAAGGGACAAAAAAGGCCTAATTTCCGTGCCTTTCGAAAATTCAAGGCAGGTGTGGCATCAACTTCCTCTAAGGCAAAATAAGAGGGAACTTTTGCTCAGTCCAAGGCGGTCTGGAGACAACCGGACCTGGAACAAAGATAAGCAGGTCAAGGAGCCTGCTGCTGCCTCTAAAACAGCATGAGGAACGGACCCCTATCTGGTAACGGATCCTATAGGGGGCAGACTTCATTCTTCGCCCAGGCGTGGGCAAGAGATGCCCAGGATCCCTGGGCATTGGAAATTATACCCCAGAGATATCTTCTGGATTTCAAAGCTTTCCCCCCCCAAAAAAGGGGAGTTTTTGCCTTTCACATTTATCTGCAAACCAGATAAAGAAAGAGACATTCTTGCATTGTGTACGTGACCCATTTAGTTCCAATAGAGGAACAGGGACACAGTTTTCCTCAAATCGGTTTGTGGTTCCCAAGGAAAGGAAACCTTCAGACCTATTTTGGATCTAAAAGATCTTAAACAAATTCTTTAGAATTCTATCATTTAAGATGGAAACTATTCGTACCATCTTAACTATGATCCAGGAGAGTCAATAGAGGACTACAATGGATTTGAAGGATGCTTATCCTCACATTACGATGCATAAAGATCACCATCGGTTTTTCAGGTTTGCCTTTCTAGACAGGCATTACCAGTTTGTAGCTCTTTCCTTTAGGTTAACTACAGCCCCTAGAATCTTTATGGAGGTTCTGGGGTCACTTTGGCGGTCCTTAGGCCGCGGGGCATAGAAGTGGCCCCTTATTTAGACGACATCCTGATACAGGCGTCAAACATCCAAGTTGCCAAGTCTCATACGGACGTAGTACTGGCATTTCTGAGATCGCATGGGTGGAAAGTGAACAAGGAAAGAGTTCTCTATCCCCAATATCAAGGGTTTCCCTCCTAGGGATTCTGATAGATTTTGTAGAAATTAAAATTTACCTGACGGAGTCCAGGTTGTCAAAGTTTCTAAATTTCTGCCGTGTTCTTCATTCCATCCGCGCCCTTTGGTGGCTCAGTACATGAATGTAATCGGCTTAATGGTAGCGGCAAGGGACATAGTACCGTTTGCACGCCTACATTTCAGACCACTGCAACTATGCATGCTCAGCCAGAGGAACGGGGATTACACAGATTTGTTCTCCTGTTAAATCCGG
The DNA here is from genome assembly GCF_027579735.1 of Bombina bombina. Taxonomy (NCBI): domain Eukaryota; kingdom Metazoa; phylum Chordata; class Amphibia; order Anura; family Bombinatoridae; genus Bombina; species Bombina bombina. The sequence goes on from NC_069499.1 coordinate 495,684,940, forward strand.
ACCAAGAAACCAGAGATTCTCTTCTCTGGTGACTATCTCGGGTCCATCTGTCCAAGGGTATGACCTTCCGCAGGTCAGATGGGACAATTGTTACAACAGATGCCAGCCTTTTAGGTTGGGATACAGTCTGGAACTCCCTGAAGGCTCAGGGATAGTGGACTCAGGAGGAGACCCTCCTTCTAATGAATATTCTTGAACTGGGAGCGATATTCCATGCTCTTCAGACTTGGCCTCAGTTAGCAACTCTGAGGTACATCATATTTCAGTCGGACAATATCACGACTGTGGCTTACATCAACCATCAAGGGGGAACAGAAGTTCCCTAGCAATGTTAGAAGTCTTAAAATAATTCACTGGACAGAGACTCACTCTTGTCTAAAAGCTATCCCTATCCCAGGTGTTGAGAACTGGGAGGCAGATTTTCTAAGTCGTCAGACTTTTCATCCGGGGGAGTGGGAATTCCCTCCGGAGGGGTTTGCACAAGATCAAGCAGGAGAGTGCTTTGGTGCTTTTGACAGCGCCTGCGTGGCCACGCAGGACCTGGTATGCAGATCTGGTGGACATGTCATCCTTTCCACCACGGTCTCTGCTTCTGAGACAGGACCCTCTACCTCAGGGTCTTTTCAACCATCTAAATATAACTAATCTGAGATGGACTGCCTGGAGACAGAACGCTTGATGTTATCAAAGCATGGCTTCTCCGAGTCAGTAATTGATACCTTAATACAGGCATAAAAGCCTGTCTCTAGGAAAATTTAACATAAGATATGGTGTAAATATCTTATTGTTATGAATCCAAAGGTTACTCATGGAGTAAAGTCTGGATTCCCAGGATATTATCTTTTCTCCAAGATGATTTTGAGAAAAGGGTTGTCAGCTAGTTCTTTAAAAGGACAGATTTCTACTCTGTCTATTCTTTTGCACAAGCGTCTGGCAGGTATTCTAGACGTTCAGGCATTTGGTCAGGCTTTGGTTAGAACCAAGCCTGTGGTTAAAAATGTTGCTCCGCCATGGAGCTTAAAGCTGGTTCTTAAGGTTCTTCAAGGAGTTCCATTTGAACCTTTTCATTCCATAGATATCAAACTTCTATCTTGGAAAGTTCCTTTTTGGTAGCTATTTCCTCGGCTCATAGAGTCTCCGAGTTATCTGCGTTGCAATGTGATTCTCCTTATCTGGTTCTCCGTACGGATAAGGTAGTCCTGTGTACCAACCTGGGTTTTTACCTAAGGTGGTATCTAACAAGAATATCACTCAAGAGATTGTTGTTCCATTCTTGTATCCTAATCCTTCTTCAAAGAAGGAACGTCTATTACACAATTTGGACGTGGTTCGTGTTTTAAAGTTTTACTTACAAGCTACTACAGATTTTCATCAAACATTCACCTTGTTTGTTGTCTATTCTGGACAGAGGAGAGGTCAAAGGACTTCAGCAACCTCTCTGTCTTTTTGGTTAAAAAGCATAATTCATTTAGCTTATGAGACTGCTGGACAGCAGCCTCCTGAAGGGATTACAGCTCATTCTACTAGAGCTGTGGTTTTCACTTGGGCCTTTTTTAAATGTGGCTTCTGTTGAACAGATTACAAGACGGAGTCTTGGTCTGCGTTTCATACTTTTTCAAATTTAACAAATTTGATACCTTGCTTCTTCGGAGGCTATTTTTGGGAGAAAGGGTTTTTTACAGGCAGTGGTAACTTCCGTTTAAGTACCTGCCTTGTCCCTCCCATCATCCGTGTACTTTAGCTTTGGTATTGGTATCCCATAAGTAATGGATGATCCGTGGACTGGATACACTTAACAAGAGAAAACATAATTTATGCTTACCTGATAAATTTGTTTCTCTTGTAGTGTATCCAATCCACGGCCCGCCCTGTCACTTTAAGGCAGGTAATTTTTCCATTAAACTACAGTCACCACTGCACCCTATGGTTTTCCTTTCTCTGCATGTTTTCGGTCGAATGACTGGTAATGGCAGTTAGGGGAGGAGCTATATAGCAGCTTTGCTGTGGGTGGACTCTTGCAACTTCCTGTTGGGAAGTAGAATATATCCCATAAGTAATGGATGATCCGTGGACTGGATACACTACAAGAGAAACAAATTTATCAGGTAAGCATAAATTATGGTTTTTTTTTAATTGATCAATATGTCTAAATTATGAAAGAAAAAAAAAGGGTTTCATGTCCCTTTAGAAAAACTAATCTAGCTTTCTTGTAGCATCATTCTCTAATGTCTGACTTGCCTTTTTTTATGTACACTGCAAGCAGCTATTGAAGTATGTAGATTTAGCAAAGGGCTTAGCAAAGTGTCATTGATTGTCCATAATTACCTCTCTGGAGTTCTGGGTTGTTTTGAATGTTATAGACTGGTGGCAGAAGATAACTCACTGGTACTAGAGAAACTAAAAATATTCACAGTAGCCAGGAAATGCCTGGGAGCTTTAAAGCAAGGAAACATGGAAATCACACAAATATTATGGATCAATTACCTAAATTATGTGAATGTCAGATGTTCAAAATAATCACGCTATCAAAATTAAAGTAAATCTATATAAAGACAGAGTAAACAGCATAAATATATATATTGTACGTGCGCTAAAATGTTCATTTCATGTTGTAGGAGGTACCTTATGATGCAGTACGATATATGACTGGGGAGTGTAACTATGGAGGACGAGTAACTGATGACTGGGATCGTCGAACTCTGCGCAGCATTTTAAATAAATTTTACACCCCTGATATTATTAACCCAGATTACAAATTTGACTCCAGTGGCTTATATTATGCACCATCCGATGGAGATGTGAGTAAAACATTTTTTGTATAACATTCTCTTTCTATGTTGTATTCGTGTATTCTATTTTTATTATGGGATTTTATGTGTTTTTATTTAACCTCTTAAGGACATATGACGGAATTTTTCCGTCATAAAACAATTGAGCAAACTGAAAGCTGTGTCCTTAAAGGGTTAATAGTCACACATATTAAATGTGTATATGTGTATATATATATATATATATATATATATATATATATATATATATATATATATATATATATATATATATATAAAATAAGACCATGGAATGCATTTCACTACAGACAGCATATGTGCTTCTATATGATTTCTATTTATGTATGGGTGGTTAATATATATCTGCAACTACACTGGCCCGCTCATTAACAAAGCTGTGCATAACAAATAACAGTGCAAGTTACTGTACAGCTCAGCAGTGGTTTGCTGCCTATGTTACACAGAAGCCCAGGGTTACTATAACTGTAGGTTGCCCTGCATAAGTGATGCAGAAGGGGCCACATGATAATCAAGGAGCAGCTGCCAATGCATTTCTCAACAGTAAGAAATCTGTAATACTAGCCTTACTTTATTATTTTCCATGTGTTTCACTTTATTAATTGTCCCCCCCCCCCAAATAATATAAAATAAACATTTTAAAAGGGGTGGGTTGGTATACTGGATCCACTGGGTTGTACTGGCTCCCTTAGCCAAAAACTGCCAGTCCTTCTCTACTCAGTAGCAGCCTTTCACCATTGCATATCAATTGCATGATGTTACATGTCTCTGTTATCTGCTACTAGTCGAAATGGTTTACTTCAAAGCCAAGTTTTAGATAACATTAGTGTCATTATACTAGGAATTTCATTTTTAATAAAGCATTTTAAAACCCACCTAGGTGGCCTTTATTATCTGCATCAGGCTCACAGACTGCCAGTTCAGGCAAGACTGAGCAATGACTGGATAGACAGTTTCTCCACCCAGAGGATAAAACCTCTTAAGTAATCCACAGCTGGATTACTATTGTTATTATTATCAGACATAATAGTGACAGGTACCTGATGCTGATATAGTGGTTAGCATTCAGTGAAGGTAGCAGAAGAGTAGTCTGGGAGGCTGGGTCCTACACAAACAAAGCAACTTGACCCAAATCACAAGGCAAAAGAATAGTTAGGGACAGGCAGACTTCAAAACCAAAACAGCAGTCAAGGTATCAAATCAGGGGCAAAGGAAGGGTAAAGCCCAGAAAGGAGGTCAATCATGTCACAATAAATGGTGCACCCTTAGAAGTATGTTCACCAAACAGGCAACCAGAAAAAATAATTTATGCAGAAATGGCTCAAAATCCCAGAGACAACATCATAATAAAGCACACAAAGTCTCAGCTATATAAGGCCAATAGGTACATTTGAAACCGATGTAGGAAGCAAGAACAATGTGACACCCTCTGGCATAATACATTATTAGAAAAAAAGCTTGCGGAAAAGGAGAATTGTATATATATTTATATAGAATTTTCCAGTCTAACATATAAAATGTAACATCATTTTGTTCCATTAACTATTAACTAACTAGGGGGGGTGTCAATCAACCCGATCGTACTCGATCGGGTTGAATTGTGGCGATTCCTGTCCGCCTGGGTTATGGAGCAACGGTCTTTAGACCGCTGCTTCTTAAGTGCTGTTTCTGGCGAGCCTGCAGGCTCACCAGAAACACGGGCCCTCAAGCTCCTTTCAGAGCTTTATAAATGGGCCTCTTAGTCTTATACATCTCATCAGTCATCACCAGATGTTTTGAAGGCTTTTTTTTATCTGGAGTTGCCTTAAGGTTTTAGCAACCTAAAATTAAAAATACTTCATATTAACTAGTATTCTGAGATACAAGCAAATGTTTCTGTGAATGTTATTGTTTTTGGGGCACAATAATTAATATAGGTGATAACAAATGATTTGTTTCAATTCCTGTAAGCAGCGTTAAGGATACAATGCTTTAAGGGTAATATTTGGCACCAAGGGGTCGATTACAATCCTTTAGATAAACTTATCAAGTGATTTATCTACAAAAAATATCCATAAACTCTAACGGTGATTTTATGTTTAAAACCATTAGATACATATTTTTCTAAAATACCCCAGATTAGTAATGTCAGCTCCAATATACATCTAAAACCACTTCATAAATGACCCAAATGTGACATTTCTCCTCCATACAATGAATACTTTTGAATTGCTGTACATGTAAAATAAAGTACAAATGAAACAAATCATCCCTTTCTGTTGTACATCGTCTGTACTTCAATTTATATGTCCACCCATGCAACAAGTTCCCTGCAGACTTCTTTTACTGGTAAATGTAATTATTGTTTATAAATAGCTCCTTTATTCTTTTTTCAGCATTTGAAAAAGCTGATTTAGCCTGTGGTATCCTTATCTATACTGAACATTTCTTTGCTTAAGTATAGGCTATTTACAAGCAATTATACTCCCAGTGAGGTGTAAGAGAGATAAATAATAAAATGTTAATTTGCCATTGTTCTCTGTAAGAGCCTGATGATCAAAAACTTAGCGGCATGGAGAGAAATCGCACAAACTTTAGGTTCTTTTTTTTTTTAGCGTTTATACAGCAATTTATGTGTCTCCTTTATACGCAGAACCCCATATAGGGCTAGATTACAAGCGGATTGCTAAATTAACGTGCTCCCGTAAATGGGCAAATTTGTCCATTTACAGGCGCACGTTAAATAACCAGCCATTACAAGTGGCTGGTTAATGCTACCGTGAGCTCGCGTTAGCAATTAGCACTCTGGTTAATTTAAAAAATGTCCCCCAATTGCCCCAAAAGTGTCCCAAACCGCACAAAGCAATTTTAAGGCGTAAAAGTGTTTGGATATGTGGTGTAAAAAAAAACAGCACTGAAAAGGTCTATAGGGACTGTATTATTCCTATAAATATATATGTATATGCTTATATACATATATAATGATGTGTTAATATGTGTATAAACACATAAATATATATATGTATATATTCATATATATTTAAAATTTGCTGGCTATTGCTGCGTGACTTATCCCCTTCGCTGCGCTATGTTCTCTGTCGTGTATCACAGCATGACAACGAGGCTCCCGTTGGAGCCTATGGAAGCGCAATTTAGCACTCCACTCGTAATCTAGTCCATAATTTGCCTTTCTAAAATTATTTGAAGGATCTCACCATACTGATGAGCACTGTTCCCCCTAAGGTGCGCCAGAGGGCGGCCGCACACCTTCCCTCTCGGTGTTGCACAGCTAGCACATCAGGCCGTGCAACACCGGAGGCTAAAATATCTGTCTCCTGTCTCCTGTGCTGAGCGCTCGATTGTCAAGATGCAGCATGCACCCCTGCCAGCCAGTGACATCATGCATGGTGATTATCCTATGTGCGGCTACGGTCATGGCTTAGTAACAAGGCAGAGTAAGAGAAGCTGTCATCCCCATGGTAACAGCATATCAACAACAGCTTAGTGCTTTCTGACAGAAGCTGTCATTGTGAGAAGGTGAGTTATGGTGCCTCCTCATGATTAGGCAGTATGTTAGCAAGCCCTACTTAGAAAATATCCTTTTGTTCTAGAATATGTTTCCCCTTATAGTATGTTACATATTGTATATATAATATATAATATATATTTTATATATATATATATATATATATATATATATATATATATATATATACAGTGTATATTGGAACTTGATTACATTCTTATTTGAAGTCCATTGAGTGTTTTCTGACTTTGGGCTATATATATATATATATATATATATATACTGTATAATATATATATTATAAATAATTATATATATATATATATATATATATATATACCGTAATTATATATATATATATATATATCTATATATATATATATATATGTGTATATACAGGGAGTGCAGAATTATTAGGCAAATTAGTATTTTGACCACATCATCCTCTTTATGCATGTTGTCTTACTCCAAGCTGTATAGGCTCGAAAGCCTACTACCAATTAAGCATATTAGGTGATGTGCATCTCTGTAATGAGAAGGGGTGTGGTCTAATGACATCAACACCCTATATCAGGTGTGCATAATTATTAGGCAACTTCCTTTCCTTTGGCAAAATGGGTCAAAAGAAGGACTTGACAGGCTCAGAAAAGTCAAAAATAGTGAGATATCTTGCAGAGGGATGCAGCACTCTTAAAATTGCAAAGCTTCTGAAGCGTGATCATCGAACAATCAAGCGTTTCATTCAAAATAGTCAACAGGGTCGCAAGAAGCGTGTGGAAAAACCAAGGCGCAAAATAACTGCCCATGAACTGAGAAAAGTCAAGCGTGCAGCTGCCAAGATGCCACTTGCCACCAGTTTGGCCATATTTCAGAGCTGCAACATCACTGGAGTGCCTAAAAGCACAAGGTGTGCAATACTCAGAGACATGGCCAAGGTAAGAAAGGCTGAAAGACGACCACCACTGAACAAGACACACAAGCTGAAACATCAAGACTGGGCCAAGAAATATCTCAAGACTGATTTTTCTAAGGTTTTATGGACTGATGAAATGAGAGTGAGTCTTGATGGGCCAGATGGATGGGCCCGTAGCTGGATTGGTAAAGGGCAGATAGCTCCAGTCCGACTCAGACGCCAGCATGGTGGAGGTGGAGTACTGGTTTGGGCTGGTATCATCAAAGATGAGCTTGTGGGGCCTTTTCGGGTTGAGGATGGAGTCAAGCTCAACTCCCAGTCCTACTGCCAGTTTCTGGAAGACACCTTCTTCAAGCAGTGGTACAGGAAGAAGTCTGCATCCTTCAAGAAAAACATGATTTTCATGCAGGACAATGCTCCATCACATGCGTCCAAGTACTCCACAGCGTGGCTGGCAAGAAAGGGTATAAAAGAAAAAAATCTAATGACATGGCCTCCTTGTTCACCTGATCTGAACCCCATTGAGAACCTGTGGTCCATCATCAAATGTGAGATTTACAAGGAGGGAAAACAGTACACCTCTCTGAACAGTGTCTGGGAGGCTGTGGTTGCTGCTGCACGCAATGTTGATGGTGAACAGATCAAAACACTGACAGAATCCATGGATGGCAGGCTTTTGAGTGTCCTTGCAAAGAAAGGTGGCTATATTGGTCACTGATTTGTTTTTGTTTTGTTTTTGAATGTCAGAAATGTATATTTGTGAATGTTGAGATGTTTTATTGGTTTCACTGGTAAAAATAAATAATTGAAAAGGGTATATATTTGTTTTTTGTTAAGTTGCCTAATAATTATGCACAGTAATAGTCACCTGCACACACAGATATCCCCCTAAAATAGCTATAACTAAAAACAAACTAAAAACTACTTCCAAAACTATTCAGCTTTGATATTAATGAGTTTTTTGGGTTCATTGAGAACATGGTTGTTGTTCAATAATAAAATTAATCCTCAAAAATACAACTTGCCTAATAATTCTGCACTCCCTGTATATATACAGTATATATATATATATATATATATATATATTTATGTATATTATATATATATATATATATGTATATTATATATATATATATATATATATATATATATATATATATATATTTTATATATATGTATATTTATATACATTATATAGTGGTCAGTATGTGGTCACTGTAAAGGTATGCAATGGTAAGCTTGTGAGTGACCACTGTATAGTGTTGCAGCAAGTTCTCAGTGTGTAGTTGTTATCTTGGTATCCTGTGTTGAAAGGTAAACCTAAGTAATCGGATAAACTGATTTCTACATCTTTAAAGGCTGCATTTTATCTAAATGCATTTGACTTTTTCACAGCTAGAGGGTGTTAGTTCATGTGTGCCATATAGATAAGATTGTGCTCACGCCCATGGAGTTACTTATGAGAAGGCATTGATTGGCTAAAATGCAAGTCCTTAAATAAATAGAACAGAAATAAGGGGGCAGTCTGCAGAGGCTTAGATACAGTGAATCAGAGGTAAAAAGTATATTAATATAACTGTGTTGGTTATGCAAAACTGGGGATTATGTAATAAAGGGATTATTTATATTTTTAAACTATAACAATTCTGGAGTAGACTGGCCCTTTAAGTGTTTAGGAAAGGGAGAGGGGTTGCATATTCATTTATAGAGTGTCTAAATAATTTACCATATTTTAAACTTTAAAGGAAAATAAAAAAATAAATGACTGTATGAATAAAAATTCATTGGCGTGTAATAAATACATTTAAAAAGGGCATAAAACAGAAAATTATTTTTCTCATGATTCAGATACAGCATTTATATCCTTCCAATTTACTTGTATTAGCAAATTTGCTTTATTCTCTTGGTACCCTTTGTTGAAGGAGCAGTAATGCACTACTGGGAGATGGCTGATCACATCAGGTGAGCTAATGACAAACGTCATATATGTGCAGCGAACATTTAGCAGCTAGCAGTGTTCCACCTGAATTAATCAAAGCACTAAGATGAAACTAAACCTAGGAATGTTTAAAGAAAAATATTATGAAACCGCAATTAAAAAAAGGTTACATAAATATTACACTATGTAGGGCTATGTTATTGTTTTTAGATATATCAATATATATATATATATATATATATATATATATATATATATATATATATATATATATATATATATATAGCCCAAAGTCAGAAAGCACTCAATGGACTTCAAATAAGAATGTAATCAAGTTCCAATATTAAAAAGCTCTTGTTCTTCAAATAAGAAACAACCTTTATTCCAATATTAAAAAGCTCATGATGTTTCTGGCACCGGTCCAGTCCCTTTGTCAAATGATTTCTTCAGAACAAAACATGTATGTTTTGTCCTGACAAAATTATTTGACAAAGGGACCGGATCGGTGCCCGAAACGTCATGAGCTTAATAATATTGGAATAAAGGTTGTTTCTTATTTGAAGAACAAGATTCAACAGAGAGCAATCCTCTGCTCGTGGGCTCCAAGCCTAAGTCCATAGACTCTTCTGTTTGACTCGTAAGTCCAGAGTTAGGGCTTGAATAATAGCAAGCACTACAGGTAAATAAATCAATCAATCATGCTTTCCAGTACACTTATGGCTACAACATATGAACCTTACATTTAACTGGTTAGTTTGAACAATCAGGCAGCAATCTCACCAAATCATTTGGTAGCTTCTCCTGCGATCTGTTGGTTCACCGTTAAGCCCTCCGTGTAGTGATTGCCGTGATCAGCTGTATCCCTTTCCTCTCCAGGGACACCACTATGTGCGGCTCTGATCGCGGTCTGTAGTGCTATGCATGCTGTTGGCCCGTGTCCACTCCTGATGATGTCAGACGCTGTCAGCATCCTCCACAAACAGCCGCCTCCTCCACGATGATGCTCCAGCTGGAACTCAAATACAGCAAAACATGAAGAAAAAACAAACCCAGCGAGCCATCTTCAAAAGGAAAAAAGATTTATTCTCAGAGGTACACACAAAAACAATAATATAGGGGGTAAAACCTGAAAAATAGTAAATGAGCTAAATGCTATGACACAAAGCTCCTGACGGTCTTACGCGTTTCACTGGCAATATGGCTAAGCGCAGATTATCTCAAGAAAGGGAGAAATAAATTGTATATAAAACCCTTTTGACTCACAATAGACAATATTATATTAATAAATTAATTATAGGGCTACCAAATTAGGAATGTGTAGATTTACTGTGCTTAGTGCAATAAGTACTAGATTTAGGTGAGTTGACTTTCGCTAAAATAATGATAATGTAATCAGATTACAATAATGACAGCTCAAGGGTTACTTGTCAGTTCTCTCAGTGGCACTTATTGCGCTATTACACTCAGCTGCTAAGCCTTATGGAGCCTTGAGGGCTATATAAGGGTTAAACCGGATATTGCAACATGGTCTATGAATAAGGATTTTTTCTTACAGCCGAAACGCGCAAGACCGGCAGGAGCTTTGTGTCATAGCATTTAGCTCATTTACTATTTTTCAGGTTTTACCCCCTATATTGTTGTTTTTGTGTGTACCTCCGAGAATAAATCTTTTTTCCTTTTGAAGACGGCTCGCTGGATTTGTTTTTTCTTCTTATTTGAAGAAGTCCTGAAGAAATTCTGACTTTGGGATATTGCATTACTTTGTTAGCACATTGGCAACTGAGGATGAGTGCATACTTTTTGAATATATATATATATATACATACACAGTATATATAAATATATTCATTGTCATTAATTCTAAGTAAATTTCTCCAACATTGGTGTGTCCGGTCCACGGCGTCATCCTTACTTGTGGGAATATCTCTTCCCCAACAGGAAATGGCAAAGAGTCCCAGCAAAGCTGGCCATATAGTCCCTCCTAGGCTCCGCCCACCCCAGTCATTCTCTTTGCCGTTGCACAGGCAACATCTCCACAGAGATGGTTAAGAGTTTTTTGGTGTTTAAATGTAGTTATTTCTTCTGCTAGAAGAGTTTCAGAGTTATCTGCTCTGCAGTGTTCTCCGCCCTATCTGGTGTTCCATGCAGATAAGGTGGTTTTGCGTACTAAGCCTGGTTTTCTTCCAAAGGTTGTTTCTAACAAGAATATTAACCAGGAGATAGTTGTACCTTCTTTATGTCCGAATCCAGTTTCAAAGAAGGAACGTTTGTTACACAATTTGGACGTAGTCCGTGCTCTAAAATTCTATTTAGAGGCTACAAAAGATTTCAGACAAACATCTTCTTTGTTTGTTGTCTATTCTGGTAAAAGGAGAGGTCAAAAAGCGACTTCTACCTCTCTTTCCTTTTGGCTTAAAAGCATCATCCGATTGGCTTATGAGACTGCCGGACGGCAGCCTCCTGAAAGAATCACAGCTCACTCCACTAGGGCTGTGGCTTCCACATGGGCCTTCAAGAACGAGGCTTCTGTTGACCAGATATGTAAGGCAGCGACTTGGTCTTCACTGCACACTTTTGCCAAATTTTACAAATTTGATACTTTTGCTTCTTCGGAGGCTATTTTTGGGAGAAAGGTTTTGCAAGCCGTGGTGCCTTCCGTTTAGGTAACCTGATTTGCTCCCTCCCTTCATCCGTGTCCTAAAGCTTTGGTATTGGTTCCCACAAGTAAGGATGACGCCGTGGACCGGACACACCAATGTTGGAGAAAACAGAATTTATGCTTACCTGATAAATTACTTTCTCCAACGGTGTGTCCGGTCCACGGCCCGCCCTGGTTTTTTAATCAGGTCTGATGAATTATTTTCTCTAACTACAGTCACCACGGTACCATATGGTTTCTCCTATATTTTTCCTCCTGTCCGTCGGTCGAATGACTGGGGTGGGCGGAGCCTAGGAGGGACTATATGGCCAGCTTTGCTGGGACTCTTTGCCATTATCTGTTGGGGAAGAGATATTCCCACAAGTAAGGATGACGCCGTGGACCGGACACACCGTTGGAGAAAGTAATTTATCAGGTAAGCATAAATTCAGTTTTTTTATAACTAGAAAAAAATGTTTGATATATTCAAAAATAGATATACTACCCCTAAGGAATGAAGTAGAGCACCAGTTCCACCACTTCCAGTGCCAGCGTTTGAGAAAAAAAGCCGTTCAACTTTCAAGAAAGCTTGGTTAGCCGAAATGGTTGAAAGTGATTAACACACATCAGTAAAGAAGATTCGCATTCGACTTGGGGAGATATTTACATATAAACCTGATGTTGGCGCGATCTGTACAGTATGCGCTGAAGGAAACTTGCTACTGCTTTCTCTACTGGTAAGACCTGGGATGACGGATGGAAACTTAATTAAATGAAGCGTCATCTAGCAACCAAGATACATTTGTCTGCTGTGCAAGCTCTTAGGGAAAAGAATTCTGCTAGCAAATCTCTGTTTGGATTGCGTGGCATGTTAACTGAAACAGCCAAAGAGAAAGCGGATAGATTGGCCTTGGCTGAACGCCAACGTGCAAATGCTAATGAAATAAAAATTCTTATAAGAGATGTACTTCTGGCTGTGAAACTGAACAGTTCTATGCTATCAGTGCAAGAAATTCATGACCACATGGCTCGTTATGTCAAGATTCCAGATAGCTGGAGAAGCAAGAATTATGCTTTTGAATTCCTCAACTCCATCAGCTCTATCATAAGAGAAGAAATAATGGATGAAGTTCACAATGCGAAATTTCATACACTGATTATTGATGAAAGCACTGATATCTCAGTGAGCAAGATGCTAATTATTTACTTTAAATACAGAGTGGCATCAACTACAACCTACAAAACAGTGTTTGGTGGAATAGTAAAACTGATAGCTGGCAATGCAGAAACTGTTACCTCTGCAATTACCAACTTCTACAGCACCTATGAGTTAGATTTAAAGAAAATTAACACATACAAATGGTGTACAATATGGTGAATACTTTCCTTTAAATCCTGAACCGCAGCCTTCTTACAGTCTCTCCTGAATACTGTGTGTATGGATATGGTGTGCTTGATAGAGGCGCTGGTTCTTTGCTGTCTGCTTCTTTTTTACTTTTTCCTCCTCAGTTATCCTCAATTTCTAGATACAGGGGACAGTGCTGAGACATCAAACTGAAGCATCTGAAATAAGGTGTATATCTACTCACAGTAAATATTCCAAGTAGCCGGCTCACTCCTGTTGCAAATAAACGATTCCACAGATTTTTCAATAAAAAACTGTATTTTATTAAGCTCAACGCGTTTCCACGGACCCAGCTGTCTTTATCAAGAGCAATAAAAATATAAAGTGCTTTACATACCAGAAAGCATACCTTACCGCTGCACAGGCGGTCTTTATATACATAAATGGTAACGATACCTGAGGCCCCATTGGAGGAGAAACAGGCTTACACACGTTAAAATAATTATCTTTCTAAGTATATATCAAACTTAACAATTCATTTAATCTAACATGAAACATTCTAAAAAACACATTAAAACATTTGATTTATCTTATACTTCTTGGAATCGCTATTTCGCCGATTTGTAGTTCCCTTTCGAGTTGTTCTGTGTTATCAGTTCCCATTCAGGTCCGATCTATGTCACATGGTTTCAGTTATCCAATAGAGATGGATGTCATTTTGGTAACGATCAGACTCTGTCAATCACATGATTTAGGTATCCAATAGCGAGTGCCTCTGTTTTTAAGCTACCTACGTCATTCTTATATGTAAACAGAGTAAAAAATAAAAGAAACAATCGTTATTCACAAAATTGGAAGTGAATTAAAGAGTGATATTCACTAATCTTATCTTGTGAAACATCTACAATAAATACAGGTATAAAGTCAAAATCTATCTTTGTTATAATTGCCCGGTGTTTATACAAAATAATAAAGATATTTCATTTCCCAAAGCTATAAACTTAGCTAAGGTATAAAAACAATCATTATTCACGCAGGATTGACAAGATGATGTCACATCTTATGTCATTTAAGATGGATATAAAACTATATCTATTTTTAATCTTTGCCAGATCAGAATTTAAAGGGACAATGATATTTATACACTAAATGAATATATTTCATATACCTAACTAAATATTTTTGGTTTAGTGTATATTTTGAGATCCCAAAACTCATTAAATGTAAAAACTATATAGTAAAAATCTATCTGATGAAATTACTGTAAAAATGTAAGAAATTGCAAAAATATTATACACACAAAATTACATTTCAGCTATATCTACAACATTAGACACTCGTTACATGTGATTACCATTGCAAATTGTCATTATTGATGTATCACATTTGGTATATTTATTTGTAGCACATTTGTGTCCATTTCAGTTATTATTTCTGTTCTTACACAAATGCAGCAATCTTTGTGTCTTTATTAAGACCCCATTGTGCATATGTTTTAAGCATGTGTATCCATTTCAATTTTCTTTGGTCTAGCTGTTGCGCTAGATTACCCCCTCTCCAATGAAGTTTTACCTGTTCTATCCCTATCCACAAGAAAGACTCCTTTGTAAATTGTTTACAGTTGCTGCAATATAGTGGCACTCCATGATCTTGATGATTTTTCTCTATTTTATTTTGATGTTCCATAATTCTTGTTTTTAGAAACCTGGACGTTTGTCCTAAATATTGGATTTTGCAGCCACATTGCAACAAGTATATAACATTTTAACTCTTACATTTAATAAACTCTTTAATCTCATATTTTTTACCAGTAACCGTGGAATTAAATGTTTTATGTGTTCTTTTAGTATAGTTACAGCCTTTACATTTTCCACAGGTGAAAAAAACAGTTAGATTACTTATTTGTAGTGTTTTTTTGGGGGCGATACCCTTTATTAATGAAGGTGCTAATCTCTGTTTAAAATGTTGTCCCTTTCTATAAATTACTATAGGTTTAGTAGGTACTATAGGTCCCAGATGTTCATCTTCTTTTATAATGTGCCAATGTTTTTCAATAATTTTTTTGACTGTTCTATATTCTGTGTTAAATGTGGTCACAAATTTAGGGAAGTTACTGAAAGATGAGGATTCTTTTTTGTTATTTGCTAATAAATTTGATCTTATTTTATTTTTAACCTCCTTTCTGTCATGTTCTAAGATTTTATGGTCATATCCTTTTTGTATAAATCTTTCCTTAAGAATCTCAGATTGTTGCTCATAATCTTCTATTTTACTACAATTTCTACGAATTCTGAGAAATTGACTTTTAGGTACTGACTTTAACCAATTAGAATGATGGCAACTGTCTTGTTTTATATAGGTGTTCGTATCACACTGCTTGAAAAATGTTTTGCTTTGTACTACATTTTTATTGAGATAAAGAGTTAAATCTAAGAAATGTATTTCTTGTTTATTGAATTCTGGAGTTAATTTCACATGTTGATTGTTATCATTCACAAACTAAATCAATTTTGTCCCCCCCCCCCCCTTCCATATACAAATGATATCATCTATATATCTATGCCAGGACACCAGGTCTGCACCAAGTTTTGTGTTTTGCCATACATATTTAGTCTCAAAATAATCCATATAGATATTGGCATAACTTGGTGCAAACCTGGTGCCCATGGCCATTCCACAAATCTGTAGATAATAAGAATTGTCAAACCAAAAGAAATTGTGATATAAAATAAATTCAATTGCTCTAATGAGAAAATCTAGCAATTTTGGCTGCAAATCCTTATCTTCAGATAACTTCAATTTGACGGCCTCTATCCCTTTTTTGAGATCTATTATTGAATATAAAGAGGTCACATCCATAGTGGCCCATATAAATTCTTATTGCCATATTACATTATGCATAATTTGTAGGACATGTTTAGTGTCTCTCAGATGTGATCTGGCTTTCTGTGCATAGGGTTGTAGAAAAAAATCTATGAAAGCTGACAAATTTGCTGTTAATGAGTCTATCCCACTAATAATGGGCCTCCCCGGGGGTTTTGTCGCATGTTTGTGTAATTTAGGTAAAAAAAAAAAAATTGGTGTTCTTGAATCTATCTTGAATAAAAAAATCAAATTCATCTTTAGTTATTAAGTTCTGATTATGTGCTTCTAAAAGTAATATATGGAGAGTGGATGTAAATTCATTTTTGGGATTTTTATTCAAAATAATATGTGTTGGAATCTCCTAAAATTCTATTGGCTTCTTCCATATAATATTCTCTATTTAAAATGACCACTCCTCCCCCCTTGTCTGCCTCCTTGATGACAATATCTTCTCTTTTGTTCAGAGTTGTTAAAATGTCTAATTCTTCCTTTAGTCAAATTATAATATTTCTTATTATTGGTTTTGCTGGATAAGGTATCTATATCTTTCATTATCAACCTATTGAAAACCTCTATATTAGGGCCTTTAACATGACTAGGATAAAATCTAGAAGGATTTTTAAAATTACTTCTAAGATTTTCAGTTGTTTGGATAGGGTTATACTGTATGGTAGGTTGTTTAGCAAAAAATAGTTTGGCTGTTAGATTCCTTATATACTTTTGAGCATCAACAAACAATTGAAAAGAATTAACCCTCTGTGTGGGGATAAATTTCAACCCTTTGGATAAAAACTGATTTTTCCTCTTCACTTATGTTCTTAGAGGATAGATTATAGATCCCTTGTGTTATTGTCTCCTTTTTCTTTGATTGCCCTCTTCCTCCTCTGTTTCCCCTAAACTGGGTGTTCTTCCTCTCTTTTTTGTGTTTAATCTGTCTTGATGGGAGAATATCTGTTCGGATGTGTCCAAATTTCCCTGTGTGACTGTTTCTCCCTGTGTCCTTGTTGATCCTCTTTGTGATATGTGTTCTGTTGTCGTGATTCCCTGGTTTCTACTTTGTGTCTCTCTTTTGTTTCTCCCTTTGAAAAAGGAGATTCTTGTCTCCTATATCCTGAGTAATTTTCTTGTGGTGTCTTTGGTGTATAGTGTTTGTTGTGTGTATAATCAGGATAATAATCCCTCTGATTTCTATGTCCAGAATTATAATTAGGATATTTATATCCAGAATTATAGTTATACTGTCTATATTGAGAAACATTGGAATAGGTGTTTCTTTGTGGATATTCTTTGTGTTGTGATCTCTGTCTCTGATCCCTTTCATAATTTCTCCAATTGTGATTATTGTGCATATAATTAACTTTTTGTGATGTGATTAGAAGTGTTTTTATCTCTATAGTGTTAATTTGTGTGATACTCATTCTGTGTATAATTTTCATTTTTTTCTTTGTGATGTGAAATGATCCAATTATTAATCCTATTATTAACTCTCCCTCTTGTGTTATGTGTATTAATAGTATTTGAAGGTTTTTTTTTTTGTACATATTGAGTACCTGCTTGGAAATCTTCACTATCCCTCAGGTATTTCTGATGTTTTTTGTCTCCTATTTTTTCATCAAATGCTTTCATTAAGATTTCTACTTAGGAAAGTTACTTCCCACCATTTTTTAGCTTCTTTAGAATAAAATTTTTGTAATTTCAGAATCATGGACTCCCATTCATTATTTGAACTTTCTGTTTTACCAAAAATATCATTGTATTTGGACTGTCTAGCTGTCCTCCAATGATTTATAGTATTACAATCCATATTATACAAGAGAGAATAAACAAAATAAACACATACAAATGGTGTACAATATGCGTGAATACTTTCCCTTTAAATCCTGAACCGCAGCCGTCTCACAGTCTCTCCTGTATAATGGTTATGTTTACCTCTGATGGTGTAATGTTGGGCAAGAATAATGGTGTTGCAACACGGCTTAAGAAATATGTTCCACACTTGGTTGAACAACATTGCGTTGCCCACTGTGAAGATTTAGGCATAGGTGATGCCTGGAAAGAAGTGCCTTTAATAAAAGAAATTGAAACATTATTGAGAACTGTCTATGGCTGGTTCTGCCGATCTTCAACAAGAAAAGGAAAATTACATGAAATTGCCTCAGTTGCCCAGTGTGATGTGGTATCATTTAAATCAATCAATGAAGTATGATGGCTGTCAAAGCACTTTGCTCTTGCTGCACTAATGCGCAATTATCATCCACTTCTTAAGTATTTTGAACACGAAAAAAGAGGAGAATGATCCAATTGCAAAATACTGCTTGTCTGACCACAACTACCACATTTCTCTGGCTGTGTTAAATGATGTTCTTGGTGATCTTGCAGACTTGTGCAAGTCCTTACAGAAAAGTAGTCTGACTACCATAGAAGCAATACAGCTTGCAATTGACAAGATTCGGAAGATAAAAGATCAGTACCTATGTGAAGCTGTGTATTGGAGTAGCACAGTGAGGAATCTAATTTTCCTATATAAAAAAGAAACACCATTCAACCAACAACCTATTTTGCAGTTTATTTCCCTTGTTTGTGATCATATGAGAAAAAGATTCCCTGAAAATGAATTAAAGGAATGGGAATGCTTTGAATTTGTTGTGATGACCCCTGATGCCAAACTACTGAGTTTCAACTTTGGAGTAGAAAAAGTAGAAAGGCTTGTTGAAAAATATAAGCATGTGTTAAAATTTGAAGATAGAGAAGGAGCGGCTGATATTATTGATTATGTTGTTGGCCAATACAATGATTATAAATATTTAGAGAAAATAAAATCTGGAACATTTAAAACATTTCAAGACCTGGTCAATTTCACTCTTCAAAATGATGCTGATCACTGTATGGTATCTCAGCTTGTGGATATCTGTGCAACATTTCAGGCATCCAGTACAGATTGCAAAAGGGGATTCAGCCTTATGAATAATATTAAAACCAAATCGAGGAACAGACTAGAAGAGAAACATCTTGATATGCTGATGTTTACAAAGTCTTCTTCAGTGTGACTCTGTTAACCTTGATAAAGTGTACATGCACTGGAGAAGTTCCAAAGACAGAAGAGAGAAGAATACAGCACACAAGAGGAGTTGGGGTGAAGAAGATGATGAGGATGACATTAACACAGTCTGGAGAACCTATGTGGCACTTAGGCTTTGTTCCCTGTGACTCTAGAGAAACTGTACCACACTCTCGCCCTGTTCCTTAGGAGTCTACACCGCACTCAAGCACTTTTCTATCAGACTGATAGTACAAATCCAGTAAAAAAATCATTAAAATGTTCAACTAATGTTTTTCCATATTTATGAGTAAAAAAATGTGTTACTATTAAGTATATTAGGTATTTGCTATAGTATTGATAGACCCAGTTGCTATCATTCAGAGGTTATGGATCAGAAAAAAATAGAACATACTACATTAAAATAATTTCACAAAAAATAATTCAAGACATTCTGTGTTTTATTTTTGGTTGTGGTGGCTGAAAATATACTAATAACATGATAACTGGTGAAAATTTACTCTAAGGTTAAATATTTTAGCTATTCTTCTCTACTCGCTCAGTGCTGCACACAGTACCGATCGGGTACACAGTATCAAGCCCACACTCAGAAAAAAATGATTGCACACAAAGAAAAAAAATTAGAGGGAACATTGCTGATGAGACGTCTTAGATAATCTTGCCAGAGTTGCAGGGCTTTAGATCATCTGGCCCCAAGTATTGGGCTTTGGTACAGACAGTGAAAAATTAAGGAAGCATGTGTGTGTGCAGAAAGTAATCTAATTTTACCTGCAAGCTCAACCCATTTTAATGGATTTTGGTTTCAAAGATCCAAATCAGTTATTTCATATACACAAATAAACATAAATAAACTATTTATCATATATGTTATACTCAGCAACTGATATAACAAGTTTTTGGAAATACATTAAAGGAAAAACTATTTTATAGTGCACTGTCCCTTTAAGTATCAATTAGTTCACAATCTTACACTAAGAGACGGTAAAATGGTATACACACTCATTATAAAATAGTATATGCACACTTATCTTTACTCACTAGTAGAAAGTAGTGATACTTGTGAATGTACATTGATCATGTTTCTCAAAGGTTGTATAGAAATAAATCTACAGGTATACACAATGGTGGCTTTAAGCTAGTCACATGCTCATTATTAGATACTATAGATTTGACCTTTTTAACATTGCATTTTTAAATTCTAGTACAACCACTACATTGAGTATACCAAGAATCTTCCACTGAACCCATCTCCTGAGATCTTTGGGATGAATGCTAATGCTGATATCGCAAAGGATCAGGCAGAAACCCAGCAACTGTTTGACAATATTCTTCTTACTCAGGTAAGCCACACTTCACAATAGGTTTTGATTTTGATTTATACTAATATAAATTTGGAACAAATTGTTAATTTTGACACAGAACCATTTAATGACCAGTATACTACAGTAGGTAAAAAATAACTATTCTTCTACTAGCAGGATATCGTTGCATTCTCATGAAGAACTGTTAAGTTTGGTCTTCAGTGTGTGTTGCACAATGTATTTACAGTAATCTACATTTCATTTATTGGATAATTTCCTAGAAATAAAGGTTCCCAAGCTTTTCATTTGTAATAAAATCAACCTGTTTGTTTCTGGTCTTTATAGAACATGGTGAAACGGTAAGAGCTTCAGTCTTGAGTTATTGTGTTATAATTTAGCTTTGGGAAGGATTCACCTTTGCAGTGTGTCACAGTGGGAAGCGTTCTCTATGGGAAGACAAATCAATTAAATCTACCCTAAATTGGAGTTTAAAGGGACAGTAAAAAATTCAAAATAATGATATATAATTCTGCACATAGTGCAGAATTATATAGCATTATCTTAACGACACCTTTATACATTGAAAGCATTTCCTGATTTCTTATCCCAAAGTTGGACTCCTCTCAAGGTTCTACTGAGCGGGCCTTGTTTTTAAAATGCGCTTCATGGGCGCGCTGTCTAGTCACAGCCTTCCGATCGCACCATTGAAGTGAATGCAGCTTGCTTCCGCTCTGATCTGGTAGTGGGAGCAAGTTACATTCACTTCAATGGTGCGATCGGGCGGGCTGTGACTAGACAGCACACAGACAAAGCGCATTTGAAAAACAAGACCCGCTCAATACAACCTTGAGTGTAGTCCAACTATCGGATAAAAAAATCAGGAAATGCTTTAAATGTATAGGTCAAGGATAGAGGTCAAGGATAGAGGTGTTCTGCAGTATTGAAGAACATTTTGAGAATGTTCATTCTTTTCCTTCAATGGACAGTTCCTAGAAGAGATGGTTCAGGAGAGAACTGTTGGTGCTATATAAATCTCTTCGTGCATCACTATTTAGATATATATCAATTGATAATAACTACTTGGGAGGAGTATTTGAACTCTAGATTTCGAATCCCACAGACCTAGATTACTCAAGGAGGTATACTAGTGGAAGCCAACTTAGTAATGTAGGTTGGAGAAAATGTTAGTATGAGGTGATTTGAAGGAATGAGTTTACTTATGATATTTTGAAACTTTGACACACACTGTACTGTTATGTTTTGTTTTAATATGCTTATATGTTCATTACATTCAGATTAATGCTTGTATGGTATAACAAGTGCATGCACGTAGCCTTATTAATATGCTATGTATTATATGTTGTACATGATCTTATAAAATATTTAAAACTGAAAGAAAAATCTTGTGCACAGTGTATATGTTTGTGCACAGGGCAGACAACGTTGTTTATAAGACTGTCTAAGGACCTTGTGTGTATTGGTTTCTCTTCTAGGTGCTGTTGGGTATCATTGGCTTTATTTATATCTGTTATATAAAGGGTTTATTGCCCTTTATATTTCCCTCTTGTTACTTGTTATTTTCAGGGGCGGGGGGGGGGGGGATGTCAGTCAGCACTTGGTCTGAATTCAACACTTTCACCTGGAAATGAATGGGTTACTTGATGACGAGATATCCCAGAGAACAGGAATCAGACCACGCAGCAAGTCAGTCTAAAAAGTGTTCTGTTTATTATAAGAGGCACAATACTTTTATAGGCAGTGGTTACAGCATATAAGGTTAAACAATGACGTGTTCATAACTACATCATCTTAGATAGTATTTCTGCAGGAACAAAAGAAGCTCATTAAAAGATAATTGGTAAAAAAAGGATTGTTAGGGAGTTATTTCTACAGAAATATCCAATTTTAGATAAGAGTAAATCTGAGCCTCATAGCCCAGCACAAATCAAGGCCATTTGACATCTTTATAGAGATAACAGTGCATCCAAGCACATAGTCAGGGTCATTCCCTGGGCCATTCTAGCTATGCAAGTCTTACTAACATCAGCATATTTCTCACTACATAATAAACTGTTACAATAAAACATTCGTAGACAAAATGGATGCCCAAGACAAAATGGCGTCGGTAATGCTAACATATCCACTGCTCTGTTATCTCAGCGCTACGGTCACATGCTAGACCTTCCGGTGCGCTGAGACAACAGAGGTGTCACAGAGGGGAGTGGGAACATATAGCGTGTTTGTCTTTCTGTGGCGAGAAAGGAGTTAAAGGGATATGAAACACAATTTTTTTTCTTTCATGATTCAGACAGAGCATGAAATTTTAAGCAATTTTCTAATTACTCCTATTATCAAATTTCTTCGTTCTCTTGGTATCTTTATTTGAAAAAGTTGGAATGTAAGCTTAGGAGCTGGGCCATTTTTGGTTCAGAATCTAGGTATCGATTGCTGATTGGTGGCTAAATGTAGGCACAACGATCTTTCTGAATCTTATAAAATTATAATTTATATTTTGATACTGACGTAAGTAAAGCCAAGCCTCTAAAATGGGCCGTTCACCAACAAACTCTATCGCCAATCCTATAGCTATTTCGTGCATATCATTAAGTGACAATGTCGTCACCATGCGCATGTGCATTGTGATACGTTGACTCGCGCATGTGCATATGCTATCTCCTATACCACAGGGGTCTGCTGGTTTGATGGTCACTGACGTATAGCATGACGAGTCCTGAAAAACGTGCATGCGCATAGTGGCTAATGTCCGCCATTTTCATAACCTGGGTTATCGGTCAGGCTAGGAGGGTGCAAAAATACTAGCCAGTGGTGGGTTTGGAAATCAATCAAGTTTCAAAGAAGGATTTCTCTACAATGGTAAAACTATGAAACGCAATGACATTTACAAATATATGCGAAATATAATAATATTGCAATTGAAGATACGTTTTTTTAAGGTTTACTGTGTCCCTTTAAAGGGCCATGAAAATTGTTCTAGAACATTGATTGGTAACTTCGCCTCCCGAGGATCCCAAACCCCCTTCTGTCAGAGACCCCCAACAGCTCTCCAAATTAAAATACTTACATCTGTAGTGATCACAGTCCAGGTAGGATGAGCAAAAGAAGCCCCCTGAATAATAAACTGAATACACTGCCACCAAGTTGTAGACTGACTTGTACTGGCATTGAAAAATATCCTTTGAGACAGCTGAGTATAATCTCTGCACTACTGACACAGGATACAAAGCTGAAGAGGCCTCATGTGAAATTGAGCAAATGGAATAGTATCTGAGGCTGCAATCATGAGACCTAGTACTTCCATACACAGTGCCACTGAAGGAAATGAGAGAGGCTGAAGGTTTAGACAAGCTGACACCAATCTTAACCGCCTCTGCACTGTTAGAGGAAGAGTTGTAAATCTAAGAAAGTTACCTTTGTCTGAGGAACCAAAGAACTCTCTTGAAAATTGCTCCTCCAACCATGGTTTTGAAGAAACGACAAAAGTTGGTTGGTGTGAGATTCTGGTGTGAGACGGAGCTTTAACCAAGATATTGTCCAGATAAGGAAACACAGGAATACCCTGAGTTCTGATCACAGGGCACCCAGGACCTTTGTAAATATTCTTGGAGCTGTAGCCAGACCAAATGGTAGAGAAACAAACTGAAAATGCTTGTCCAGAAATGCAAACCTCAGAAACTGGAAATGTTCTCTGTGAATTGGAACATGAAGGTAAGCATCCTTTAAATCTATTGTGGACATAAACTGACCTACCTGAACAAAAGTCAGAATAGTCCTGATAGTTTCCATTCTGAAAGATGGAATCCTTACAAAGTTGTTCAGAGCCTTTAAATCCAGAACTGGTCTGAAAGTGCCTTCCTTGTTTGGAACAATGAAGAGATTTAAATAAAATCCCTTCCCCTGTTCCTTCAAAGGAACAGGATCAATCACTCCTATATCTTCCAGATCTGAGACAGATTCAAGAAAAGCTTTAGCTTTTACAGGATTCCTTGGAACATTGGACAGAAAAACCTTCCTCTGGGAGGCCTTGTTCTGAATCCTATTCGATATTCTTGAGAAACAATATTACAAACCCAGGGATCTGGAACAGACTTAAACCAAGTCTCCTGGAAAAGGCTTTCTTACCCTGCTTTGACTTGTTACAGTTAGCATTAGGTCTCCAGACTGAACCATAGGAACTTTTGAGCAGTGGAGTCAGTTTTCTGTTCCTTATTCTGACGAAAGGAACAAAAATGATTATAAGCTTTGGATTTCCCTTAAGACTTTCTGTCTTAAGGAAGAAAAGCCCCTTTACCTCCAGAAATAGTTGAAATAATATAATCTAAATCAGAACCAAATAACTTCTTTCCCTGAAAGGAAAGAAACAATAATTTAGATTTAGGGGCCTATCTATCAAGCTCTGAATGGAGCTTGATGGCCCGTGTTTCTGGCGAGTCTTCAGACTCGCCAGAAACACAAGTTATGGGGCAGCGGTCACAAAGACCATTGCTCCTTAACCCTGACACCCCCTGCTGGTGGCCCATTGGCCGCGAGTCTTCAGGGGGCTGCGTTGCACCAGCAGTTCACAAGAGCTGCTAGTGCAATGCTGAATACGGAGAGCGTATTGCTCTCCACATTCAGCAAGATCTTGTGGACCTGATCCGCACTGTCAGATCAGGTCCGCAAGACCTTTGATAAATTGGCCTCTTAGACACCATATTAGCAGGCCAGGTTTTAAGCAACCCTGGCAAGAATTGCTAAAGACATGCTTTTGACATTAATCTTCCTAATATCAAACACAGCATCACAAATAAAAGAATTGGCACTCTGAATCAAACCCAATAGATTTGCACTAACAGGGTCATCAGAATACTGCTCTAAAAGAGACCACCAGTAAGTAGAAACAGCAGCTACATCAGCAATAGAAATAGCTGGTATGAGAATATAACCTGCATGTAAAAAGGCCCTTCTATGAAAAGATTCTAACTTTTTTGTCTAAAGGGTCCTTAAAAGAAGTACTGTCTTTTAAAGGAATAGTAGTATGTTTACCCAGAGTGGAAATGGCCCCATCCACCTTGGGAACTGTTTCCCATAAATCTAGATTAGCAGCAGGTAAAGGATATCATTTCTAAAACCTTTCAGAAGGAATAAAATACATACCTGGCTTAGACCATTCCCTACAAGGTTTAACATGAGAAACCTTAGGATATTTATCCCTTAATTCAAAAACACAACAAATATGTTAAATTTTAAACAAAAAAGAGGAAATTTCAAGTTTATTTTCAGATGAGGAATCCTCATCCCAGACGAAACTTCACAATCTGAAGAAAAAACAGTATCTCTAGACTCAGGGCACAAAGCCCTTGTAAAAGGTATTTGAACTGACCTTTTATGTTTATTTGAAGGCGGGAGAGCAGCCAACGCTTCAAAAACTGCAGACTTGATAAAAGTTTTCATGGCAGGAGGCACTACCTCAGCATTAACCTGTAATGAAAAAAAGAGTAGGCGCAATCGTACCCAAAGAAACAGAATTAGATTGGTCTGTTTGCATTAACAAATCTAAACATGAGCCACATAAAATCAATGCACACCTAATAATGGTAGAAAGGCATTCAGAAGACTCACGGCTAGATTTAGAGTTTTGTCGGTAACGACCCACGTAGCTAACGCTGGCTTTTTTTTGGCCGCACCTTTTAAATACCGCTGGTATTTAGAGTTCACAGAATGGCTGGGTTTTCAGTGTGTTAGGCTCCAAAAAGGGAGCGTAGAGCATAATTTACCGCCACTGCAACTCTCGATACCAGCGGTGCTTACGGACGCGGCCAGCTTAAAAAACGTGCTCGTGCACGATATCTCCATAGGAAACAATGGGGCAGTTTGAGCTGAAAAAAAACCTAACACCTGCAAAAAAGCAGCGTTCAGCTCCTAACGCAGCCCCAATGTTTCCTATGGGGAAACACTTCCTAAGTCTGCACCTAACACCCTAACATGTACCCCAAGTCTAAACACCCCTAACCTTACACTTATTAAGGTTAATCTGCCGCCCTTGCTATCGCTGACCCCTGCATATTATTATTAACCCCTAATCTGCCGCTCCGTACACCGCCGCAACCTACATTATCCCTATGTACCCCTAATCTGCTGCCCATAACACCGCCGACCCCTATATTATATTTATTAACCCCTAATCTGCCGCCCCCAACGTCACCTCCACCTACCTACAATTATTAACCCCTAATCTGCTGACCGGACCACACCGCTACTATCATAAATGTATTAACCCCTAAAGCTAAGTCTAACCCTAACACTAACACCCCCCTAACTTAAATATAATTTAAATCTAACGAAATAAATTAACTCTTATTAAATAACTTATTCCTATTTAAAGCTAAATACTTACCTGTAAAATAAACCCTAATATAGCTACAATATAAATTATAATTGTATTGTAGCTATTTTAGGATTAATATTTATTTTACAGGCAACTTTGTAATTATTTTAACCAGGTACAATAGCTATTAAATAGTTAATAACTATTTAATAGTTACCTAGTTAACCCTTTAAGGACACAGCTTTCAGTTTGCTCAATTGTTTTATGACGGAAAAATTCCGTCATATGTCCTTAAGAGGTTAAAATAATTACAAAATGACCTGTAAAATAAATCCTAACCTAAGTTACAATTAAACCTAACACTACACTATCAATAAATTAATTAAATAAAATACCTACAATTACCTACAATTAAACCTAACACTACACTATCAATAAATTAATTAAATAAAATACCTACAATTAAATACAATTAAATAAACTAACTAAAGTACAAAAAATAAAAAAGAACTAAGTTACAAAAAATAAAAAAATATTTACAAACATTAGAAAAATATTACAACAATTTTAAGCTAATTACACCTCCTCTAAGCCCCCTAATAAAATAACAAAGACCCCCAAAATAAAAAAATGCCCTACCCTATACTAAAATTAAAATAGAAAAGCTCTTTTACCTTACCAGCCCTGAAAAGGGCCCTTTGCGGGGCATGCCCCAAAGAATTCAGCTCTTTTGCCTGTAAAAAGAAAACATATAATACCCCCCCCCCCAACATTACAACCCACCACCCACATACCCCTAATCTAACCCAAACCCCCCTTAAATAAACCTAACACTAAGCCCCTGAAGATCTCCCTACCTTGCCTTCACCACGCCGGGTTCACCGATCGATCCAGAAGAGCCTCCGATGTCTTAATCCAAGCCCAAGCGGGGGGCTGAAGATGTCCATGATCCGACTCAAGTCTTCATCCAAGCGGGAGCTGAAGAGGTCCATGATCGGGCTGAAGTCTTCTATCAAGCAGGAGCTGAAGAGGTCCATGATCGGGCTGAAGTCTTCTATCAAGCGGCATCTTCAATCTTCTTTCTTCCAGATCCATGGTCATCCCGCCGACGCGGAACATCCATCTTCACCGACGACTTCCCGACGAATGACGGTTCCTTTAAGGGACGTCATTCAAGATGGCGTCCCTCGAATTCCGATTGGCTGATAGGATTCTATCAGCCAATCGGATTTAAGGTAGGAAAATTCTGATTGGCTGATGGAATCATCCAATCAGATTCAAGTTCAATCCGATTGGCTGTTCCGATCAGCCAATAGAATGGCTGATCGGAACTAAAGGAGAACAATTAGGGAAAAGTAGCTTACAAGCTTGCTGAGAAGCCTCTTCTCTATCATACAGGTGGTGAGAGTCCATGATCCTTACTCTTGGGAATTACTCTTTTCTACCACTAGGAGGAGGCAAAGATTCCCAAACCCCAAGAGCTCTATAAAACTCCTCCCACCTCACACATACCTCAGTCTTGAAGAGTGTATAAAAAAGAACTAAGTTACAAAAATTAAATTTTTTTTACAAACATTAGAAAAATATTACAACAATTTTAAACTAATAAAACCTACTCTAAGCCCCCTAATAAAATAACAAAGACCCCCAAAATAAAAAAATGCCCTACCCTATTCTAAAATTAAAATAGAAAAGCTCTTTTACCTTACCAGCCCTGAAAAGGGCCCTTTGCGGGGCATGACCCAAAGAATTCAGCTCTTTTGCCTGTAAAAAGAAAACATACAATACCCCCCCAACATTACAACCCACCACCCACATACCCCTAATCTAACCCAAACCCCCCTTAAATAAACCTAACACTAAGCCCCTGATATTAAGCAAGATGGCCATGGTATTTCCCCCTCCACAGGTTTGCAGCTGTTGCCTTGCATTTGTTTTTCAGACTCATTCTCAGGGTCCCAGCTCCCCACCTTCTACAGGACATCCTCCTCTGTATATTACTTTGGGTG
The DNA here is from genome assembly GCF_027579735.1 of Bombina bombina. Classification (NCBI taxonomy): domain Eukaryota; kingdom Metazoa; phylum Chordata; class Amphibia; order Anura; family Bombinatoridae; genus Bombina; species Bombina bombina. The sequence continues at coordinate 495,713,645 of NC_069499.1, forward strand.
GAGTGAATTAGTTTGCTCCAGAATTCAAAACTCAGTTGCAGTCTGCAATTACTATAGTGATCGTGGCAATGCCGTATGCAATTTAGCAAGCATAATAACATTTCTTCAGGATCGTCTTCCAAGGGTAGCACTACTGCTGGCCCTTCAGACAATCTCAGGATTCCGGTTTTGACAAGCCATCTTCTGGTTTAGTACAGAGAGTGAGTTATCATCAGATGAATCTTCTGCGGAGTCAGAAAAAGAATTTGAGAACATTAACTTTTCAGTTTCAGATTAATCATCTATGATCCTTTCTTACGGAGGTACTAAAGACTCTAGAAATTCAGAAACCTAAACAGGAGGAGGACAATCCATTAAAGAAGTTAGATCTCTTTTTCAGACCCAAGTCTAGGGCTTCTAAAAACTTTCCTGTTTTATCTTTTGTTTCTGACATCATTTCCAAGGAATTGAATAAATCCAGATTACCTTTTAGTCTTTCTCCAACTTTTTCATGTAGCTTAGTTCAATTTGGAACTATGGGGTACTATTCCCAAGGTAGATGGTTCTATATCTACATTGAACAAACAAACTACTATCTCTTTCAAAGACAGTCCTTCTTTCAAGACCCTATGGACAGGAAGAGTGAGTCTTACCTATGGACAGATTTCATACAAGTTGAGTTGTTTCAGCCTGCAGTCAATATTGCTGCAGTTGCAGGAGCTGCTGCATACTGGTGGGACTCCTCATCTGATCTGGTGTTGGTGGAATCTTCCTTACAGGAGATCCAAGATCGCATCATATTAATGCCACAAAAACAGCCTTAGCAGTCTGGTCCAGATGTACTCTCTGGCTTAAGTCATGGCCAGATGACATTGTGTCCAAGTCTAAACTGCTCTATTTAAGGGTAAGACTGCTCTTCCTTTAAGGGTAAGAACCTATTTGGCCCTGGATTCAATTATCTCTAGAGTGACAGGGTACTGAGCTTTTTGCATCAGGACAAAAAATCTGGGCTTAAGGGTAAAGCTGGTGGCTGTTTTCATTCCTTTTCTTCCCAGAAGAGTGAATCATCCAAGCCTACCTGGAATGCAATATGGTGCAAATCCATGCAGCCCAAGAAATCTTCACCTGATTCCAAGACCTCATGAAGGTGCGGCCCCCAATCTGGACTCTTCTCCAATAGGGGGCAGACTAAGCCATTTTCAAGAGGCATGGCCTTGGTCCGTTCAGGTCCCTTGGGTACTGGAGATTGTTTCTCAGTGGTACAGAATAGGATTCAGATCTCGGCCTCCAAGGGGGAGGTTTATTCTGTCTCAGGCCTTAAAAAAGAATGGCTTTTTTTCAGTGAGTTTAGGATTTGGATAAAATGGTGGTAACTGTCCCAGTTCCATCGGCAGATCAGGAAAATGGGTTCTATTCAAACATATTTATTGTGCCAAAAAAGAGGGTACAATCAGACCAATTTTGAATCTTAAGACTCTGAACAAGTTTTTAAGGGTCCCTTCTTTCAAGATGGAATCCATCAGATCAATTCTACCTTTGGTACTTCAGGGTCAGTTTATGTCTACAATAGACCTGAAGGATGCGTATCTTCACATCCCTATCCATCGGAATCATCATCAGTTCCTCCATTTTACCTTTCTGAACAGGCACTATCAGTTCACTGTTTTTCCATTTGGGTTAGATACTACTCTCCTAGAATTTTTACAAAGGTTCTGTGGGCTTGTCTTTCAGTGATTCGGGGCTCAAGGGGTAGATGCGGCTCCCTACCTGGATGATATCTTGGTTCAGGCACCATCTTTACCTTTAGCATCTGCTCACACCGAGAAGTTACTCTAGTTTCTTATCAGTCATGGTTGGAAGGTCAACATAGCCAAAAATTCTCTCACACCTCGGGTGAGAGTGTCCTTTTTAGGAGTTATAAATTTAGTGGCTATGAAGATTTTTTCTTACAGACCAATGCAAGCTCAAGTTTCAATCAGCTTGCTGGAAGCTTCAGTCTCTCCCTTCCCCTTCTATTGCTCAGTGCAAGGAGGTAATGGGTCTCATGGTGGTGCTGTCTGCAAGCTTAAATTTGTTACCTTTAGAACTGTGCATATGCCTGTGGAATGGAGATCACTCTGACTTGTCTTAGTTAGTACACCTATACCCTTCCACCAGACAATCTCTCTCTTGGTGGACGTCTCCCAGCCCGGTATCTCTGGGTGTGGGGTTCCACCATCTTATGTGGGATGCCAGTCTGTTTGGATGGGGTGCGGTATGGGGTCTTCAGAGGGTTCAAGGTGCTTGTTCACATCAGGAAGTGACATTGCCCATCAACGTCTCACAACTAAGAACAATCTACAATCCGTTACAGGCGTGGCCCCTGCTTTGCTCAGTCCCATTTATTTTCTTTTAATCCAATGAAATAACAATGGTGGTGAACATTAATCATCAAGGGGGAAAGCGCAGTTCCCTAACAATGCAGGAAGTATCTTGCATTCTGAATTTGGCGGAGGTACATCAATGCACAATCTCAGCCATTCAGATCCCAGGTGTGGACAACTGGGAAGCAGATTATTTGAGCTGTTTTTGACCAGCTGATAAGTCTTTGAGGTTCTCCTGAGATAGATCTCATAGCCTCCTGTCTGAATCATAAGCTTCCAAGTTATGTGTCAAGATTAAGGAATCCTTAGGCAGAACTGATAGAAGCTTTAGCTTCTCCATTGCAGTATAATCTAGTTTATCTGTTTCCGATGATTGTTCTTCCCAGAGTGGTAGCGCGTCTCAAACAGGAGAATGTTTCAGCAATCCTTATAGCTCCAGTGTGGCCCCGCAGAATCTGGTATGCCGATCTTGTGTGGATGTCTGGTGCTACTCCGTTGCGGCTGCAGCTGCCTCAGAGGCGGGATCTTCTGGCTCAAGGAACATTCTTTTAGCAAAACCTGCAGTCAAATTGCTTGGAGATTGAACATTGATTCTTTCTCAGATGGATTTATCATAAGGTAAGGAAAGTTTATTTTTCTTGGTGCTCTGATTAAGGTTATTCTGTCAAAGAATCCCAAGGATTTTGCAGTTTCTTCAGGATAAGAGTTTATCTCTCAGTTCTATTAAGTCTCAGATTTCAGTTATTTTAGTTATGTTACACAGGAAATGAGCTTGTTTACCAGATATTCAGTCCATTGTGCAGGCTTTGGTGAGAAACACACCTGTGATCAAGCCTATTGCTCCTCCATGGAGTCTTAATTTGATTCTTAGAATTTTATAAGATATCCCATTTGAACCCATGCATTCTTTAGACATCAAGAACTTATCTTGAAAGATGTTGTTTTTGCTGGCTATCACTTCTGCTCGAAAAGTTTCAGAATTATCTGCTCTATCTTGTGGTCTGCCTTATTTTGTGCTTCATCAGGAGAAAGTTGCTTTGTGTACTAGGTCCGGTTTTCTGCCAAAGGTGGTATCAACGGGAAACATTAATCAAGAAAGTATTGTTCCATCGTTATGTCCTAATCCTATTTCTTCTGTTGCATAATTTAGATGTTGCCAGGGCTTTGAAGTTTTACCTACAAGTCAATAAGGATTTTTGTTGGTCTTCCAGCCTGTTTGTCTCATTTTCTGGTAAACGTAAGGGCCAGAAGGCTACTGCAGTATCTTTGGCCACTTGGTTGAAGAGTTTGATCCACAAGGCTTACTTGAAGGCAGGTCACCAACCTCCTACCAGAATTACTGCTCATTCCACTTGTTCTGTTTCTACCTCCTGGGCCTTCAAGAATGAACCTTCTATAGAACAAATATGCAGGGCCCCGGCTGCAACTTGGTCTTCTTTGCATACCTTTACCAAGTTTTATCACGTTGATGTTTTTGCCTTGGCGGAGGCAGCATTTGGCAGGAAAGTTCTTTAGGCAATGGTTCCTGATAAATAGGTGCTTGCCTTACCTTTTGTCCCACCCAATTTTTTTGTGGACTCCACAGCTTGGGTATAGGTTCTCAAGAGTAAGGTCTTGTGGACTCTCACTACCATTAGAAAGAAAATAAAATGTATTCTTACCAGATAAATTAATTTCTTTCTTGGCAGTGAAAGTCCACGCACCCACCCAACTTCTTCTGGTGGCGGTAGTCTTAGTTTGTTTCTCATTACCCTACTATCTTTCTTACTTTTCTTCCTATCCTTGGCTGTACATACTATTTGGAGGGAAGGGGAAGTAGGAGGGATATTGAAGATCTGTGGTGTAGGGTGTCTTTGCCTCCTCCTGGGGGCCAGGTGATGTAATTCCCAAGAGTAAGGTCTTGTGGACTATGACTACCAACAAAGAAACACATTTTTCAGGTAAAAATAAATTTAGTTGTTTTTCCCCCTGAGAAATAATGGATGTTTTCTGTTGAAATAAAAAAAGAACAAAAAAACTATTCTTATTTAAAACAATGCTTTTTTATTCTCATTGATACATTTAGTGCAGTGTTTTTAATACTTTTTGTATGGAGCTTAGTGAATGTCAAATAAATAAATATTCATGCAAACGGTTGACTTTTAAACTAAGTTATTGAATAATTATTACAGAAATGGGAATTAAAATGCACATATTTTGTTTACAGATTAGCATATATTCATCCAGATTTAAAGCCAACTACATTGTTCCTTTTTCTTAATAAACCAAAAACATTAATTAGGGGAATTTTATGGAATTCAGCTGTTTGAAAATTACATTTAATTTTTAATGCCATTACGTTTTTTACAGTTTAATGTGCCTTGGAGATACTTGGTGAAAGGACCTAATTTAGGGGAAATGTTATTATACACAGAGTCAATTATACCCATAGCTCTTATCCATGAAACAGAAGGAATTCAAAATGTGAAGCTCTGTTAACATTTTCAGTGCCAGACCTTCAAGGAAATGTCTGCAGTGGTACACAGAGGATTATTCATTCATCATTATTACTTTTTGTTATTATTTTATTAGCATATGTATTATTTGTCATTTGTTTCCTTATCTAGTTTCACATTATATGTGTAGCTTTTTGTGTGCCTGCAATTTGCATTATTTGACAAAGTATGCCATGAACATAAAAAAGAAAAAAAAAAAACTTTTCCTTATTAGTCTGCAATGCCAAACTACACAAAATTCTTTATTTTACTGCTTGTAACTAATTTCATCCTAGGCCTAGACTACTATTATTTAAAAAATGTGTTGACAACTTCAGTTGCACTGTTTCAAATGTGTCTTTTTTTTTTATCTCTGAAGACAATGAAAAGGTTAAAACCATGTGTTTCATACTTTTTCAGTTCTGTTTCATGCTCGTGAAATAAAAAAATGTAAGATTTTTTTTTTTCCCTGGGAGGTGCTAAACACATTTATGGTCAGCAGGATTTTGTTATACAGCAGACATTTGATACAGATACCCCACAGTCAGCATTTCTGTTAATAAGTACATTATAAAACCAGACATGTAGCCCATATCTGAGTACAGAGCACTGTAACATTAAATAAGGGAGCACTGTCAAAACACTGTCAGAGTCAAATCAGAGAGCTTTGTTTCATCAGAGACATTTTTAATCATTAATAAAAAATAAAAAAACAAGTGGGCTCAGTCAGATGTACAAATGCCCCTGACATTAATGTTGCTGACATTACTGATACATTTTTGCTCTCATCTTCTGATAATGGCAAAGCATCTAAAAAGCTTGACATTTTGCTGTATCTGCAAACACATTGTGACTTTTCCTATAGAGACACAACAATTTTGGTTGGCAGCTTTTCTTTAAGCTATCACACAGGTAATATTACTTGTGTAATATGCTGCTTAGAAAGAAACAAAAACTTTATTAGGTTTGTAATTGTGCAGTAACAAAGAGAGAATCTGCACCAAACAGATTCAAATTACATCTGCAAAATGTATATATATATATATATATATATATATATATATATATATATATATATATATATATATATAAATCTTGCAGCTTTATTAAATGGAAAATAAATGAGGAAGTGCAGCATGAATTTGTATCACGGGCTAGACAATATGCAAAGCAAAATGTCTTGCTCTAATAATAGATTAAAGGGACATTAAACTGCTGTGTACAACTACAGTAGAATGGTTACTACTCACCATTCTGTTGCATTTCCTCTTGTACTAGCAGCTTTTTAAAAATCTCTTATTTTAACTCATTACAGAATACACTTGGTAAAGCTCTACATTTTACACTGGGTGCAGCCATCTTGTAGCTCGCGTATTGTTGCATCCTGTGACATAAGCCGTGCACTTTCACAGACAGCTGTAGCTTGCACTTTAGTGTAGCTCACATAATAGAGAACAGAAGCGTTACATTTTTGCAGTTACATGACAAATATAAGCTCCAAGGTGGTGGCGCCCAGTGTGAAGATGCATAGCTTCACCGATCGATATGTGTAAGTGGTTAAACTTAGAGAACAACTTGTAAGACAGGAATAGGAGGAAAGATAATATCATGTTGAGTAGTAACCATTCTACTGTAGTTGTACTCAGCAGTTTCATTTCCCTTTCGCTTAGTAAACGCCATATAAATAACAACCATTATGTATCATGATACAGAACACTGACCGTGCCAATACCACTGAACTTATTTTGTGACATAATAGGTTAGACAATTACAATCTGTATATAAGTGTTTAATATTTACCTGTGTTTATCTTCATAATTAAAAGGCCATCTTTTTTAAATTAGTACAAGTTGAACTACTATTTCTCCAACATTGGGGTGTCCGGTCCACGGCGTCATCCTTACTTGTGGGATATCTCTTCCCCAACAGGAAATGGCAAAGAGTCCCAGCAAAGCTGGCCATATAGTCCCTCCTAGGCTCCGCCCACCCCAGTCATTCTCTTTGCCGTTGCACAGGCAACATCTCCACGGAGATGGTTAAGAGTTTTTTGGTGTTTAAATGTAGTTTTTATTCTTCTATCAAGTGTTTGTTATTTTAAAATAGTGCTGGTATGTACTATTTACTCTAAAACAGAAAAGGATGAAGATTTATGTTTGTGAGAGGAAGATGATTTTAGCAGACAGTAACTAAAATCGATTGCTGTTTCCACATAGGACTGTTGAGATGAAGTAACTTCAGTTGGGGGAAGCAGTTAGCAGACTTTTCTGCTTAAGGTATGACTAGCCATATTTCTAACAAGACGATGTAATGCTGGAAGGTTGTCATTTCCCCTCATGGGGACCGGTAAGCCATTTTCTTAGTCAAACAAACAGAATAAAGGGCTTATTATGGGCTAAAAAACTGGTAGACATTTTTATGGGCTAAATCGATTGCTTTATTTGGGCATTTTATTCATATTTATGCTGACAATTTGCATTTATAAACTTGGGGAACGTTTATTAAACGGCAGGCACTGTGTTAGACACCTTTTCCAGTCAGGGGGCCTTCCTAGTTGTAGACTGAGCCTCATTTTCGCGCCATTACTGCGCAGTTGTTTTTTGAGAGCAGGGCATGCAGATGCATGTGTGAGGATCTAAAAATTGCTGGAAAAGCTTCTAGAAGGCGTCAATTGGTATCGTATTCCCCTCTGGGCTTGGTTATTTTAAGGGTTAAAGCTCTGAATTTTGGTAATTTTTGAACAATTCCTTCATACTTTTTCACATATTCAGTAATAAAGTGTTTTCTGTTTAAAATTTAAAGAGACAGTAACGGTTTTGTTTTAAAACGTTTTTTGTGCTTTGTTGACAAGTTTAAGCCTGTTTAACATGTCTGTACCTTCAGATAAGCTATGTTCTATATGTATGAAAGCCAATGTGTCTCCCCATTTAAATTTATGTGATAATTGTGCCATAGCGTCCAAACAAAGTAAGGACAGTACTGCCACAGATAATGAAATTGCCCAAGATGATTCCTCAGATGAGGGGAGTAAACATGATACTACATCATCTCCTACTGTGTCTACACCAGTTTTGCCCACGCAGGAGGCCCCTAGTACATCTAGTGCGCCAATACTTATTACCATGCAACAATTAACGGCTGTAATGGATAACTCCATAGCAAATATTTTATCCAAAATGCCTACTTATCAGAGAAAGCGCGATTGCTCTGTTTTAAACACTGAAGAGCAGGAGGGCGCTGATGATAATTGTTCTGTCATACCCTCACACCAATCTGAAGGGGCCATGAGGGAGGTTTTGTCAGATGGAGAAATTTCAGATTCAGGAAAAATTTCTCAACAAGCTGAACCTGATGTTGTGACATTTAAATTTAAATTAGAACATCTCCGCGCACTGCTTAAGGAGGTGTTATCTAATCTGGATGATTGGTCATTCCAGAGAAATTATGCAAGATGGACAAGTTCCTAGAGGTTCCGGTGCACCCCGACGCTTTTCCTATACCCAAGCGGGTGGCGGACATAGTAAATAAGGAGTGGGAAAAGCCCGCATACCTTTTGTTCCCCCCCCTATATTTAAGAAATTATTTCCTATGGTCGACCCCAGAAAGGACTTATGGCAGACAGTCCCTAAGGTCGAGGGGGCAGTTTCTACTCTAAACAAACGCACTACTATTCCTATCGAAGATAGTTGTGCTTTCAAAGATCCTATGGATAAAAAATTGGAAGGTTTGCTTAAAAAGATTTTTGTACAGCAAGGTTACCTTCTACAACCCATTTCGTGCATTGTTCCTGTCACTACAGCAGCGTGGTTCTGGTTCGAGGAACTAGAAAAGTCGCTCAGTAGAGAGACTCCATATGAGGAGGTTATGGACAGAGTTCACGCACTTAAATTGGCTAACTCTTTTATTTTAGATGCCGCTTTGCAATTAGCTAGATTAGCAGCGAAAAATTCAGGGTTTGCTATCGTGGCGCGCAGAGCGCTTTGGCTAAAGTCTTGGTCAGCGGATGTGTCATCCAAGACAAAATTGCTTAACATCCCTTTCAAAGGTAAAACTCTATTTGGACCAGAATTGAAAGAGATTATTTCAGACATCACTGGGGGAAAGGGCCACGCCCTTCCACAAGATAGGTCTTTCAAGGCTAAAAATAAGTCTAATTTTCGTTCCTTTCGCAATTTCAGGAACGGACCGGCCTCTAATTCTGCATCTTCTAAGCAAGAGGGTAATGCCTCACAACCCAAACCAGCCTGGAAACCGATGCAAGGCTGGAACAAGGGTAAGCAGGCCAAGAAGCCTGCCGCTGCTAACAAAACAGCATGAAGGAGTAGCCCCCAATCCGGGACCGGATCTAGTGGGGGGCAGACTCTCTCGCTCTTTGCTCAGGCTTGGGCAAGAGATGTTCAGGATCCCTGGGCGCTAGAAATAGTTTCTCAAGGTTATCTCCTGGAATTCAAGGAACTACCCCCAAGGGGAAGGTTCCACGTGTCTCACTTATCCTCAAACCAAATAAAGAGACAGGCATTCTTACATTGTGTAGAAGACCTGTTAAAGATGGGAGTGATACACCCAGTTCCAATAAAGGAACAAGGAATGGGATTTTATTCCAATCTGTTCGTAGTTCCCAAAAAAGAGGGAACTTTCAGACCAATTTTGGATTTGAAGATCCTAAACAAATTTCTCAGGGTACCATCGTTCAAGATGGAAACCATTCGAACGATTCTACCCACTATCCAGGAAAGTCAATTTATGACTACCGTGGATCTAAAGGATGCATACCTACATATTCCTATCCACAAAGAACATCATCAGTTCCTAAGATTCGCTTTTCTGGACAAGCATTACCAGTTTGTGGCCCTCCCATTCGGGTTAGCCACTGCTCCAAGGATTTTCACAAAGGTGCTAGGGTCCCTTCTAGCGGTTCTAAGACCGAGGGGCATTGCAGTAGTACTTTAATTGGACGACATTCTAATACAAGCGTCGTCCCTGTCAAAAACAAAGGCTCATACAGACATCGTTCTGGCCTTTCTCAGATCACACGGATGGAAGGTGAACATAGAAAAAAGTTCTCTGTCTCCGTCGACAAGAGTTCCCTTCTTCGGAACAATAATAGATTCCTTAGAAATGAAGATTTTTCTGACAGAGGTCAGAAAATCAAAACTTCTAAGCTCTTGTCAAGCTCTTCATTCTGTTCCTCATCCTTCCATAGCGCAGTGCATGGAAGTAGTAGGGTTGATGGTTGCAGCAATGGACATAGTTCCTTTTGCACGAATTCATCTAAGACCATTACAACTGTGCATGCTCAAACAGTGGAATGGGGATTATACAGACTTGTCTCCAATGATTCAAGTAGATCAGAAGACCAGAGATTCACTCCGTTGGTGGCTGACCCTGGACCACCTGTCCCAGGGAATGAGCTTCCGCAGACCAGAGTGGGTCATTGTCACGACCGACGCCAGTCTAGTGGGCTGGGGCGCGGTCTGGGAATCCCTGAAAGCTCAGGGTCTATGGTCTCGGGAAGAGTCTCTTCTCCCGATAAACATTCTGGAACTGAGAGCGATATTCAATGCTCTCAGGGCTTGGCCTCAACTAGCAAAGGCCAGATTCATAAGGTTCCAATCAGACAACATGACGACCGTTGCGTATATCAATCATCAGGGGGGAACAAGGAGTTCCCTGGTGATGAAAGAAGTGACCAAAATAATTCAATGGGCGGAGGATCACTCCTGCCACCTGTCTGCGATCCACATCCCAGGTGTGGAAAACTGGGAGGCGGATTTTCTGAGTCGTCAGACATTCCATCCGGGGGAGTGGGAACTCCACCCGGAGATCTTTGCCCAAATAACCCAATTATGGGGCATTCCAGACATGGATCTGATGGCGTCTCGTCAGAACTTCAAGGTTCCTTGCTACGGGTCCAGATCCAGGGATCCCAAGGCGACTCTAATAGATGCACTAGTAGCACCTTGGACCTTCAACCTAGCTTATGTATTTCCACCGTTTCCTCTCATTCCCAGGCTGGTAGCCAGGATCAATCAGGAGAGGGCCTCGGTGATCTTGATAGCTCCTGCGTGGCCACGCAGGACTTGGTATGCAGACCTGGTGAATATGTCATTGGTTCCACCATGGAAGCTACCTTTGAGACAGGACCTTCTTGTTCAGGGTTCATTCGAACATCCAAATCTGGTCTCCCTCCAGCTGACGGCTTGGAGATTGAACGCTTGATTCTATCGAAGCGTGGGTTTTCAGATTCTGTGATAGATACTCTGGTTCAGGCCAGAAAAACGGTAACTAGAAAGATTTACCATAAAATATGGAAAAGATATATCTGTTGGTGTGAATCCAAAGGATTCCCATGGAATAAGATAAAAATTCCTAAGATTCTCTCCTTTCTACAAGAAGGTTTGGAGAAAGGATTATCTGCAAGTTCTCTAAAGGGACAGATCTCTGCTTTATCTGTCTTACTACACAAAAGACTGGCAGCTGTGCCAGATGTTCAAGCATTTGTTCAGGCTCTGGTTAGGATCAAGCCTGTTTACAGACCTTTGACTCCTCCCTGGAGTCTAAATCTAGTTCTTTCAGTTCTTCAAGGGGTTCAGTTTGAACCTTTACATTCCATAGATATTAAGTTACTATCTTGGAAAGTTTTGTTTTTTGGTTGCAATTTCTTCTGCTAGAAGAGTTTCAGAGTTATCTGCTCTGCAGTGTTCTCCGCTCTATCTGGTGTTCCATGCAGATAAGGTGGTTTTGCGTACTAAGCCTGGTTTTCTTCCTAAGGTTGTTTCTAACAAAAATATTAACCAGGAGATAGTTGTACCTTCTTTATGTCCGAATCCAGTTTCAAAGAAGGAACGTTTGTTACACAATTTGGACGTAGTCTGTGCTCTAAAATTCTATTTAGAGGCTACAAAAGATTTCAGACAAACTTCTTCCTTGTTTGTTGTTTATTCTGGTAAAAGGAGAGGTCAAAAAGCGACTTCTACCTCTCTTTCCTTTTGGCTTAAAAGCATCATCCGATTGGCTTATGAGACTGCCGGACGGCAGCCTCCTGAAAGAATCACAGCTCACTCCACTAGGGCTGTGGCTTCCACATGGGCCTTCAAGAACGAGGCTTCTGTTGACCAGATATGTAAGGCAGCGACTTGGTCTTCACTGCACACTTTTGCCAAATTTTACAAATTTGATACTTTTGCTTCTTCGGAGGCTATTTTTGGGAGAAAGGTTTTGCAAGCTGTGGTGCCTTCCGTTTTGGTAACCTGATTTGCTCCCTCCCTTCATCCGTGTCCTAAAGCTTTGGTATTGGTTCCCACAAGTAAGGATGACGCCGTGGACCGGACACACCAATGTTGGAGAAAACAGAATTTATGCTTAACTGATAAATTACTTTCTCCAACGGTGTGTCCGGTCCACGGCCCGCCCTGGTTTTTTAATCAGGTCTGATGAATTATTTTCTCTAACTACAGTCACCACGGTACCATATGGTTTCTCCTATATATATTTCCTCCTGTCCGTCGGTCGAATGACTGGGGTGGGCGGAGCCTAGGAGGGACTATATGGCCAGCTTTGCTGGGACTCTTTGCCATTTCCTGTTGGGGAAGAGATATCCCACAAGTAAGGATGACGCCGTGGACCGGACACACCGTTGGAGAAAGTAATTTATCAGGTAAGCATAAATTCTGTTTTTATATTTCATAATCTCACCAAAATTTGACAGGCAGATATTGATTCAAGACTTTTATATTTGTGGTTATTTATTTCTGTTCATGAACTAATATATAGGGGTCAATTTATCAATGTCTGTCCCACATGATACGCTGTAGCGTATGATGTCCGACAGACATCGTTGAATGCCAACAGCATACACTGTCGGCATTAAACATTGCACAAGCAGTTCACCAGAACTGCTTGTGCAATGCCGCCCCCTGCAGATTCACAGCCAATCGGCCGCTAGCAGGAGCTGTCAATCAGCCCGATCGTATAGGATTGGGCGGATTGTAGACCGCGGCCTCAGAGGCAGCGGACCAGTTATAGAGCAGTGTTCTTAAGACCGCTGCTTCATAAATGCTGTTTCCGGCGAGCCTGAAGGCTCGTGCAGAAACAGGGGCATCAAGCTCCATTCAGAGCTTGATAATTCAGCCTCTTAAACTTAAAAATAGACAAGTCCTTGAGCTGCAAGATTATTTACAGAGCACATTATTCCCTCTCATATCAAATTATTTCTATTAGTCAGTCCATCTGTCTTTCTATTATGGCTTTATTGTAGTATATTCATATTTTATACCAAGTGTTCCAGATTGCTGGCATCTTCTCTTTATCTGTAATTCATGCTAGATTTTAGCCATCTACGGTAGTCTTTAACCCCTTAAGGACCAGCGACGTACCCTGTATGTCACTGGCCTTTTTTTGGGACTTGATTGTTTTATAGCGCGGTCTTGCCACCAGCGTTGAGACTGCTCTATTCCACAAAGCCTGCTGGAGGGAGGGCATTAATAGCGTGTTCTTGCTAGACTTGTGCTATTATGTCCTGAAAAAACCCTTAACGACCAGTGACATACAGGGTACATTGTGGTCATTAAGGGGTTAAAACTTGCTCTTACACACTTTTGTGAGCTTTATTGGTAAACCCCTTTATGGATTTGTGATCTGGGTGTGATAAATATTTCTAATGACATCAGCATATGACCTCTTAGTGCCTCTTAACCTGCTTTTGTTTCTCAAATTTATCTTCCTTGAATCCCTGTGTGTCACTGTACTTACTTTGGCTTGATTAGAAGCACCTAACTTAACATATGTATCAGACCAAGATTACGTTATACGTCAAAGATGGTACCTTTGCTAGGGAATGTCGTTGGTACAATGGAAAAAGGCTGAAAATATTGCTCTGACTTTTTTGCTCGTTTATAAGTATTGCTAATATTTCATAATATCTTTGTTTGCAGTCACGTGCATCAGGTGGTGGAGCAAAGTCATCAGATGAAGTTGTATATGAAGTAGCTGCAGATATCTTAAGCAAACTGCCCGTGAATTTTGATACTGAAGCTGCAATGAGAAAATATCCAACCACCTACACCCAAAGTATGAACACTGTGCTTGTCCAAGAAATGGGGAGATTTAACAAGTTACTGTTCACCATCAGAGACTCTTGCATCAACATACAGAAAGCAATAAAGGTACTTGCAGTTACAAGACATTTGATAGGCTTTGCTCAAAATATGTCTAATATTCCTCTTGTTGTAGCTTGTAAATTATTGTTTAAAGAGTAAGAACTATTTACACAGTAATTTAAACTCTGCAGACATTACAAGCTACAATAAGTGAATTATTATTATTATTTGTATAGCTGCACACATTTCTGTAGCGCTGGTTACAAAGATAGGGCTATACAATGATATAAGACTATTAACCAAATAATGTCTTCTTTAAGTGTTTTTATTCCATTATTAAAGTAATGGTAAATCCGAGAGTTTTAAAAAAAATGCTAGGATTTACAATCACTAAAAATAAGCTGGACTTTCAGTGATGAGTTTCTAAAAATAGGGTGCTAAACTCACCCTTTCTGTGCCGCGGCTCTTCGCTAAAGTCAGTGCCTCCGGGTGCCCATGGCACAGCACTCTTTTCTCAATGAGGTGACGTTTCCATGCTAGCACATCTATTGGTTTAGAGGTGGAAACGTCACCTCATTGGTAAAGTGTACTGTGCCGTAGGTGGCCAGAGCCGCTGACATTAGCCAGGAGCAGTGGCTCAGAAACAGTGAGTTTAGCACCCTTTTTTTTAGAAACTCATCACTGAAAGTCCAGTTTATTTTCAGTGATGGTAAATACTAGCTTTTTTAAATGCTCGGATTTACCATCAATTTGAGAACAATTTAAATGTATTTCTACTATCTGCAGTACATTTACATTTCTTTAACTTTATATGGAACATGGAATAATGATAATATATTTAACTGGCCAGTCACGTTAGTTTAGATGCTATCACAGCTGTTAAATTCACTTTAGTAATCTCATCAAAACTCAGAATAGATTTTAATTTCTAACCCTAATTTAATTAAAAAGCCATACATCAGTGTCTGCACAGTATCAGGCAGTACGGATGACTGAAAGTCAGACTTCAGCTAGGGGTGGCTAAAAGGTTAGAGGTAAGAGTCATCTGGTATTTCTGAGGCGTCAAAAGGAGATGTGCAATCCTTAAAGGGATGGTGAACACCTTGTAATTAAAAGACATTTGTGTTGTGTTGCTATATAATAACATATCAGGCGTATCTTAACGTTTTTAAAACAAATTAATATCCTCTTTTCTTCAATTATATTTCAGTAGTTAAACTCCACCCACCATTTGCCTTATTTGGAGCAGCCAATCTGACAACAAGTCTAGTAATTGTCATAAAATTAGTATAAAGTAAATTGTCTTGCAGTTGTTCTCTGATAAAGCCAATTATGGACAAATATGTAGCAGAGTTCATTTCAAGAATTTCTGGAATAGAAACTTCTCAATTTTCAGAGCTAAATTACATAAGGGGGCAAAATAAAAAAATTAAAATATATTGTAAACTTATTTCATTAAACATAACATGTTATATACAAATCTCAAGGTGTTTACTGTTCCTTTAGGTTTTTACTACACTATTTTATTGTGTTTGCCTCAGTTAATGCCTCTTTTAGAAGAACAATTTCACAAGCTATAGTTTCAGGTTAACATAGACAGCTTTTATGTCATTGTGGTCCATTTGTTCAGTAGATATTTTGGCAAATGTCCATTTATTATCATGGCAAATGTCCATTTGTTATAATGAAATGGAAAACAATGTTTACATATCCCCCCCCCCTTTAAATTACTGCATATGCTGCCCCTTATGCATTTAGTGGCTTTATCGCAAGGGAAATACCACATATTTTTGAGGTACTAAGACTCTTCACAATTTACTTTTCACTCTCCAAATTCTTGGTTAGGGATTTAAGTAGTTGCTGACCAGTAAGACTTAATTGTTGTTACCTTGAAGGGGTTATCGGAATCTATACAAAACTATATCCAGAACGTACTTATCTTGTAACTTCCACTAGTCCCAGACTAGTAACAAATTGCAGAGGATCAATAAGAAATCTGTAACACTGAGAGGACTACTAACCTTTTTCTCTTTGGACAAGCAACTTGATTTGTAAATTATGGTGATATTTGTGGCCAAGGGGAGCACAACATAATTTAAGGGGGAGGCTAACAAATAAAAGTTCATAGTATAAAGGCTAAATATATCTCAGACCTCTGAAATTATCTAAAGTGAAAGCTCTGAATTTAAATGGGGAGAAATCAGCGTCACTTAAAACACTGCCATCGAACCGGTGTAACCAAAGAGGATGCTGGATGAGTTTTTTTTCGGAGTCAAGAGTGCCATACACTATACAGAAGAACCTTGCTAAAAGTAAAGCAGCCCTTAAATATGCCAGATAGAACTCATACTGAAAATTACGAGGACATAAATACCAAAGAGGTGTTCTCATATGTAGCTGTTTTACTAAGCTCTTTTGATTTTCAAGTTCCCTAGAACACTATTAACTTACAAGACCCCTGGAATGTCATGCCTACGGTGAGCCTTCTGCTGTGTCTAAGACGCTCTGGGGTTGGCTAAACCTATGAAGTACTCTATAATAACACTATTGAACTTGATGTGTTTATTGACTAGTTTAGATTGCATCCTACCTTTCTTAACTTGCAATGATGTTTAAGTTTATCTCACTATTCTTTCTGTTATACCAAGTTGGATTCATGTGACCATATTTTAGTCACAGTTTGTTAGTTGTTCAAGGGGTAACTGGGTTACTTTCCATAGAATAAAGAGTGACATGTTATTAACTATAGAGTTTCTATATAAGTAAAGTATGTTTCTTTCTAATGACACGATGAGTCCACGGATCATCATTAATTACTGTTGGGAATAGCACTCCTGGCCAGCAGTAGGAGGCAAAGAGCACCACAGCAAAGCTGTTAAGTATCACTTCCCTACCCACAATCCCCAGTCATTCTCTTTGCCTCTCGTGCAAGGAGAAGGTGAAGTGATTGGTGTCTGAAGAAAATGGATTTATTTCACTCTTTTTAAAGTCTGAGTAGATAGCTCTGATTTTTCCTCTCAAGATTGGGTTGAGCCGTATTCCGCGTAAGTCTCTTCATTAGGGCAGTGGTGGCTTTTAAGTAGTTAGGAACTTGTAAAGTGTGTTTTGCTATGTTTTCCTAACAGGTTGCTGCCCTGGTATAGAAAGCCTGAGTAGGTTCTTTCTTTTTTCCTCAGGTCTCTGTGAGGAGTGGCATCCTCTCATACTTGGTGAGGTTGTCTGACTGCCGGAAGACTGAAATGCAGGTAAGTGCCCTTTTTTGTCTTCTGGGGCTAAGAGGTGAGTACTGAAAGGGTTAAGGACCCTCTGCAGTTAAGGGGGCAATATATCCTTGGTTAGGATATTAAAGGCAGTGGCAGGCACTATATTGCTGTGACTTTGGAGACTTAGAAGTTAATTCCCTTCACAACATGGAAGGGTGAACTCTCTAATTGGGGGCTCAGAGTTCCATTGTTTTCCATTAATTTTCTGTGGGCAAGAAAAGAAGGACTTTTTTGGAGAGCACAACATTTATCAAGTGGCGTTCTTTCTAAGGGACTGAGGGGTTTTCTAGAGATGTGCATGGTTAACTTAAATTGTGAAACAATGTCTTTTGGGGTGAGTTGGGGCTTTCATAGCCTTCAACAGCATGATGTAGCTCAGTGCAATACATGCACTGCCATTTTTCTTCTGTGACCCCTGCCTCCTTCTCTCCGTTTTGGGGAGGCGCAATTTTAGGCTGTTTCGTCTACATGTGAATATTTCCTCTTGGGGAGGGAAAAGCAAGAGGATTATTTAGAGTCAGAGCTTAGTAGTTAGTTTTGGTTGAAGTGCCATTTAATTAGTGAAGGGCGCGCTTCTTCTCTGTGCCGTCTTGGGTTCCCACCCCTTCTTCTTCCCTGAGGCGGAGAAGCCTCATTTTAGGCTTTTCATGAGCCGATCATGTGTACACGCCCCTTTTTACTCTCCGGCTTGATCTGAGCTGTTTCTATTACTATGTCTCTATATGTTGAGAGACGTTAGGTCTAGATCTGCTGCTTATGGAATTTGCACACAATTGTGTGTACCTTATTTGCCTGATTAAATGAAAAAAAAACCTGGAAACATTCATTATATACTTCTGTGTGTTATACTTGCTCTAGAAGTGTTTATATATTATGTGTATTGTAACGTTTTCCTGATGAAACGTTCATTTAATATCCTTCTGTGTGCTATATATTTGCCCTGGGAGGATTTGCACATAATGTTTGTTGCCACTGTAGTTTAGTGGTAATATTCTGATTTAGGCATTTTGGCTAATGCAGTTTAGAATACATATAGTGACTTGGGGCATGATTTTGGAACAGTGGCTTGTTCCTATGTATTCATTTTTTGTTCTCCTTTGGGCTTCAGAAGAGTGAACTTTATCTTTTCTGTTACTTATTTTAGAAATTAAAGTTATATGTTTAATTGAGCCATTATGTCTCCCAGAATGAGGCTGTTTAGGCATTGTTCCAGGCCTCAATGGTGTCACATGCAGTGCCCTGCGATTCTTCTTATTCTCCTGGAGCTGGATAGTTGCTTGCAGATTTTACAGCTCAGGTATTCACAGTGGTATCTGCAGGGTTTTTTTCTGTTTTCATCCTACTAAGAAAAGCAAGAGGACATTTAATTATTCAGATAGTAAGGTTCTGCTCCACGCTCTGCTACACAGGCTGTTCCCTCTCTTGAGTCTGGCGAGGGGGATTCGCCGGTAGTTTCTGAGGGTGAAATCTCAGATTTGGACAGTATAATTCCTTCATCTGATGCTGAAGTCATCTTCAGATGTATGCTTGCACACCTCGTGTATGTTTTTAGGAGGTTTTAGCTACTTGGGCAACATCGATATTCCTGTCATTGTCAACCTTTGGAAGTTTTTTGTAAACTTGATCATTTCTATGATGTTACTTTCTTTGTGGAAAGGTTCTAACGTGCTATGTAAATTTGCACGGGTGTAGGAGAAGCTAGGGATACCTTTCTCCCTGTCTCCCCGACCTTATAGGATTTTCCTGTTGCTGTCTCCTTTAAAATGCACGGTATCCTAAGTAGAAGGGAGGATTCCTATGGAGGGTAGCTGATCTTTTACGGATCCATAGATATAGAAGCTGGAGGTTTAATTGTTCTTTCAGAGCAATGCCTTGTCTTATTAGACTTGCTGTACTAGCCCGCCGGGCATTGCAGCTGTTCAGCTGAGAGACCTATTTGTGGCTTAGTGGTACAATCTAGGCCTGATAGTTCTACAGTGGCAGATTCAATTTTATGTTTCCTCCAAATCCACGCTTCTGGCGTTTGTTTTTTTTTTAAAGGAGGAGTCCTTATTTGGGCCTGATCTTGCAGTTGAAGAGAGTTTTTCTATCACTTGTCAAGAGGGAAAGACTGAAGGAATGTTTTCCTTTTTCCTCTATCTTCAGGGTCAGTCATGTCTTTAGACTAGTCTCAGAATTTCTCCCAAAGGCAGATTTCTTTTTCTTGAGTATCTGAAATCCAGGTATGATGAGAAACATTCCTTAAACAGGATTCAGGACGTTCCTTGCTGGGAGAGAGAGTTCCAGCCCCTGTCTGGGAATGGGATCTTTACCTCAAGTTTTCTCTGGTACTGACCTTCTTTTGGTTCTGGTGGGTCTGTTCATAAGAACATAGACCGGAGGGCTGTGTGATTATTGATCCCATGTTTAGGGAGCTTCTCTAGCTTATGAGTTTCATCAGCCAAGAAAGACTTTTAGGTCCTGGGGTAGCTCAAGGGTGCTTTTCTTAACTATATATGGTTCAGGTGTCATCCTTCCTTCAAACTATTTCTTTTTCAAGAGATTTTGTCCAATCTTATTTCTAAGGGATGGGAACTGAATCTAGAGAAATGTTCCCTTGTTCCATCTTCATGGGTGGATTTTTATAGACTCTGTATTTAGAAGAAGTTTTCTAACAGAGGTCAGATATCTAGGAGTTATTCTTTTTTGCTCTCTATGCAGGCTACTGTCTAGCCAACAGCAAGTTCTAGTTGTCCAGTAGATGGCTTAACTCTTTACAACCAGTAGTTTGGGAGTTCGGATCTAAATGCAGCTGAATCTCCTTCACTTTTAAGTGATTCAATTTAGGGAATTGGTATAATGGTTTCCATGGACATCATTCCTTTTTGCTATTTTCCATAAAAGTGGAGAGTATTCGGATCTGTCTCAATGGATAGATATAGATCAGTCGACAAGAGTCTCTCTACTGGAGTAATTTTTCAGGAATATCTATCTCAGGGTGCATGCTTCTGGAGATATTCCTGGGTGATGTGACCATGGATGCCAACCTGCTGGGCTGGTATGCTGCCTGGGTCTTGTTAAGATTATGGACTCGGAAGTGTCTGCTCTTCTCTTTAGCATCTGAAGTAGAGAGCAATTTTCAATGCTCTGATAGCTTGGCAATGTCACCTCAATGGTTTATATCAACCAACAGGGAGGAACTCTCTCCAGGGGTGGACATTTGAGAATTGGACTTCTGAACAAACAGATATTTCCTCCCGGGGGTGGATTCTTCTTCCGGAGGTGTTCTCTAGGTAAACCCTCAAATGGGGGACCAGAGTTGAAGCAGCCAATGTAGCCTAGTGGTTAGCTTTGTGGCTTTGCAACTCAATGGTTGTTGGTTCAAATCCAGCTGCTGGCGCTGGATGGCCATTAAAGCTTCTGAGGGCGTTTCAGCAGAATTCCTAGTTTCCAAGGTACGGTTCAAAGTCAAGTTATCTACTGACCGCCCTGATAGATGTTCTGGCATTTTTTTCTTGGATTACAGTCTGACATGCCTGTTTACTCTGTTCTCCTTCCACAAGTCATTGCTCGTATTCAACAGTAGAGAGTGGCGGGGATTCTAACAGCCTCTGTGTGGCCTCGCAGGGTCTGGTATGCAGACCACCTGGTAATGTAATGTCGTCTCTCCACTTTGGTGACTGTACTTGAGGGAGGACCTTCTGAGTCAGGGTTTCTTCTTCATCTAAATCTAGTTTCTCTGATGCTGCCTGCTTGGTGATTAAACACTTGGTTTTGTTTAAGCGTGGGGTTTTCTGAGTCAGTCATTAAAACCATGACTCAGGCTTGCAGGCCTGTTTTCTAGAGGATTGTCATAGACTATGGCGTACTTATCCTTATTGGTGTGAAGCCAAGGGCTTCTCTTGGAGTGGAGTCAGGATTCCTAGAATTTTGTCCTGTCTCTAGGATGTCTGGAAAAGGTCAGTCAGTACCCTGAAGGGTCAGTTTATGCATTGTCTATTTTGCTACATAAGTGTCTGGCAGTCGTGCCAGCTGTGCAATCTTTGTCAGGCTTGGTCAGAATCAGGCCTGTCCTTAAATGTGTTGCTCCCCCTTGGAGCCTTAACTTTGTTCTTAACCTTGTTCTTATGGTTTTGCGGTACTTTCCATAGATATTTAGTGTTATCTCGGAAGGCTTTCTTTCTGCTCGGAGAGTCTTGGAACTCTCTGAGCAGAAATGTTTTGCTTTATCTTATCTTTCTTGCACATAAAGTGGTTCTTCATATTGAATTGTTGTTCCTTGTCTATGTCCCAATCCTTTTTATCATAAGGAACGTTAGTGGCACAACTTGGAGGTTGTGCGTGTTCTTAATCTCTGTCTACAGACGACTAAGGATTTTCGCCAGTTTTCTCTTTGGTTGCTTGTTTCTCTGAGACAGCTACTTCTTTTTTTCCTTTGGTTGGAAGTATACTTTGTTTGGTTATGAGACTGCTGGACAGCAGCCTCTTGGGAAAATTACAGCTCTTTTCTCTAGGGCTGTATCTGCTTCTTGGGTTTTCAAGAATAAAGCTTTTGTGGATCAGCA
Organism: Bombina bombina; assembly: GCF_027579735.1. NCBI lineage: Eukaryota > Metazoa > Chordata > Amphibia > Anura > Bombinatoridae > Bombina > Bombina bombina. The sequence continues at coordinate 495,735,363 of NC_069499.1, forward strand.
TTGCAAGGCAAAATTGATAATTGGTCTCGGCTGAGGCTTTTTCTGGAAGAAGGGTTCTTCAAGTGGTTGTGCCTTCTGTTTAGGTGCCTGTCTTGCCCTCCCTTATCATCTGTGTACTCTAGCTTGGGTATTGATTCCCAACAGTAATTAATGATGATCCGTGGACTCATTGTGTCATTAGAAAGAAAACACAATTGATGCTTACCTGATAAATTTCTTTCTTTCTTGACACGATGAGTCCACGGCCCGCCCTGTTTTTTTCAGACAGTTTCTTTGTTATATAAACCTCAGGCACCTCTGCACCTTGTGTTATTTCCTTTCTCTCCTTTCCCTTGGTCGAATGACTGGGGATTGTGGGTAGGGAAGTGACACTTGCTGTGGTGCTCTTTGCCTCCTCCTGCTGGCCAGGCGTGATATTCCCAACAGTAATTAATGATGATCTGTGGACACATCGTGTCAAGAAAGAAATATATTTATCAGGTAAGCATACATTTTGTTTTTGTAACTAAATTATATAGTATCCCCCCTTCTAATTCTAACTGTTCTTATCTATACTTTAATCACGTTTGTGATGCGTCCATCACCAGTTGGCACGCATCCTCAAAGAAATGTTGGCGGTGTGAGGCAGCCAAAAGAATGTTGGCTGCTTGCACAGCCAAAATAATCCACCTGGATGCAGCGTAGACAAACACGAAGCCTTTAAAAAAAAAACGCAACCGCACGAAATATCGAAAAAACACGTAACTGCCCGCACGAAGTATAACAAAATAACCCTAACCTCCCACATGAAGTATTAACAAACACCTAAACCACAAACCACCACATCGCAAAATAAAAAAAGTAATTAACCCCTAATCTGCAAATAACTGACGGCTAGATTACGAGTTGTGCGTTAGGCTGAAAAAGCAGCGTTAAGAGGTCCTAATGCTGCTTTTTTACACCCGCTGGTATTACGAGTCTTGAAGGTTTAGGGTCACCGCACACTTTTTTGGCCTTACCGCAAAACGACTTAGGTAAACTTTGTAAAGTCTTTTTTCTATGGGACTTTCATAGCGCCGGTATTACGGGTCTGTCCTGGGAGGCCAAAAAGTGAGCGGTACACCCTACCCCATCAAGAGTCCTAATGCATTTAAAAGTCAGTAGTTAAGAGTTTTATGGTACAACGCCGTAACATAAAACTCATAACTAAAGTGCTAAAAAGTTTATGAACCCCTAATCTGCTGCCCCCAACATCGCTGACACCTACATTATGTATATATTAACCCCTAATCTGCCGCCCCAATGTCGCCGCCACCTACCTACACTTATTAACCCCTAATCTGCTGCCCCCAACGTCACCGCCACTATAATAAACATATTAACCCCTAAACCGCCGCACTCCTGCCTCGCAAACATTATTTAAATATTATTAACCCCTAATCTGCCGTCCCTAACATCGCCACCCCCTTTCTACATTTATTGACCCCTAATCTGCCGTCCCCAACGTTGCTGCCACTATACTAAATGTATTAACCCCTAAATCTAAGTCTAACCCTAACACCCCCTAACTTAAATATAATTTAAATAAGTCTAAATAAAATTCCTATAATTAACTACATTATTCCTATTTAAAACTAAATACTTACCTATAAAATAAACCCTAAGCTAGCTACAATATAACTAATAGTTACATTGTATCTAGCTTAGGTTTTATTTTTATTTTACAGGCAAGTTTGTATTTATTTTAACTAGGTAGAATAGTTATTAAATAGTTATTAACTATTTAATAACTACCTAGCTAAAATAAATACAAAAGTACCTGTAAAATAAAACCTAACCTAAGTTACAATAACACCTAACACTACACTATAATTAAATAAATTAATTAAATTAACAACAATTAAATCAATTAAATTAAATTAGCTAAAGTACAACCCCCCCCCCACTAAATTACAGAAAATAATAAACAAATTACAAGATATTTAAACTAATTACATCTAATCTAATAGCCCTATCAAAATAAAAAAGCCCCCCCAAAATAAAAAAACCCTAGCCTAAACTAAACTACCAATAGCCCTTAAAAGGGCCTTTTGCGGGGCATTGTCCCAAAGTAATCAGCTCTTTTACCTGTAAAAAAAATACAAACAACCCCCCCAACAGTAAAAACCCACCACCCACACAACCAACCCCCCAAATAAAATACTAACTAAAAAAAACCTAAGCTCCCCATTGCCCTGAAAAGGACATTTGGATGGGCATTGCCCTTAAAAGGGCAGTTAGCTCTTTTGCAAGCCCAAAGTCCCTAACCTAAAAATAAAACCCACCCAATACACCCTTAAAAAAAAACCCTGAAGATCGACTTACCGGGAGAAGTTTTCATCCAAGCCGGGGCAAAGTGGTCCTCCAGACGGGCAGAAGTCTTCATCCAGACGGCATCTTCTATCTTCATCCATCCGACGCGGAGCGGGTCCATCTTCAAGACATCCAGCGTGGAGCATCCTCTTCAATCAACGTCTTCTTACTAAATGACGGTTCCTTTAAGTGACGTCATCCAAGATGGCGTCCCGTAGATTCCGATTGGCTGACAGAATTCTATCAGCCAATCGGAATTAAGGTAGAAAAAATCCAATTGGCTGATGCAATCAGCCAATAGGATTGAGCTTGCATTCTATTGGCTGTTCCAATCAGCCAATACAATGCGAGCTCAATACTATTGGCTGATTGGATCAGGCAATAGGATTGAAGTTCAATCCTATTGGCTGATTGCCTCAGCCAATAGGATTTTTTCTACCTTAATTCCAATTCTAATTAGAATTCTATCAGCCAATCGCAATCTAAGGGACACCATCTTGGATGACGTCACTTAAAGGAACCGTCATTTAGTAAGAAGACGTCAATTGAAGAGGATGCTCCACGCCGGATGTCTTGAAGATGGACCCACTCCGCGTCGGATGGATGAAGATAGAAGATGCCATCTGGATGAAGACTTCTGCCCGTCTGGAGGACCCCTTTTCGCCCGGCTTGGATGAAGACTTCTCCTGGCTTGGTTGAGGACTTTAGCCCGGCTTGGATGAAGACTTCTCCCGGTAAGTCGATCTTCAGGGTGCTTTTCTTAACTATATATGGTTCATGTGTCATTCTTCCTTCAAACTATTTCTTTTTCAAGAGATTTTATCCAATCTTATTTCTAAGGGATGGGAAATGAATCTAGAGAAATGTTCCCTTGTTCCATCTTCATGGGTGGATTTTTATAGACTCTGAATTTAGAAGAAGTTTTCTAACAGAGGTCAGATATCTAGGATGTATTCCTTTTTCCTCTCTATGCAGGCTACTGTCTAGCCAACAGCAAGTTCTAGTTGTCCAGTAGATGACTTAACTCTTTACAACCAGTAGTTTGAGAGTTCGGATCTAAATGCAGCTGAATCTCCTTCACTTTTAAGTGATTCAATTTAGGGAATTGGTATAATGGTTTCCATGGACATCATTCCTTTTTGCTATTTTCCATAAAAGTGGAGAGCATTCGGATCTGTCTCAATGGATAGATATAGATCAGTCGACAAGAGTCTCTCTACTGGAGTCATTTTTCAGGAATATCTATCTCAGGGTGCGTGCTTCTGGAGATATTCCTGGGTGATGTGACCATGGATGCCAACCTGCTGGGCTGGTATGCTGCCTGGGTCTTGTTAAGATTATGGACTCTGAAGTGTCTGCTCTTCTCTTTAGCATCTGAAGTAGAGAGCGATTTTCAATGCTCTGATAGCTTGGCAATGTCACCTCAATGGTTTATATCAACCAACAGGGAGGAACTCTCTCCAGGGGTGGACATTTGAGAATTGGACTTCTGAACAAACAGATATTTCCTCCCGGGGGTGGATTCTTCTTCCAGAGGTGTTCTCTAGGTAAACCCTCAAATGGGGGTCCAGAGTTGAAGCAGCCAATGTAGCCTAGTGGTTAGCTTTGTGGCTTTGCAACTCAATGGTTGTTGGTTCAAATCCAGCTGCTGGCGCTGGATGGCCATTTAAGCTTCTGAGGGCGTTTCAGCAGAATTCCTAGTTTCCAAGGTACGGTTCAAAGTCAAGTTATCTACTGACCGCCCTGATAGATGTTCTGGCATTTTTTTCTTGGATTACAGTCTGACATGCCTGTTTACTCTGTTCTCCTTCCACAAGTCATTGCTCATATTCAACAGGAGAGAGTGGCGGGGATTCTAATAGCCTCTGCGTGGCCTCGCAGGATCTGGTATGCAGACCACCTGGTAATGTCGTCTCTCCACTTTGGTGACTGTACTTGAGGGAGGTCCTTCTGAGTCAGGGTTTCTTCTTCATCTAAATCTAGTTTCTCTGATGCTGCCTGCTTGGTGATTAAACACTTGGTTTTGTTTAAGCGTGGGGTTTTCTGAGTTAGTCATTGAAACCATGACTCAGGCTTGCAGGCCTGTTTTCTAGAGGATTGTCATAGACTATGGTGTACTTATCCTTATTGGTGTGAAGCCAAGGGCTTCTCTTGGAGTGGAGTCAGGATTCCTAGAATGTTGTCCTGTCTCTAGGATGTCTGGAAAAGGTCAGTCAGTACCCTGAAGGGTCAGTTTATGCATTGTCTATTTTGCTACATAAGTGTCTGGCAGTCGTGCCAGCTGTGCAATCTTTGTCAGGCTTGGTCAGAATCAGGCCTGTCTTTAAATGTGTTGCTCCCCCTTGGAGCCTTAACTTTGTTCTTAACCTTGTTCTTATGGTTTTGCGGTACTTTCCATAGATATTTAGTGTTATCTCGGAAGGCTTTCTTTCTGCTCGGAGAGTCTCGGAACTCTCTGAGCAGAAATGTTTTGCTTTATCTTATCTTTCTTGCACATAAGGTGGTTCTTCATATTGAATTGTTGTTCCTTGTCTATGTCCCAATCCTTTTTATCATAAGGAACGTTAGTGGCACAACTTGGAGGTTGTGCGTGTTCTTAATCTCTGTCTACAGACGACTAAGGATTTTCGCCAGTTTTCTCTTTGGTTGCTTGTTTCTCTGAGACAGCTACTTCTTTTTTTCTTCTTCTTCTTTTTTGGTTGGAAGTATACTTTGTTTGGTTATGAGACTGCTGGACAGCAGCCTCTTGGGAAAATTACAGCTCTTTTCTCTAGGGCTGTATCTGCTTCTTGGGTTTTCAAGAATAAAGCTTTTGTGGATCAGCATTGCAAGGCAAAATTGATAATTGGTCTCGGCTGAGGCTTTTTCTGGAAGAAGGGTTCTTCAAGTGGTTGTGCCTTCTGTTTAGGTGCCTGTCTTGCCCTCCCTTATCATCTGTGTACTCTAGCTTGGGTATTGATTCCCAACAGTAATTAATGATGATCCGAGGACTCATCGAGTCATTAGAAAGAAAACACAATTTATGCTTACCTGATAAATTTCTTTCTTTCTTGACACGATGAGTCCATGGCCCGCCCTGTTTTTTTCAGACAGTTTCTTTGTTATATAAACCTCAGGCACCTCTTCACCTTGTGTTATTTCCTTTCTCTCCTTTCCCTTGGTTGAATGACTGGGGATTGTGGGTAGGGAAGTGACACTTAACAGCTTTGCTGTGGTGCTCTTTGCCTCCTCCTGCTGGCCAGGCGTGATATTCCCAACAGTAATTAATGATGATCTGTGGACACATCGTGTCAAGAAAGAAATACATTTATCAGGTAAGCATAAATTTTGTTTTTGTAACTAAATTATATAGTATCCCCCCTTCTAATTCTAACTGTTCTTATCTATACTTTAATCGCGTTTGTAATACGTCCGTCACCAGTTGGCACGCATCCTCAAAGAAATGTTAGCGGTGTGAGGCAGCCAAAAGAATGTTGGCTGCTTGCGCAGCCAAAATAATCCACCTGAATGCAGCGTAGACAAACACGAAGCCTTAAAAAAAAAACGCAACTCAACAAAATATCGAAAAAACACGTAACTGCCCGCACGAAGTATAACAAAATAACCCTAACCTCCCACATGAAGTATTAACAAACACCTAAACCACAAACCACCACATTGCAAAATAAAAAAAGTAATTAACCCCTAATCCGCAAATAACTGACGGCTAGATTACGAGTTGTGCATCAGGCTGAAAAAGCAGCATTAAGAGGTCCTAATGCTGTTTTTTTACACCCGCTGGTATTACGAGTCTTGAAGGTTTAGGGTCACCGCACACTTCTTTGGCCTTACCGCAAAACGACTTAGGTAAACTTTGTAAAGTCTTTTTTCTATGGGACTTCCATAGTGCCAGTATTACGAGTCTGTCCTGGGAGGCCAAAAAGTGAGCGGTACACCCTACCCAATCAAGAGTCCTAACGCATTTAAAAGTCAGTAGTTAAGAGTTTTATGGTACAACGCTGTAACATAAAACTAAGATGGTGTCCCGTAGATTCCGATTGGCTGACAGAATTCTATCAGCCAATCGGAATTAAGGTAGAAAAAATCCTATTGGCTGATGCAATCAGCCAATAGGATTGAGCTTGCATTCTATTGGCTGTTCCAATCAGCCAATAGAATGCGAGCTCAATACTATTGGCTGATTGGATCAGCCAATAGGATTGAAGTTCAATCCTATTGGCTGATTGCATCAGCCAATAGGATTGAAGTTCAATCCTATTGGCTGATTGCATCAGCCAATAGGATTTTTTCTACCTTAATTACAATTGGCTGATAGAATTCTATCAGCCAATCGCAATCTAAGGGACACCATCTTGGATGACGTCACTTAAAGGAACCATCATTTAGTAAGAAGACGTCAATTGAAGAGGATGCTCCACGCCGGATGTCTTGAAGATGGACCCGCTCCGCGTCGGATGGATGAAGATAGAAGATGCCGTCTGGATGACCACTTCGCCCGGCTTGGATGAAGACTTCTCCCGGCTTGGTTGAGGACTTTGGCCGGCTTGGATGAAGACTTCTCCCGGTAAGTCGATCTTCAGGGGGTTAGTGTTAGGTTTATTTAAGGGTGTATTGGGTGGGTTTTATTTTTAGGTTAGGGTTTGGGCCTGCAATAGAGCTAATTGCCCTTTTAAGGGCAATGCCCATCCAAATGCCCTTTTCAGGGCAATGGGGAGCTTAGTTTTTTTTATATAGTATTTTATTTGGGGGTTGGTTGTGTGGGGTGGTGGGTTTTACTGTTGGGGGGTTGTTTGTATTTTTTTTTTAGGTAAAAGAGCTGATTACTTTGGGGCAATTACCCGCAACAGGCCCTTTTAAGGGCTATTGGTAGTTTAGTTTAGGCTAGGGTTTTTTTTTATTTTGGGGGGGCTTTTTTTATTTTGATAGGGTTATTAGATTAGGTATAATTAGTTTAAATATCTGTAATTTGTTTATTATTTTCTGTAATTTAGTGGGGGGGTTTGTACTTTAGCTAATTTAATTTATTTAATTGTATTTAATTTTGTTAATTTATTTAATTATAGTGTAGTGTTAGGTGTTATTGTAACTTAGGTTAGGTTTTATTTTACAGGTACTTTTGTATTTATTTTAGCTAGGTAGTTATTTAATAGTTAATAACTATTTAATAACTATTGTACCTAGTTAAAATAAATACAAACTTGCCTGTAAAATAAAAATAAACCCAAAGCTAGCTACAATGTAACTATTAGTTATATTGTAGCTAGCTTAGGGTTTATTTTACAGGTAAGTATTTAGTTTTAAATAGGAATAATTTTGTTAATGATAGGAATTTTATTTAGGCTTATTTTAATTATATTTAAGTTAGGGGGTGTTAGGGTTACACTTAGATTTAGGGGTTAATAACTTTTATATAGTGGCAGCGACATTGGGGGCAGCAGATTAGGGGTTAATAAGTGTAGCTAGGTGGGGCGACATAGGGGGCGGCAAATTAGGGGTTAATATATATTTATAATGTAGGTGTCAGCGATGTTGGGGGCAGCAGATTAGGGGTTCATAAATATAATGTAGGTGGCGGCGGTGTCCGGAGCAGCAGATTAGGGGTTAATAAAAATAATGCAGGTTTCGGCGATGTTGGGGGCGGCAGATTAGGGGTTAATAAGTGTAAGATTAGGTGTGTTTAGACTCAGGGTTCATGTTAGGGTGTTAGGTGTAGACATAACTTTTGTTTCTGGTGAAAGTGTTAGTGTAAGTTAAAGGCGCCTATATCATGAAGGGTGATATTATTCTAAATATCACGTATAATACTAGAAAAAATCTCAAAGGTGAAAAACACTGTAGTGCAAATATAAGTACATAAGTAAAATAGTACTAAAACATACAATTTACGTACTATATATATATGTGCAGTCAGTAGCACAAAATAATATGTCTATTCCCTAAAACCCATAATGTAATATGTACAAATAAATGAAATGATTGCACTAAGCAAAGTGGTGATGGGGTATATAAGGTAAACTATAAACCAGTGAAAAACATAATAAGTGCAGAACAATGGTAAGATATTATTCAAACCATAAACTTAGTCCCCAACAAAGAGTTCTAGGAGAAAGAGTCCTTTGAGATCGAAAATGAGGAAAGTCTCTGATGGCAACTTCAATCAGTGTGAAAAAACTGCAGCAAATCTTCTTCCAATGTTGTTCGACAAACAAGCAAGAATCTGGAGACAGTGGAAAAAGCAAGAAGAGGGCGCCACAATAGTTCTCTATCAATAAGATAAAACATACACGCACAGGTAAAATGCAAACTTACAGGATCCAAGGCACTTGAGAAGTGCCACAGGTGCGTTCTGAACTATTAAAGCTGTTCAGCAAGCTTCTCTTTCGTGTGAGCTGATACGACAGCCTCGCAGTTCCAATCCAGGGTAATCAGTCAGTAAGGTGCATTCAAATTCAGATATGACCACAGACTCTGCACCAAAAGTAGGGTAAAATAAAGCTCGTGATGACTATAATAAAATCAACTTCAGTTTATTGTTGATAAAAACACAACGCGTTTCCCGGTCCTCCGACCGTTTCATCAGGTGTATACATTATAATAAAACATCACAGCTTATAAATGATCAGTCGGCGTCTAACAAAATTGAGTGCGCCTGCGTACAAAATAAAAGACCAATCAGTGCATAGTAAAAGCCGGCATAACCCCTATTGGGCAAAACAGAGGGTGTGTATTTTCATTGATACCAACGGTGTCTGACAATGCCTAGTGCGCTTGCATACAACTAAAAATACAGAGAAAACCGGCTAATTACCCGATTGGGCAAAGTGGTGGGTGTGTGTTCATACTCGTGTCACTAAACACACAATCGTAACCCAAATTATATCAAAGTGGTAAATGATACATAAAAAGCAAAAAATATAAATATAAAATCCTATACAGCTAAAAACTGCAGAAATATTAGCATAAATGAAAACACATGAGTATACATATTTTTAACATTCCTCACGGACCACTGAACATAAAGTGACCAGAATCCGTGTTAGCCTATGTACATGATAATGTACCATCGATGTCCAAACATATCAAAGTTTCCATAGAGTTTCCATAGAGAGTATTATTGATAGAAAATAGTTATATGGTAACCCAAAGAAACTTAGCATAGTGACATTCAACAAGGAATAGATGAATCATATACATCGTCCCCTCTGTATGAGGCTCCCAATACCATGACACTATAGATGTCTGGAATCCTAATTGATGTACCTATTAACTCTTAAACCGCCACCCCCCACAACACAAATAAATAATTTAATTACTAAGCCCCCTAACCTAACACCCCCTAAATTAACCCCAATACTAAGTTACACTTAAATAAAACCTTATATTAAATTACAAAAAAATTAATCTAAAATTAACTCTAAATTAAACCTAATCCCTATGAAAATATAAAAGCCCCCCAAAATAAAAACACCCCCTAATCTAAACTAAATTATTAATAGCCCTTAAAAGGGCCTTTTGTAGTAGGGCATTGTCCTAAGGTAAACAGCTCTTTTACCCCCACACACCAAACCCCCCAAAATAAAAAAAAAATAAAAAAAAATAAACTACCCATTGCCCCTAAAAGGGCATTTGAATGGGCATTGCCATTAAAAGGGCATTCAGATATTTTACTGCCCTTAAAAGGGCAATCAGCTCTTTTACAGCCCATTAAATCCCCAATCTTAAAAAAAAAATAGGTACTCATCATTCCTGAAGTCCGGCGGAGAAGGTCTTCTTCCAGGCGCCTCCATCATCTTCTATCTTCATCCGGATCGAAGGCGGCACTGAGCTGGCTTCTCTGATGCAAGGATCCTCAGCAGCGGTCTTCAGCAGCGGCGGTCCTCATCGGCGTGGAGGCTCCCCTTCATATTTATTGGGAGCTACTGAATTCTTATTGGCTGATTTGAACAGCCAATACGATTTCAGTAGCTCTAATCCTATTGGCTGATTTCAAAATTTCAGCCAATAGGAATGCAAGTTACCTCAAATTGAATGCGGTACCTTGCATTCAATTTTCATTGTGCGATGGACATCGGATGAAGAGGAGCCTCCATGCCGCCGAGGATCGCTGCCTCTGAAGACTGCCACTGAGGACCGGTGCTCCGGATCTGCGCATCAGGGAAGGCCTGTAACATAGTATTAATCACGGAGTCAGAGAAACCTCTATGACCAAGAATCAAGCGTTCAATCTCCATACCTTTAAATTTAAGGATTTCAGATCCGGATGGAAAAAAGGACCTTGTGACAGAAGGTCTGGTCTTAACGGAAGAGTCCATGGCTGGCAAGATGCCATCCGGACAAGATCCGCATACCAAAACCTGTGAGGCCATGCCGGAGCTATTAGCAGAACAAACGAGCATTCCCTCAGAATCTTGGAGATTACTCTTGGAAGAAGAACTAGAGGCGGAAAGATATAGGCAGGATGATACTTCCAAGGAAGTGATAATGCATCCACTGCCTCCGCCTGAGGATCCCGGGATCTGGACAGATACCTGGGAAGTTTCTTGTTTAGATGAGAGGCCATCAGATCTATCTCTGGAAGCCCCCACAATTGAACAATCTGAAGAAATACCTCTGGGTGAAGAGACCATTCGCCCGGATGCAACGTTTGGCGACTGAGATAATCCGCTTCCCAATTGTCTACACCTGGGATATGAACCGCAGAGATTAGACAGGAGCTGGATTCCGCCCAAACCAAAATTCGAGATACTTCTTTCATAGCCAGAGGACTGTGAGTCCCTCCTTGATGATTGATGTATGCCACAGTTGTGACATTGTCTGTCTGAAAACAAATGAACGATTCTCTCTTCAGAAGAGGCCAAAACTGAAGAGCTCTGAAAACTGCACGGAGTTCCAAGATATTGATCGGTAATCTCACCTCCTGAGATTCCCAAACTCCTTGTGCCGTCAGAGATCCCCACACAGCTCCCCAACCTGTGAGACTTGCATCTGTTGAAATTACAGTCCAGGTCGGAAGAACAAAAGAAGCCCCCTGAATTAAACGATGGTGATCTGTCCACCACGTTAGAGAGTGCCGAACAATCGGTTTTAAAGATATTAATTGATATATCTTCGTGTAATCCCTGCACCATTGGTTCAGCATACAGAGCTGAAGAGGTCGCATGTGAAAACGAGCAAAGGGGATCGCGTCCGATGCAGCAGTCATAAGACCTAGAATTTCCATGCATAAGGCTACCGAAGGGAATGATTGAGACTGAAGGTTTCGACAGGCTGTAATCAATTTTAGACGTCTCTTGTCTGTTAAAGACAAAGTCATGGACACTGAATCTATCTGGAAACCCAGAAAGGTTACCCTTGTTTGAGGAATCAAAGAACTTTTTGGTAAATTGATCCTCCAACCATGATCTTGAAGAAACAACACAAGTCGATTCGTATGAGACTCTGCTAAATGTAAAGACGGAGCAAGTACCAAGATATCGTCCAAATAAGGAAATACCACAATACCCTGTTCTCTGATTACAGACAGAAGGGCACCGAGAATCTTTGTGAAAATTCTTGGAGCTGTAGCAAGGCCAAACGGTAGAGCCACAAATTGGTAATGCTTGTCTAGAAAAGAGAATCTCAGGAACTGATAATGATCTGGATGAATTGGAATATGCAGATATGCATCCTGTAAATCTATTGTGGACATATAATTCCCTTGCTGAACAAAAGGCAATATAGTCCTTACAGTTACCATCTTGAACGTTGGTATCCTTACATAACGATTCAATAATTTTAGATCCAGAACTGGTCTGAAGGAATTCTCCTTCTTTGGTACAATGAAGAGATTTGAATAAAACCCCATCCCCTGTTCCGGAACTGGAACTGGCATAATTACTCCAGCCAACTCTAGATCTGAAACACAATTCAGAAATGCTTGAGCTTTCACTGGATTTACTGGGACATGGGAAAGAAAAAATCTCTTTGCAGGAGGTCTCATCTTGAAACCAATTCTGTACCCTTCTGAAACAATGTTCTGAAACCAAAGATTGTGAACAGAATTGATCCAAATTTCTTTGAAAAAACGTAACCTGCCCCCTACCAGCTGAACTGGAATGAGGGCCGTACCTTCATGTGAACTTAGAAGCAGGCTTTGCCTTTCTAGCAGGCTTGGATTTATTCCAGACTGGAGATGGTTTCCAAACTGAAACTGCTCCTGAGGACGAAGGATCAGGCTTTTGTTCTTTGTTGAAACGAAAGGAACGAAAACGATTGTTAGCCCTGTTTTTACCTTTAGACTTTTTATCCTGTGGTAAGAAAGTTCCTTTCCCACCAGTAACAGTTGAAATAATAGAATCCAACTGAGAACCAAATAATTTGTTTCCCTGGAAAGAAATGGAAAGTAGAGTTGATTTAGAAGCCATATCAGCATTCCAAGTCTTAAGCCATAAAGCTCTTCTGGCTAAGATAGCCAGAGACATAAATCTAACATCAACTCTAATAATATCAAAAATGGCATCACAGATGAAAATATTAGCATGCTGGAGAAGAATAATAATATCATGAGAATCACGATTTGTTACTTGTTGCGCTAGAGTTTCCAACCAAAAAGTTGAAGCTGCAGCAACATCAGCCAATGATATAGCAGGTCTAAGAAGATTACCTGAACATAGATAAGCTTTTCTTAGAAAAGATTCAATTTTTCTATCTAAAGGATCTTTAAACGAGGTACCATCTGACGTAGGAATGGTAGTACGTTTAGCAAGGGTAGAAATAGCCCCATCAACTTTAGGGATTTTGTCCCAAAATTCTAACCTGTCAGGCGGAACAGGATATAATTGCTTAAAACGTTTAGAAGGAGTAAATGAATTACCCAATTTATCCCATTCCTTAGCAATTACTGCAGAAATAGCATTAGGAACAGGAAAGACTTCTGGAATAACCGCAGGAGCTTTAAAAACCTTATCCAAACGTATAGAATTAGTATCAAGAGGACTAGAATCCTCTATTTCTAAAGCAATTAGTACTTCTTTAAGTAAAGAGCGAATAAATTCCATCTTAAATAAATATGAAGATTTATCAGCATCAATCTCTGAGACAGAATCCTCTGAACCAGAAGAGTCCAAAGAATCAGAATGATGGTGTTCATTTAAAAATTCATCTGTAGAGAGAGAAGATTTAAAAGACTTTTTACGTTTACTAGAAGGAGAAATAACAGACAAAGCCTTCTTTATGGATTCAGAAACAAAATCTCTTATGTTATCAGGAACATTCTGCACCTTAGATGTTGAGGGAACTGCAACAGGCAATGGTACATCACTAAAGGAAATATTATCTGCTTTAACAAGTTTGTCATGACAATTATTACAAACAACAGCTGGAGGAATAGCTACCAAAAGTTTACAGCAGATACACTTAGCTTTGGTAGATCCAGCAGGCAGTGGTTTTCCTGTAGTATCTTCTGGCTCAGATGCAACGTGAGACATCTTGCAATATGTAAGAGAAAAAACAACATATAAAGCAAAATAGATCAAATTCCTTATAAGACAGTTTCAGGAATGGGAAAAAAATGCCAAACATCAAGCTTCTAGCAACCAGAAGCAAATGAAAAATGAGACTGAAATAATGTGGAGACAAAAGCGACGCCCATATCTTTTGGCGCCAAATAAGACGCCCACATTATTTGGCGCCTAAATGCTTTTGGCGCCAAAAATGACGCCACATCCGGAACGCCGACATTTTTGGCGCAAAATAACGTCAAAAATGACGCAACTTCCGGCGACACGTATGACGCCGGAAACGGAAAAGAATTTTTGCGCCAAAAAAGTCCGCGCCAAGAATGACACAATAAAATGAAGCATTTTCAGCCCCCGCGAGCCTAACAGCCCACAGGGAAAAAAGTCAAATTTTTGAGGTAAGAAAAAATATGATAATTTAAAGCATAATCCCAAATATGAAACTGACTGTCTGGAAATAAGGAAAGTTGAACATTCTGAGTCAAGGCAAATAAATGTTTGAATACATATATTTAGAACTTTATAAATAAAGTGCCCAACCATAGCTTAGAGTGTCACAGAAAATAAGACTTACTTACCCCAGGACACTCATCTACATGTTTGTAGAAAGCCAAACCAGTACTGAAACGAGAATCAGTAGAGGAAATGGTAAATATAAGAGTATATCGTCGATCTGAAAAGGGAGGTAAGAGATGAATCTCTACGACCGATAACAGAGAACCTTATGAAATAGACCCCGTAGAAGGAGATCACTGCATTCAATAGGCAATACTCTCCTCACATCCCTCTGACATTCACTGCACGCTGAGAGGAAAACCGGGCTCCAACTTGCTGCGGAGCGCATATCAACGTAGAATCTAGCACAAACTTACTTCACCACCTCCCTTGGAGGCAAAGTTTGTAAAACTGATTTGTGGGTGTGGTGAGGGGTGTATTTATAGGCATTTTAAGGTTTGGGAAACTTTGCCCCTCCTGGTAGGAATGTATATCCCATACGTCACTAGCTCATGGACTCTTGTTAATTACATGAAAGAAAGAGATGTTTAACTTAGGTCAATACCATACAAAATGCCCTTTTTAAGGGCTATTGAAAGTTTAATATTAGATTAGGGGGTGTTTTTATTCTGGGGGGATTTTTTATTTTTATAGGGGTATTAGTTTAGGTTTAATTTTTTTTATTTTGGATTTGTTTATTTTTTTTTGTAATTGTACTTTTTTTATTTGTTGTAACTTTAGCTTGGGGGTTTGTATTTTTTAAACATAGACTGCCCTCTGGGCAGGCTTATCGTCTAGTCTTATAGAATAGCTGTTCTGCAATATCTGAGGAATAGTGAGGATGAACCTTTTTGTCAATTTCTAACTCTTTTAACACTTTCTCTGGTCTAATATATCCTCATTTCTAGGTACATCCCCAATGCCTTGTTACTTTATCGCCTCATTGTCCGCGGCCGAGGCAGTGGGGCACGTTACATTTATGGATTAATTAGTATTGGGAAATATACCAGTAACAGTTGATTAGACCTTAGACAAGATACTGTTAGAACTCCAGTTAGACATGTATACTAGTCGATCGCTAATAAATAAATAGTTTAGAGTTATGTAGTGAACACATCTAGTGTAACTTTTACTAGTTCATGTCTCCCTAAACCCAGAACTGAGTCATTATAATACTTTAGAAAATTTCCTTAACACGCTAGTCTATCTCACCACACTGAAGATTCTTGGATTCTACATTATTTGCCCTATAATATGTCTACTCTTACATCTCTACATTACTTAGTAGCTCTCTTGGCTTAAAGGGACAGTCAACACCAGAATTTTTGCTGTTTAAAAAGAAAGATAATCCCTTTATTACCCATTCCCCAGTTTTGCATAACTAACAATGTTATAGAAATACACCTTTTACCTCTGTGATTACCTTGTATCTATGCCTCTGCAAAGTGCCCCCTATTTCAGTTCTTTTGACAGACTTGCATTTTAGCCAATCATGCTAATAGATGCCAATGTTATCTATATGAAACACATGAACTAATGCCCTCTAGGGGTCAAAATGCATTCAGATTAGAGGCAGTCTTCAAGGTCTAAGAAATTAGCATATGAGAAATTAGCATATGAACCTCCTAGGTTTAGCTTTCAACTAAAAATACCAAGAGAACAAAGCAAAAATTGTGATAAAAGTAAATTGGAAAGTTGTTTAAAATTATATTCCCTATTTAAATCATAAGTGTGTTTTTTTTACTTGACTGTCCCTTTAATAACTCAGCCTCAGTGGTGTGGACTAGCTCACTGACCTATACTAAACTATAAAGGAAGCAGACCGTAATAATTGGTTGATAGTTTTTTTTTATATCATTGTGGCACGGTATTTTTCCTTCCTTTCGCCATGATGGTTCAAAAGTGGCCCTATATTGCAGCTCTCCTCCTGCTGTTCTATATGCTATTACACTTTGGAGTCTAAAACTGGCTTTGTTTATCTAAGGAGGTTTAAGCTTTAACTTATTGAAGAAACATAAAAGGAGGTTCACCATCTAAGACCCAAGAGTGGTCTCCTTGTGCTTGGGACTGCCTTCTGTAAATTCACATTTTCCATAGTACTAGGAGGTCCATAAGTAGCCTCTTATATCATTTAGAAGGTATGTAGTTTGAAAGGCAAGTGATATGTATACTTATGTTCTTGAAAACATTTTCTTTGTATATTTTCTATTGATATATTTTGCTTTGAATGCCCTGAACTTAACCTCAATAAAAATTATTTAAAAAAATATATATTTTTTTATATATATCAGACTGAAATAGCAAATGCAAGTTATGGGAAATTGTTGAAGTAAACTGTGTTGGATTAATGCCTAATTTATATGATTTATAGGGATTGGTGGTTATGTCTTCTGAGCTAGAAGAGGTAGTGGTCAGTATCCTCAAAGGCAAGATTCCTGGGATGTGGATGAAGAAATCATATCCAAGCCTCAAACCTCTCGGCAGTTATGTTAATGACTTCCTTGCAAGATTAGCATTTTTACAGGTAAACAGACTATATAAATATATGCTAATGTACTCTGAGTTACATATAAAAGCTGACACATTTTCTAAGGGATTTTCAAATTAATTTGTCATCATTATAGTTTTGTTAAATAATCTACTGCAAAGAAAGAGTTGACTTGATGAATCGGGAATATTTTTTTTACACCTTTGTCAAACAAAATAAACCTTTTGCGTTTAAAGGACTTTGATTTGTTCTACCTTTAATGTGTTCCTAATGATCCATTATAACCGCTGATGTGTATTAAATTGTTTACAAATAGCTCCTTTACATTTATTTTTTTAAATATTTTTTTTTATTAAGGTTTGATATACAATAACAGACAAGCAATAATTCAAATAGTGTGTTGGTACAGAAAGAAAAATCATATCAATTGTCTTGAAAATAATATTATACAACCATCCCTGTTACATCACAGGATAGTGTGAAATATATAGAAAATGAACCTCACATTTTCAGAATACAAATAAAGAATAACAGTGATATTGTCTTTTTCTTTGTTATGTATTAATTTTAAATAAATCTGACATGAGAAATATTTGTACTATAGCTTGTAAAGATAAACGGCTATATTACGAGTCTTGCGTTAGGCTTAAAAAGCAGCGTTGGCCAGTCCCAATGCTGCTTTTTAACGCCCGCTAGTATTACGAGTCTTGAAGGTACAGGTGTACCGCTGACTTTTTTGGCCAGACTTGGAAATACAGCAAATCCACTTACGTAAATTGCGTATCCTATATTTTCAATGGGACTTGCATAGCGCCGGTATTACGAGTCTGACAAAAAGTGAGCAGTAGACCCTCTCCTGTCAAGACTGGTACCGCATTTTAAAGTTAGTAGTTAAGAGTTTTACACTACACCCATAAACTACCTATTAACCCCTAAACCGAGGTCCCCCCCACATCGCAAACACTATAATAACATTTTTAACCCCTAATCTGCCGAACCGGACATGACCGCCACTATAATAAATATATTAACCCCTAAACCGCCGCACTCCCGCCTCGCAAACACTACTTAAATTTTATTAACCTCTAATCTGCCGTTCCAAACATCGCCGCAACCTACCTGCATTTATTAACCCCTAATCTTCCGCCCTCAACGTCGCCGCCACTATATTAAAGTTATTAACCCCTAAATCTAAGTCTAGCCCTAACCCCCCTAACTTAATAATAGTAATTTTATTTAAATTATATTTAACTAAATTATTCATATTAAAAACTAAATACTTACCTATAAAATAAACCCTAAGCTAGCTACAATATAACTAATAGTTACATTGTAGGTATCTTAGGGTTTATTTTTATTTTACAGGCAAGTTTGAATTTATTTTAACTAGGTAGAAAAGTTATTAAATAGTTAATAACTATTTAATAACTACAGTACCTAGTTAAAATAAAGACAAATTTACCTGTAAAATAAAACCTAACCTAAATTACAATTACACCTAACACTACATTATAATTAAATTAATACCCTAAATTAAATACAATTAAATACAAATAAATAAAATTATCTAAAGTAAAAAAAACAAACAAACACAAAATTACAGAAAATAATAAACAAATTACAAGATTTTTAAACTAATTACACCTAATCTATTCCCCCTAACAAAATTAAAAAAAAAAAGCCCTACCCTACCCATTCAGCCAATAGGATTGAGCTGGAATTCTATTGGCTGTTCCAATCAGCCGATAGAATGCCAGCTCAATCCTATTGGCTGATTGCATCAGCCAATAGGATTGTTTCTACCTTAATTCCGATTGGCTGATAGAATTCTATCAACAAATCGGAATTGAAGGGACGCCATCTTGGATGACGTCACATAAAGGAACCCTTGAAGATCACCGTACTTTGAGAAATCTTCACCCAACCGGGCCGAAGTCCTCAATGAAGCCGGGCGAAGTGGTCCTCCAGACAGGCAGAAGTCTTCATCCAAGCCAGGAAGAAGAGGTCCTCCAGACGGGCAGAAGTCTTCATCCAGGCGGCATCTTCTATCTTCATCCATTCGGCGCGGAGCGGCTCCATCTTCAAGACATCCGACGCGGAGCATCCTCTTCAAACGAAGTCCAACTGAAGAATGAAGGTTCCTATAAATGAGGTCATCCAAGATGGCGTCCCTTGAATTCTGATTGGCTGATAGAATTCTATCCGGCGCGCAGCGGGTCCATCTTCAAGACATCTGGTGCGGAGCATCCTCTTCCATCAAAGTCTTCTTACTAAATGACGGTTCCTTTATGTGACGTCATCTAAGATGGCGTCCCTTCAATTCCGATTGGCTGATAGAATTCTATCAGCCAATCTGAATTAAGGTAGAAAAAATCCTATTGGCTGATCCAATCAGCCAATAGGATTGAGCTGACATTCTATGGCTGATTCAATCAGCCAATAGAATGCAAGCTCAATCCTATTGGCTGATTGCATCAGCCAATAGGATTTTTGTACCTTAATTCCGATTGTCTGATAGAATTCTATCAGCCAATCAGAATTCAAGGGACGCCATCTTGGATGACCTCATTTAAAGGAACCTTCTTTCTTCAGTTGGACTTCGTTTGAAGAGGATGCTCCGCATCAAATGTCTTGAAGATGGAGCCGCTCCGCGCCGAATGGATGAAGATAGAAGATGCCGCCTGGATGAAGACTTCTGCCCGTCTGGAGGACCTCTTCTTCCCGGCTTGGATGAAGACTTCTGCCTGTCTGGAGGACCACTTCGCCCGGCTTCGTTGAGGACTTCGGCCCGGTTGGGTGAAGACTTCTCAAAGTAGCCTGATCTTCAAGGGTTCCTTTACGTGACGTTATCCAAGATGGCGTCCCTTCAATTCCGATTGGCTGATAGAATTCTATCAGCCAATCGGAATTAAGGTAGAAAAAATCCTATTGGCTGATGCAATCAGCCAATAGGATTGAGCTTGCATTCTATTGGCTGATCCAATAGGATTTCTTCTACCTTAATTCCGATTGGCTGATGAGATGTCAGATGTCTTGAAGATGGACCCGCCCGTCTGGAGGACTACTTCGCCCGGCAGGGATGAAGACTTCTCCCAGCTTCGTTGAGGACTTTGGCCCGGTTGGGTGAAGACGTCTCCCGGTAAGGTGATCTTCAAGGGGTTAGTGTTAGTTTTTTTTTTTAGGGGGGTATTGGGTGGGTTTTAGAGTAGGATTGGCTGTGTGGGTGGTGGGTTTTAATGTTGGGGGTATTTGTACTTTTTTTTACAGGTAAAAGAGCTGATTATTTTGGGGCAATGCCCAGCAAAAGGCCCTTTAAAGGGCTATTTGTAATTTAGGGTAGGGCTTTTTTATTTTGAGGGGGCTTTTTTATTTTGTTAAGGGGATTAGATTAGGTGTAATTAGTTTAAAAATCTTGTAATTTGTTTATTATTTTCTGTAATTTAGTGGGGGGTTTTTTGTACTTTAGATAATTTTATTTATTTGTATTTAATTGTATTTAATTTAGGGAAATAATTTAATGATAGTGTAGTGGTAGGTGTAATTGTAACTTAGGTTAGGTTTTATTTTACAGGTAAATTTGTCTTTATTTTAACTAGGTAGTTATTAAATAGTTAATAACTATTCTACCTAGTTCAAATAAATACAAACTTGCCTGTAAAATAAAAATAAACCCTAAGCTAGCTATTTTGTAACTATTAGTTATATTGTAGCTAGCTTAGGGTTTATTTTATAGGTAAGTATTTAGTTTTAAATAGGAATTATTTAGGTAATAGTAATTTTATTTAGATTTATTTAAATTATATTTAAGTTAGGGGTGGTTAGGGTTAGACTTAGGTTTAGGGGTAAATAACTTTAATATAGTGGCGGCGACGTTGGGGGTGGCAGATTAGGGGTTAAGAAGTGTAGGTAGGTTGTGGCGACATTGGGGGCGGCAGATTAGGGGTTAATAAATATAATGTAGGTGTCGGCGATGTTGGGGGCAGCAGATTAGGGGTTCATAAGTATAATGTAGGTGACGGCGGTCTCCGGAGCATCAGATTAGGGTTAATCAATATAATGTAGGTGTCAGCGATGTCGGGGTCATCAGATTAGGGGTTAATAAGTGTAAGATTAGGGGTGTTTAGACTCGGGGTTCATGTTAGGGTGTAGACATAAATGTATTTTCCCCATAGGAATCAATGGGGCTGCGTTAGGAGCTAAACACTGCTTTTTTGCAGGTGTTTTTTTTTTGCAGGTGTTTTTTCAGCCGGCTCTCCCCCATTGATTCCTATGGGGAAATCGTGCACAAGCACGTTCAGCCAGCTCACCGCTAACGTAAGCAGCGCTGGTATTCAGGTGAGATGTGGAGCAAAATTTTGCTCTACGATCACTTTTTTTGCGATTAACGTCGGGTTTGTAAAAACCCGTAATACCAGCGCTGTCTGTAAGTGAGCGGTGAGCATAAACTGCTCGTTAGCACCACATAGCATCTAACACAAAACTCATAATCTAGCCAATAGAAAATAAACAATAAGCTCAAAAAGAAGAACGACCATATTTAAATAAATATGCTATGTTGTTTTCAACTTAAGAAGTTAAAACCTGCTAGTATATCTTATATGAGAGTGTAGACTTTATAATATCCCAATAAACCCAAATATATGGTAGCCATATATAAATAAAAAATTTTTTTTACAAAAAACATGCTTCCATCGGGATATCTGAAACAAATCTTAAATGTCGACACTGTTAATATACAGTTTTGTTTACAATATTAGTTCTGGATAATAAAATTATCGGGTTAACTGTAAGCTTATGATCATAGTTTTGGTTCTATATAGTAGTTAGTGATTAAGTTATTAACTGCGGTTTTATTGTGAGAGAAACCGCTCATTATGTATCTGGGTACAATAATTAAAATACTTGGATACTTATGGGGGGTGGGGTAGGAGACCAGCCGACTAAGTAAAAATAGTCTTACAAGACCTATTAACAACAATGGAGCTAGTGGGGTTATTATATTCTATCTGGTTAGACACTGAAATGTAGAAGGTTATAATTGAGTATGAGATAATCTCTTGATATAATATAAAGCTGAGACTTCTTCCGAGTTTGTAAAGGATATTGTTATATACATTAGCTCAGGGTAAAAATGCAGGTGTAAATCCTGTTCCCCGAGTATGGGCCCTACACCAAGCAACAGGAAAATACTAAAATAATAGATATAATACCCAGCTTTGTAAAGAGCACACATTAATACCCATCATTTATAGTCGACGAAAAAGGCAGCACTCCAATGATCCATAGTTAAAACAA
Source organism: Bombina bombina (assembly GCF_027579735.1). NCBI lineage: Eukaryota > Metazoa > Chordata > Amphibia > Anura > Bombinatoridae > Bombina > Bombina bombina. Next base: position 495,757,467 of record NC_069499.1, read on the forward strand.
AGTTCTTTATTAATCCAAGGATAAAAGAAAACTAACACACAGTAATATCATGGTAGGAGGAGGTGGGGTCCTGACATGTTTTGTGTGTGTGAGTTTGCTTTTATCCTGGGATTAATAAAGAACTTTTTTTAACTATGGATCATTGGAGTGCTGCCTTTTCCGTCTACTTTTGATACCTTTAGCCTGATCGGCTCTGTCTAGGCTTGCACCCTTCAAACAGTGCATTTCCAGTACACACGCCGTTATTGAGGGCGGTGTTTGTTTGTCCGCTTTGAGGATCCCTGCTAGGATTGGCTCCATGTCTCACGCCTTTTTGCTGGAGTGGCGTCACTATTTTCCACTCACATCATTTATATGCTAATGTGGAACAAGCTAAAATATCAAAGTGGAAAACCCTGCCAAATGCCTATATGTGTACTTTAAAGAGAACAAGTAAACACAGTGTGAGAGAGCGGTCCCACCATGTAAATTACAAATAGTCTCAAGTACCCTATATAATAGGATCATACTTATTTGGCTCCACCTATGAGGATAATTTAGTTAACATAGTATGAAGAGAAACTTCACATTATATATATATAGGGGTGGCAAAGCTCATTACCTTTCTCAAGTAGTTATAACAAAATAGGTTGTTCTTGTAGATGGCGTCTAAACCAAAAATGTAAGCGCTTAATGAGCATATTTATTTCATTATCTTAGTAGAGACGTGGCTTAAGATCAGGGCATAAATAAACAGTGCCTACCAGATTATTAATTTTAAACAATTATAACCACACAAACATATCTCAATATTAATACCAGAGAACAAGGAGCAATATTTCATAAGTTAATTAAAAACTATATAGGAGACAAAAATAGGTAAATGTTATGGCTATTGCACTACTATATGTAGACACATGGGAACATTTAACGGTAACCTTGAGGAGCTAGCAAGATTCACGAATATAGGCCACCTCATTATCTAGTGTTTATCATCTAGTATGGAGATAAAGTACCCTTCTAGTAAGCTAATTACAGTGGGTGTTAAACTAAATATGGACTAAATAGTATGCTTAAGAGGCTAACATCCAATACATATATAGGAATCTTACCCAAATGAAGTTGGTCATGGGTTATTTACATCTAAAAAAGGAAGTACAACTACAAAAAGATGACTCTAAGAAATAAATGGTGAGGATATAAGGTAAAAGAAGGGTTGTTATCGTACCCTGTTCAACCTGAGATAAAAATATATATGGACATACCAGTTTAAATTTAAAAGAGTAGGCCATGCTGTCTCGGCCGCTGACAACACGGCGATGTGGTTAGATATTGGGTATATTTTCACAGTTTAGTTACCAGGGAGAGAACTAGACAATAAAAGGGTCTATTTGTGCGGTGTTACAAGTGAAATAACATTAGGCCTCTAAACAGTTTAAAGAATAAATATGCATAAAACCTAGAACAAATAACAGCAAGTAACTTCATTAACAATAATGCATGAGGACTCGGCAAACAAGCACAAGTGTAATCCAACCTGATTTGAACTATAGGGTAATTGAGTCCATGTCAAAATATAGGCTTCTAAATATCGATGGACTTAACCGTTGACTAGCCAACCAGCCGCCACAAAAAGGATCATAATGTTTATCCCATGCCTGCTCTCTCAAACAGGGAAGCTGGATAATGCAAGTCCATCAGCATATGTGTAGCAGACTGCACCCATTTTAGGCCGCAACCCCAGTCCCAGAACATATTAACCGATACCAGATCTAACTTCCTATTGAAATATTATCAAGGAGGGTTGTTTGGTGAGAGATTCAAGAATAGTGTTTCTGAGAAAAGAGTGGGTTCCCCAATTCTGGGGGTCCTCTGTGCCAAAAGTATACTGAAGTCCAGATAACTTTATGTTCTTGATGGTGTTCTGGTCTAACAGGATAAGCGATGAAGAATGTATAAAATGATCTTGACTCTTATTATAAGGAGAGACTGAATACAAAGGAGAACAAAATATGGATTCCACTGAGTCACTATCATATGGGTTTGTTATGTATACTGCATCTGGTGTTGTCTTGATTTCACTCATAGATCCCATGATTGTGCATCTAGCTGACTCTTCTGTTCTTTTCCCACCAGTGAGGGAGAGAGTTGCAAAAGCCTCTTCAATTGTTTGTGTCTCTGCCTGTGCTCTTCCAAAACATCATTTAATGCCAAAAGAAAATCATACATGTATACTGGTGCAAGATTATTAGCCCAGTGATTTTCAACCTTTTTTTTGCTGTGGCACATTTTTTTACATTAAAAAATCCTGTGGCACACCACCATCCCAAAATTTTAATAAATCCCACATTGTAGCGATTCAATTAAATTAAGCTTTATTAGCATGCACAGCAGTCACTATAACTGTATTGCCAAAGCTAGAGGCACAATAATAACCATCAAAATCTCACTGAGAATAACAATATGCATCAACAACAAAAGAGCAACAAGTACAAAAAACAAAAATGAACAATGAAGAAAACCACACACACAGGGACATAGAACACACACACACACACACACAGGTTCATAGAACACACACACACACACACATACACACACAGGGACATAGAACACACACACATGGACACAGAACACAAACACACACTTAGGCACACAGAACACACACTGCCTGAGGTCCATCTCACTTGGGACCCCCTCCTGTTTAATTAAAATGGGCACAGAACACACACAAGGACTAGTAAGATTTAATAAAATTGGAAAAATAGATTTAATCCAGCATAAAGGTGCTTCAGATATATACATACATATACAAGCATATATAAATATTACACACATATAAATGTTTGTGTGTAATATTTATATGTGTATGTGTATATATATATATATATATATATATATATATATAATATATTATAATAATAATAAGAGATGTTTTTCCCTCTGCACCAGATGTGATGTTCAAAGGGAGGGAGGCTGTATTTTACAGATTAGGGCCTAAAGGCCATGCGGTCACTATGTTTTGGTGTTCATAAGCCAGTCTACATACAAGACAAGCCTTTTTTAAATAAGATTTATTTTATACTGTTTCATACTATTTCCTTTCCGCTTTCTCAGACGCGGTGCTAATAAGTTAGTGCGGCTAAAGTTTAAACCAGACAACATCAGACATAATTAAAGGGACACTCAGGTTTTATTACATTTTCATGATTCATATACAGCATGTAATTTTAAACAACTTTCCAATTTACTTCCATTAAAAAAAATGTGCACAGTCTTTTATATTTACACTTTTTTGAGTCACCAACTCCTACTGAGCATGTGCAAGAACTCAGACTATACGTATATGCATTTGTGATTGGCTGATTGCTATCACATGGTACAGGGGGAGTGGAAATATACATAACTTTGAAATGTGTTAAAAAAGAATCTACTACTCATTTGAAATTCAGAGTAAATGCTATTGTATTGTCTTGTTATCTTGCATTTGTTGATTATGCAAATCTGCTGTGTTTACTGGTCCTTTAAGTAAGAGTAAGCATTTGCATTAATACTCAGCAAAAAATTAACAACAAATAAATTGAAAAAAACTAATTTTCTAACTTTGACCCCCAAAATCTGTTACACATCTACAACCATTAAAACACTCCCATGCTAAATAGTTTCTAAATTTTGTCTTGAGTTTAGAAATACCCAATGTTTACATGTTCTTTGCTTTTTTTGTAAGTTATAGGGCAATAAGTACAAGTAGCACTTTACTATTTCCAAACCATATTTTTTTTCAAAATTAACGATAGTTACATTGGAATACTGATATCGGTCAGGTATCCCTGAATATCCCTTGACATGTATATATATTTTTTAGTAGACAACTCAAAGTATTGATCTAGGTCCATTTTGGTATATTTCATGCCACCATTTCACTGCCAAATGCGATCAAATAAAAAAAATTGTTCACTTTTTCACAAACTTTAGGTTTCTCACTGAAATTATTTACAAACAGCTTGTGCAATTATAGCACAAATGGTTGTAAATGCTTATCTGGGTTCCCCTTTGTTCAGAAATAGCAGACATATATGGCTTTGGCATTACTTTTTGGTAATTAGAGGGCCGCTAAATGCTGCTGCGCATTGTATTATGCCCAGCAGTGCAGGGGTTAATTTGGTAGCTTGTAGGGAGCTTGTAGGGTTAATTTTAGCTTTAGTGTAGTAGACAACCCAAAGTTTTGATCCAGGCCCATTTTGGTATATTTCATGCCACCATTTCACTGCCAAATGCGATCAAATAAAAGAAAATCGTTAACTTTTTCACTAACTTTAGGATTCTCACTGAAATGATTTACAAACAGCTTGTGCAATTATGGCACAAATGGTTGTAAATGCTTCTCTGGGATCCCCTTTGTTCAGAAATAGCAGACATATATGGCTTTAGCATTGCTTTTTGGCAATTAGAAGGCCGCTAAATGCTGTTGCACACCACACTTGTATTATGCTCAGCAGTGACAGGGTTAATTAGGTAGCTTGTAGCGAGCTTGAAGGGTTAATTTTAGCTTCAGTGTAGAGATCAGCCTCCCACATGACACATCCCACCTCCTGATCCTTCCCCAACAGCTCTCATCCCTCCCCCACCCTGCAATTGTCTTGCCATCTTAAGTACTGGCAGAAAGTCTGCCAGTACTAAAATAAAATACTTTAAAAAAAAAATAATAAAAAAATATATATATATATATTCTGCTGTGTAGGTTCCCCCTTAGCCCCCAACCTCATTGATCCACTCCCCGAAAGAGCTTTCTAACCCACCCCCCACTAATTACTTTCCACTATTTTGGGTACTGGCAGCTGTCTGCCAGTACCCACTTTGCATTTAAATGTGGTTTATTTATTTATTTTTTTTATAATTTTTATTGAGGTTCTTTTCCAAACAAACAATTAGTAAATGTCAATACATATTAAAAAGAAAAATAAATTGTTACAGAATAGGCTGCCAAAAAAGATCGTATAAGTACATAATACAGTTGAATGACAAATTACCCATGAAATACAAGCAATAAACGCTGTTCAAACAGTACACCCACTATAAGATATAAGCGACCACTTTTGGACCGCAAAGATGCTGTAACATAATATAAAGCAGGTGAGCAGTGATGTGACAGGGCCACTCATGGACCCCTAATGGAGAACCTCTTTTTTTAATTTTTTAGAACTATAGTTAGGATATATTTTAATAAGGATTATAAAGGATTATAATGTTCTTATATATTCTGTAAATTTTATGCATCTGTCAATATTCTTAATGATGCTGCCTATACCTGGAGGTCAGATTAAAATATTAAGCTTAGAGTCAAACAATAAGCTAATCAGGCCTCATTAGAATCTGCAATAAAGGTACTTAAATCTCTAAAAAACAACAACTGTCATAACCACAGAATGACCTTTTATATTTTGAAGCTTTATCTTAACGCGTTAAATATAAAAAAGTAAAATTTTGAGTTTGTGAATAGTGTTGGGCACAAACAAAATATTAAAAAAGAAAAAGGCTTAAACAGAGGGAACATCTAGAGCAATTTTGGGAGAGCAACCATTTATGAAATTGAAAAGTTTAAGTAAGCAAGTAATGTAACGGGGCTAGGAGGTTTTCCATCCACTATGATAGTTTTAAATACAGTAAAATTAAAATTAAGTATGAAATAGCCTGCCGTCTCGGCCGCTGACGACAAAAGCATCCCACACAACATCTATGCAATATTTACATAATGGCACAACCAAGGGTAAAAAGTAAGCCTTCATCATTTCCCAACGTAATAATTGCTATACATATAATAGAAATGAGAGGGGAAAAAAATATCTATCAACAAGTATCAACTGTTAGTGGTCATAACAGAACAAGTAGAAATAACTATGGGTGAGTTCTTATAGGGCATCAACTTATAAACAAGGTAGATAATCACTGATTCAGAATGTTCCAGTAATAGCAGTCATTAACCCCTTAGGGCTTCATTATGTGCAATAAGGAAAGGGAAAACTATGTCCATTCTGATAAACGATTTAAGTCTGTGTATTAAGTGCCTCTTAACTATCCGGAGTATATAGACATTTCAAGAGGCTGAACCCCTTCTCTCAACCAACTCCGGTGCAGTGGTACTCACTGTGTCCCAAAACTATGTTCCGCAGCCAGGATATTTGCGCAATAATGAGTGTCCTTACATGCTGTCTCCCTGTAGCGCAGCTCTGTTCAAGAGAGCTGATGAAAAGTGTCAGGCTGCCCCATTTGCTCTTTAGAGGGTGTCTCTGAGGTAACATGGAGATAGCTGCAATTTGTTGCCTTGCCACTTCTGGAATAAAGCATGGCTCCTCTGGGACAAACTCTTGCGCAGAGTGAGTTGTAGATTGCTTGCAAGCTTCGTTGCTCATCACATGCTTAGGGATCTTGCAGTCATCTGTATCCCACATCAAGTTATGTGCCTCCCTTGAAGTATTCAGAGACCCGCTCTGGAATATCTCAGCACGATGTTCCCAACCGCATGGGACTGCATCACCTGGTTTTCTTTGTTCCTCTACAGGGGCATTTAGATGTAATGAATCAAAGGAGGTTTGCAGGGTTTCTGTAAAGGAGATCTGATATGTATATAGCAAAGCCTGTATCTCTTCCAGCAGGTAAAGAGCAGACTCCATAGTGATTGTAGGTCAGACAGATGTTGTATGTATTCAGCAGTAACTGCTGCGTAACGACAAGGCCGGAGAGCACCTCGCCGGGGGTTTGAAGTAAAGGCCGCAACCTCAGATGTTATGCCAGGCTCTGATGCCAGCAGCTATTTCCTTAAGATTGAGCTCATTAGATGCAGGCTGTTTAGCAGTTCGTAGGTCAGCTAAGGCACCATGTTCTGTAAAGAACGCTTGAAATGCTAGAGCAGCATACAGATATGCGACCTGTCATGGCCGCTGCCCGGAAGCTCCCCCTAAATGTGTTTTTTTCCCCCCAAATAAAGCAGTTTTTCTGTAGTGTAGCTTCACCCCTTCCATACCCTACCACCTCCTCCTCCCAGACCTATTTTGAAAAATGATTTGCCCCCTCCTCTCCCACCAACAACCACCACCCTCTCTCACCACTTCAACATTATGAAGTACCGGATCACAGGCACACGTGCGCGCTCCTGTGCACACCCGACACTCGTTTCCGAATGCTGGCCGGAAGATTTCCAGCGATGGGCTGCCCACCCGCCTCCCTGCAGCTGCTCCCACCCACCAATGATCTGTTTAAAAAAAGGTATTGCAGTGATGCCTCAATATCGAGGCATCACGGCAATACCTTGATAGCGACTGGAAGCGATTAAGATCGCTTCCAGTCGCTTTAAACCCCTAACAACGTACAGGGTACATCGTTGGTCTTTAAAGACCAGTTTGTGTTTGACGTACCCTGTACGACGTGTGTCGTTAAGGGGTTAATAATTCTGGACATTTAAGTGTCCAGTATTTTTGTACAGATTTTACTGGACATCCTGCTAAAATACTGTACTGTACTGTTGAATACTGGACCCCTGGCAACCCTAGCGCCACCATCTTATAGTGCACATATTGTAATACCCTGTGATAGAAGCAGTCTGCTCTCACAGAGCACTGATATCACTGCCTTTTTGACAGCTGTACCTTGCACTTTGGATTATCTTATGCAATAGAAGCTTTACATTTTTTCAGTTTAAAAATTACGTAACAAATATAAACTAGCCCTCTGGAATAATATAGAGAAATGCAGCCACTGCAGGATTGTACAGCTCCCACTCTCTATTGTGCACTCTAAACTTGTCAAGAAGATAACGATATCACAGACCTGTAAATTATCTCACCATGTGAACAAATACTTAAACTTTAAGATGGCAGCACCCGGTGCGAAGATGCAGAATTTCACTAACCAGTACTTGTAAAGAGTTAAAATAAGAATACAGCTTTAAAGAGAGTTGCTGGCACAAAAGGAAAAATAATAGGCATGTGCATCCAGGAGTTTCTTGAGCTGCCAAATGCGGAAGGAGGCGGCCACTTGTGGAGTTTGTCTCTTTTCGGAGCCGGATTTATTCTTGTGAAAATGCAGCACACTAAGATCTAGAATTGCACAGCTAATGAAACTACCAACTGCACATGCCTAAAATATATTTACTTTGGTTACTACTCAGCATGCTAAGTAGTAATGTCCCTTTAAGGCACACTGATGCATCTTGCATTGTTACAATAACTAGAACAAAAACTTGCTATTTTTAATATGGTTAGAGGTATTGGTAAATCATAAACACATTTCTGAGATTAACATCTGACAACAGCTTTGCTTCCTGTAATGCATTTGATACCCTTATATCATATAATTGTAATTACCCTTCAGCAACAGAAGATAATATGGACTCTGAGCAGCACATACTTGTTACACTGTGTATTGTATACAAGCAGCTTTATACGTTCACTGATGCATCTGTTGTGTACAGCAGTTTGTTTACTGGTGCATGTAAGAAATAGACTTTACTGTTGGTCATATACCCCAGCAAAATAAACGCTGAACAGATACACAAGACAGATGGTCACTTGTGTAATTCATATTGATTTCACAAAACACTGCTCAACTGGCAAATTATATTAGCAACATTAATAACTTTTGTGATGTCCACAAAGAACTAAAAATAGAGCAGCCTTTCTCATTTACATATTTAATTTATAATGTAGGAAAACTCATTTGACAGTCTCTTCCTATGATAGAAACTGGGTTTAGGGTTAGAATGTGCAGAATATTTTAGAAATGATCTAAAACTGGTTTTAAACATAAAGAAGAATTAACAATGAACAAATATATCATTTGAAGTAACCATCAAGATAATGGCTATTAATATTGGTTGATATTCATTCTTATGTCCACTGTTGTACATGAGCTCTTCTGACCTATCATTTTATATTTTACTTTCAGCTAAATAGGTATAGAAGCGTTCACACAAATCTGTCTCACTGTTAGGTATAAATTTATCAGCCCTGTCACTTCAAGCTGATAACTAGGGATGTGCATTCAGCAGTGTCAGTAGCTGCCAAATGCAGAAGAAAGAGGCCACTTGTGGCATTCGGCTCTTTTCAGAGTCAGATTTTTTGTTGTGATAGTGCAGCACACTAGGATCTGTGCAAATCTAGGTTTTAGTGTGTTGCACTTTCACAAGAACAAATCCGATTGCTGCAAATGGTCTCCTTCTTCCGCATTTCTCGACTGATAATAACGCTATAAGCTCAGATACTAACTGTTAAATAATATAATAATTATTAATAGAGTCTATAATTGTTATGTTTATACAGATAGGATAGGGCTATAAAGTCATTTTATTAAAGTTATCAAATAATTTTTCTTCATTCTATAGTAAAAATGAATTACTTTAATATAAGGTCCACTTTTTTATTTTTATTTTAATCATAGATGCCAGCAAGTGTGCGTGAAACATGTAAGATCACCGTTTCCTTCCATTGTTTGTTGTGTCTTTTCACATCAATATGTGTATTTTTTATTGGAATAAATACCTTTTTTCTGTTGCTCAGTAACCATCCGTTTTTCCTTCAATTGCTTTTGCGGTAGTCCTCCGCTTTTTTGGTTGGCTCCACACACCCCTTACACTTTGAGTTGGTCTGCTCTACCCCTCTTCCCTTAACCCGGCGGAAGCTTACTGCAGCAGCACTTCTCTCTCAATAACAAAATTGGGGTCCTACTCAGGCAGTGTGATAATGTGGCACACAAGCAAATGCAAGTGAATGGAACACTATTCACACAATTCTGCTCTCAAATGTTACCCTTTACAAAAGAGTTAACTGAGATGGAAACCTGAACAAAAAGGTCACAGTATAGAGCATTCATTGTAGCTTACTTAGGGGGATGCGTGTTGGGGTCTGCACAGCTGGTCCCCAACTGTCATTATTAATAATTAGTATTGTTATGTCAGATGAACTAGACGTGCAGCGGGAGACCATACCGAGAGGAGCCCCAATATCTATTAAACATTAAAGCTAAAACTGCAGCACTACAACCTTCACTATCATACTCTAAATATTTTGAAACCCATACAGAATCTGCTTAAAGGGATAGTCTAGTCAAAATTATTGATGATTCAGATAGAGCATGCAATTTTAAGCAACTTTCTAATTTACTCCTATAATTAATTTTTCTTCGTTCTCTTGCTATCTTTATGTGAATGTAAGCTTAGGGGGCCGGCCCATTTTTGGTTCAGGACCTGGGTAGTGCTTGCTGATTGGTGGCTACATTTAGACACCAATCAGAAAGTGCTACCCAGGTGCTGAACCAAAAATGGGCCAGCTCCTATGCTAACATTCCTGCTTTTTCAAATGAAGATAACGAGAGCAAATAAAAATAGATACTAGGAGTAAACTAGAAAGTTGCTTAAAATTGCATGCTCTATCTGAATCATGAAAGTTTAATTTTGACTACACTATCCCTTTAACACTTTATTAGCAAAGAAAGAATTTTGAAAATGCTGAGGTGATGTTTTTTAAAAGTGTCCTGGGCTGTTGTAACATAATTAGTTTAAAAATAGCAGAAAGGTGAAATTGCACTACTTTCTAAAATAAAAATAACTAAAACCTGCAAATGGGAAATAGCTATTTTAAGCAAAGGTATTATTAGTAAGAAAGAGCTATGTTGTCCTGTATAAGTGACTATTTTAGTGTCTGGTTTAACACATTCTAGCAATCTTTACAAATAATGTCCCTGTTTAATGTTTATATAGGACTGGTATGAGAATGGAACGCCTCCAGTGTTCTGGATGTCCGGTTTCTTCTTCACACAAGCCTTTCTCACAGGAGCCCAACAGAATTATGCCCGAAAATACACTATTCCCATTGACTTGCTGGGCTTTGACTTTGAGGTGTTAGATGATAAGGAATACAAGCATGCACCTGAGGATGGTAAGTAACATTAAAATAGTATTGATTACACAGATTAAAAAGGATATCATTGCCTTTACATTAATGATTATCCAGTACAATTTATGGAACATAAAATGTAAACTAATCAATTTAAGACATATTCTTAATGAGTTGTTATTCTGCAGGTGACTACAAAAAAAAATCCCACTTGACACGGCCCTAATTAGCTGGCATAAAATTACTGGAATAGTTTAGTAACTTGCTTGTTTTTCTATGAAGTGATTGTCCCAACTAAGACCCCCAGAGGTTAAGGTCACACTCTGCACTTTGTCTCATTGGGATGACTACTGTGTCAGACATAGCTTTTGTACCCACCAGCCAGTACATAACTATAATCAGTGGTCCCATGCAATAAACAGTACTACTACTGCTTCATCTATGAAAACATTTGCAAAAAGTACTGTTGGAAAATTCAGTGTTCTTGGGACCTGTCACCTTAGCATGCAGAACTTAAATTTGAGAGTATCTTTAAGTGTATGTTCCTTTTCAAGTAAACCCCACTGAGGCAGCAGTTTTCTTTACTGCATCAGGGATAGAATGTCTCAATGTGTTTCTCTTAAAGGAATAGTCTAGTTACAATTAAACTTTCATAATTCAGATAGAGGGGCTGATTTATCATGGCTTGAATTGCGGCCAAATACATCTGGTTAAGATTGGCCGCAAATCTGCAGGGGGCGGCATTGCACAAGCAGTTCAACAGAAATGCTACAGCGGATCATGTCTGCCAGACACATGATAAATTGGCCCCAGAGCATGCAATTTCAAGCAACTTTCTAATTTACTCCTATTATAATTTTGTTTTTGTTCTCTTGGTATCCTTAGTTTAAAAAGCAAGAATGTAAGCTTTGGAACAGGCAAATTTTTAGTTCAACACCTGGGTAGCACTTGATGATTGGTGGCTAAATGTAGTCACCAATCAGCAAGTGCTACCCAGGGTGCGGAACCAAATTTGGACCGGCTCCTAAGCTTACATTCCAGACTTTTTAAACAAATACAATTTGATAATCGGAGTAAATTAGAAAGTTGCTTAAAATTGCATACTCTATCTCAATCATGAAACTTTAATTTTGAATAGACTATCCCTTTAATTAAGCATTTTTCTTAAAAAAAGAAGCAGTTAGTGGATCCCATGCACCAGCACAAAAAAGGCCGGACTTCAGGCTTGGAAACACTATGGCGAAAGCAAGAGCACTCTCAGTCCCCACATGGTGGCTGAACTGCTCAGAGGTTCGGTTAGTTTGTAAGCCCCAATTGCCTTGATTTTACTACTTTTAAAAAGGACACTAAATACATTTTATAAGCGTAGTCTTGATGTTATTCCCCACCTCCCTCTAGTCATGGGTGCCACTACGTTCTAGTGCTGACCTGTTTGCACATGTGCAACAACTCCCCTTCAGATACCTGCAGTGTAGCCTAGGTTCCTTAATGGCAGCACCTACGATTGAAGGGAGGTGCATGAAATGTGTTCAGTGTCCCTTTAAGTGGTTTAGATAACAAATCGAGAACAGCCTTGTAGCCTATGGATGGGTTAATGTGCTGTTACTTAGCGCAAATGCAGATTCACAATATGTGATTAGTTTTTTGGAAAACTCCCAAGGACCTGATTAATGGGCACATTACCTGGCTGATTTTACTGACCACCCAGCCAATATTAACCCCTTCCTGCCCTTAGAACGTTCTATGCCGTCCTAACTGCACTGGGCTTTAACGCTCTTAAGACGGCATAAAACGTCCTAGCCTTTTGGCTGTACTGAAGCCAAAGGCACTTCCTAAATGAAATCGCAGGCTGGAGGGCGTGCATGAACGATCACGTGACTTCACTTTTTAACTTATTTGTTTACATCTGAACTTTGTTTCGATGTAGACAAATAAGTTCGGGCAGGAAGGGGTTAAGCTAAATTTAGCCAATTTCAGTGTTTGTTGCACACATCATTTAATCAATTTAAATTATACAAATTATTATCATTTAATTTGTATAGCGCCGCCAAATTCTGTAGCGCTGGACAGCGTGTGCTTTGAAAAGTTTAAAAGGGACACTAAACCCAAATTTTTTGTTTCATGATTCAGGTGTAACATGCAATTTTAAGAAACTTTCTAATTTACTCCTATTATCAATGTTTCTTAATTTTCTTGTTATCTATTCATAATAGGAGTAAATTAGAAAGTTGCTTAAAATTGCATGTTCTATCTAATATCCCTTAAAGAAACATTACACTGCCCCCCACCCAGATGGCAACATTTTCTATGGAGAAAACTGAATAAGGTTCAAACAATTTCTTGTAGATAAATTATACTATTTACTGTTTTCTTACTTCAAGGTGGCGAAGAGATACAGTGGATCTGTTGGCAATTGTGAATACCAGATAACAATTGCTTTTAGTAGGATTACAAATTTTTATATATATATATATATATTTTTATTATTTGAATTTTTAACTATAAATTGAATTGTACCAGTAATATATGTTTATGCATTAACCCATCAGTACATGAAAATGATATTACCAGAGTGTAAGAGAAAACCCCCCCAGTATGTTTTATATATCATATCAATTTCTTTGTACTAAAAAAATAACATAATAAACATTTTCCAACAGAAAACGAGTGGGGAACAAATGCAGGTATTTCTTAAAAACAAACAAACTTGAAAATCACAAGTAGTTGACATTAAAGGGACACTGAACCCAAATTTTTTCTTTCGTGATTCAGATAGAGCATGAAATTTTAAGCAACTTTCTAATTTACTCCTATTATCAAACTTTCTTTATTCTCTTGGTATTTTTATTTAAAATGCAAGAATGGAAGTTTAGATGCCGGCCCATTTTTGGTGAACAACCTGAGTTGTCCTTGCTGATTGGTGGATAAATTCATCCACCAATAAAAAGTGGTGTCCAGAGTACTGAACCATGAAAAAAAGCTTAGATGCCTTCTTTTTCAAATAAAGATAGCAAGAGAATGAAGAAAATTGATAATAGGAGTAAATTAGAAAGTTGCTTAACATTGCATGCTCTATCTGAATCACTAAAGAAAAAATTTGGGTTCAGTGTCCCTTTAAGGGTCGATTATAATCCTTTAGAAAAACATATCAAATGTTTCTCTACAGAAAACCACCATTAAAGTCTTTAGAGATTGTTTGTAGATAAATCATTTGATAGGTTTTTCTAAAGGATCGTCATCGACCCGTGACCCCATAATTAAAGTGAATGTAAAGTTGAATGAATGAGTGCCCGGTTTTTAGAAATACTATTTAAAAACAGGGGCACTTTCATTCATTAAACTTTACATTGCAGCATTTAAAGTGAATGAATGTTGATGCTAAAGTGCCCGGTTTTTAAAAATCCGATTAAAAAAAAAGGGCACTTTAATTCATCAAAATTTACATTTCACTCGTGTTGTGAAAAAACTTTACCTTTTAATCCTGACAGCAGCTCCAGCTTCCTCCGCCCGTCGCAAAGCCTCTTCCTGGGTCTAAAATGAGGAATCCAGCTTCCTTCAATCACGGCATTAAATCAGACACTGATTTCCCTGGGGGGGGAGAAGCCGTGATTGGAGGATGACCCATCCATCATTTCTGACGTCAGAAATGGCTTGCGACGACCGGGAGAAGCTGGAGCAGCTGTCAAGTTTAGAAGGTAAGTATTTTTTTCACAATGAGTGAAATGTAAATTTTGATGAATTAAAGTGCCCCTGTTTTTAATCGAATTTTTAAAGACCGGGCACTTTTGCATCAAAAAACTTACATTCACTTTAAATACTTATCTTTCTCTTGTAAGGTGTATCCAGTCCACGGATCATCCATTACTTGTGGGATATTCTCATTCCCAACAGGAAGTTGCAAGAGGACACCCACAGCAGAGCTGTCTATATAGCTCCTCCCCTAACTGCCATATCCTGTTATTCTCTTGCAACTCTCAACAAACATGGAGGTAGTAAGAGAGAAGTGGTGAAATGTAGCTGTTATTTTACTTCAATCAAAAGTTTATTATTTTTAAATGGTACCGGAGTTGTACTATTTTGTTCCAGGCAGAAAAATAGAAGAATCTGCCTGTGATTTCTATGATCTTAGCAGGTTGTAACTAAGATCCATTGCTGTTCTCACACATGACTGAAGAGAGAGATAACTTCAGCGGGGGAATGGCGTGCAGGTTATCCTGCTATGAGGTATGTGCAGTTAAGATTTTTCTAGAAGATGTGAATGCTAGAAAATGCTGCTGTTGCCAAATTTATGTAAGGTAAGCCTGAACACAGTGATTTAATAGCGACTGGTATCATGCTTATTTTCTGAGGTAATACTCTTTTATATTTGCAATATAAAACGTTTGCTGGCATGTTTAAACGTTTTTATATATACTTTGTTGATAAAACTTTATTGGGGCCTAGTTTTTTCCACATGGCTGGCTTAAATTTGCCTAGAAACAGTTTCCTGAGGCTTTCCACTGTGTTAAGGCCCACAGCAAGGCTGTGGCAGTTTGGTGTGACTGTTAAAAAACGTCTAGATCGTTTTTTTGATCCGGTTTTTGAACTAAGGGGTTAATCATCCATTTGCAAGTGGGTGCAATGCTCTGTTAGCCTATTATACACACTGTAAAAATTTCATTTGATTTACTGTTTTTCAAATTCTGACAAAATTGTTTCTCTTAAAGGCACAGTACCGTTTATTATATTTGCTTGTTAACTTGATTTAAAGTGTTTTCCAAGCTTGCTAGTCTCATTGCTAGTCTGTATAAACATGTCTGACATAGAGGAAACTCCTTGTTCATTATGTTTAAAAGCCATTGTGGAGCCCCCTCTTAGAATGTGTACCAAATGTACTGATTTCACTTTAAGCAATAAAGATCATATTCTGTCTTTAAAAAATTTATCACCAGAGGAATCTGACGAGGGGGAAGTTATGCCGACTAACTCTCCCCACGTGTCAGATCCTTTGACTCCCGCTCAAGGGACTCACGCTCAAATGGCGCCAAGTACATCTAGGGCGCCCATAGCGTTTACTTTACAAGATATGGCGGCAGTCATGGATAATACACTGTCAGCGGTGTTAGCCAGACTACCTGAATTTAGAGGAAAGCGAGATAGCTCTGGAGTTAGACGAAATACAGAGCATACTGACGCTTTAAGAGCTATGTCTGATAATGCATAACAATATGCAGAAGCTGAAGAAGGAGAGCTTCTTTCTGTGGGTGATATTTCTGACTCAGGGAAGATGATGCAACCTGATTCTGATATTTCTACATTTAAATTTAAGCTTGAGCACCTCCGCGTGTTACTCAGGGAGGTTTTAGCTGCTCTGAATGACTGTGATACAATTGCAGTGCCAGAGAAATTGTGTAGACTGGATAAATACTATGCAGTGCCGGTGTGTACTGATGTTTTTCCAATACCTAAAAGGTTTACAGAAATTATTACTAAGGAATGGGATAGACCAGGTGTGCCGTTCTCTCCCCCTCCTATTTAGAAAAATGTTTCCAATAGACGCCACCACACGGGACTTATGGCAGACAGTTCCTAAGGTGGAGGGAGCAGTTTCTACTCTAGCAACGCGTACTACTATCCCTGTCGAGGACAGTTGTGCTTTCTTAGATCCAATGGATAAAAAGTTAGAGGGTTGCCTTAAGAAAACGTTTATTCAACAAGGTTATCCTACAGCCCCTTGCATGCATTGCTCCTGTCACTGCTGCGGCGTTCTGGTTTGAGTCTCTGGAAGAGGCTCTACAGGTAGCGACTCCATTGGATGACATACTTGACAAGCTTAGAGCACTTAAGCTAGCCAATTCTTTTGTTTCTGATGCCATTGTTCATTTGACTAAACTAACGGCTAAGAATTCTGGTTTTGCTATCCAGGCGCGCAGAGCGCTATGGCTTAAATCATGGTCAGCTGACGTTACTTCAAAGTCTAAGCTGCTTAACATTCCCTTCAAGGGGCAGACCCTATTTGGGCCTGGTTTGAAGGAGATTATTGCTGATATCACTGGAGGAAAAGGTCATGCCCTTCCTCAGGATAGGTCCAAATCAAGGGCCAAACAGTCTAATTTTCGTGCCTTTCGAAACTTCAAGGCAAGTGCGGCATCAACTTCCTCTAATGCAAAACAAGAGGGAACTTTTGCTCAGTCCAAGACGGTCTGGAGACCTAACCAGACCTGGAACAAGGGTACGCAGGCCAAAAAGCCTGCTACTGCCTCTAAGACAGCATGAAGGAATGGCCCCCTATCCGATAACGGATCTAGTAGGGGGCAGACTTTCGCTCTTCGCCCAGGCATGGGCAAGAGATGTTCAGGATCCCTGGGCGTTGGAAATTATATCCCAGGGATATCTTCTGGACTTCAAGGCTTCCCCCCCCAAAAGGGAGATTTCACCTTTCACAATTATCTGCAAACCAGATAAAGAGAGAGGCATTCTTACACTGTGTACAAGACCTCCTAGTTATGGGAGTGATCCATCCAGTTCCAAAGGAGGAACAGGGACAGGGATTTTATTCAAATCTGTTTGTAGTTCCCAAAAAGAGGGAACCTTCAGACCAATTTTGGATCTAAAGATCTTAAACAAATTCCTCAGAGTTCCATCATTCAAAATGGAGACTATTCGTACCATCCTACCTATGATCCAGGAGGCTCAATACATGACTACAGTAGATTTAAAGGATGCTTATCTTCACATTCCGATACACAAAGATCATCATCGGTTTCTCAGGTTTGCCTTCCTAGACAGGCATTACCAGTTTGTAGCTCTTCCCTTTGGGCTAGCTACAGCCCCAATAATTTTTACGAAGGTTCTGGGGTCGCTTCTGGCGGTCCTAAGACCGCGGGGCATAGCAGTGGCCCCTTATTTAGATGACATCCTAATTCAGGCGTCAAACTTCCAAATTGCCAAGTCTCATACGGACATAGTGTTGGCATTTCTGAGGTCGCATGGGTGGAAGGTGAATGAGGAAAAGAGTTCTTTATCCCCCCTTACAAGAGTTTCCTTCCTAGGGACTCTGATAGATTCTGTAGAAATGAAAATTTACCTGACGGAGTCCAGGTTATCAAAACTTCTAAATTCCTGCCGTGTTCCTTATTCCATCCCTCGCCCTTCGGTGGCTCAGTGCATGGAAGTAATCGGCTTAATGGTAGCGGCAATGGACATAGTGCCGTTTGCACGCCTACATCTCAGACCGCTGCAACTCTGCATGCTCAGTCAGTGGAATGGGGATTACACAGATTTGTCCCCTCTACTAAATCTGGATCAAGAGACCAGGGATTCTCTTCTCTGGTGGCTATCTCGGGTCCATCTGTCCAAAGGTATGACCTTTCGCAGGCCAGATTGGACAATTGTGATGACAGATGCCAGCCTTCTAGGTTGGGGTGCAGTCTGGAACTCCCTGAAGGCTCAGGGATCGTGGACTCAGGAGGAGTCACTCCTTCCAATAAACATTCTGGAACTAAGAGCGATATTCAATGCTCTTCAGGCTTGGCCTCATTTAGCGACAATGAGGTTCATCAGATTTCAGTCGGACAACATCACGACTGTGGCTTACATCAACCATCAAGGGGGAACAAGGAGTTCCCTAGCGATGTTAGAAGTCTCCAAGATAATTCGCTGGGCAGAGATTCACTCTTGCCACCTATCAGCTATCCATATCCTAGGTGTAGAGAACTGGGAGGCGGATTTTCTAAGTCGTCAGACTTTTCATCCGGGGGAGTGGGATCTCCATCCGGAGGTGTTTGGTCAATTGGTTCATCGTTGGGGCAAACCAGAACTGGATCTCATGGCGTCTCGTCAGAACGCCAAGCTTCCTTGTAACGGATCCAGGTCCAGGGACCCCAAGGCAACGCTGATAGATGCTCTAGCAGCGCCTTGGTCCTTCAACCTGGCTTATGTGTTTCCACCATTTCCTCTGCTCCCTCGTCTGATTGCCAAAATCAAGCAGGAGAGAGCATCGGTGATCTTGATAGCGCCTGCGTGGCCACGCAGGACTTGTTATGCAGATCTGGTGGACATGTCATCCTTTCCACCATGGACTCTGCTGCTGAGACAGGACGTTCTACTTCAAGGTCCTTTCAACCATCCAAATCTAATTTCTCTGAGGCTGACTGCCTGGAGATTGAACGCTTGATTTTATCAAAGCGTGGTTTCTCCGAGTCAGTCATTGATACCTTAATTCAGGCACGAAAGCCTGTCACCAGGAAAATCTATCATAACATATGGTGGAAATATCTTTATTGGTGTGAATCCAAGGGCTACTCATGGAGTAAAGTCAGGATTCCCAGGATATTATCTTTTCTCCAAGAAGGATTGGAGAAAGGATTGTCAGCTAGTTCCTTAAAGGGACAGAATTCTGCGCTATCTATTCTTTTGCACAAGCGTCTGGCGGATGTCCCAGACGTTCAGGCATTTTGTCAGGCTTTAGTTAGAATCAAGCCTGTGTTTAAACCTGTTGCTCCACCATGGAGTTTAAATTTGGTTCTTAAAGTTCTTCAGGGGGTTCCGTTTGAACCTCTTCATTCCATAGATATCAAACTTTTATCTTGGAAAGTTCTTTTTTTGGTAGCTATTTCCTCGGCTCGTAGAGTTTCCGAGTTATCTGCCTTACAATGTGATTCTCCTTATCTGATCTTCCATGCAGATAAGGTAGTTCTGCGTACCAAACCTGGGTTTTTACGTAAGGTGGTATCTAATAAGAATATCAATAAAGAGATTGTTGTTCCGTCTTTGTGTCCTAATCCTTCTTCAAAGAAGGAACGTCTATTACACAATCTGGACGTGGTTCGTGCTTTAAAGTTTTACTAAAGATTTTCGTCAAACATCTGCTTTGTTTGTTGTCTACTCTGGACAGAGGAGAGGTCAAAAGGCTTCGGCAACCTCTCTTTCTTTTTGGCTAAAAAGCATAATCCGCTTAGCTTATGAGACTGCTGGCCAGCAGCCTCTAGAAAGGATTTACAGCTCATTCTACTAGAGCTGTGGCTTCCACATGGGCCTTTAAAAATGAGGCTTCTGTTGAACAGATCTGCAAGGCAGCGACTTGGTCTTCGCTTCATACTTTTTCAAAATTCTACAAATTTGATACTTTTGCTTCTTCAGAGGCTATTTTTGGGAGAAAGGTTTTACAGGCAGTGGTACCTTCCGTTTAAGTACCTGCCTTGTCCCTCCCTTCATCCGTGTACTTTAGCTTTGGTATTGGTATCCCACAAGTAATGGATGATCCGTGGACTGGATACACCTTACAAGAGAAAACATAATTTATGCTTACCTGATAAATTTATTTCTCTTGTGGTGTATCCAGTCCACACGGCCCGCCCTGTCATTTTAAGGCAGGTATTTTTTCATTTTAAACTACAGTCACCACTGCACCCTATGGTTTCTCCTTTCTCCGTTTGTTTTCGGTCGAATGACTGGATATGGCAGTTAGGGGAGGAGCTATATAGACAGCTCTGCTGTGGGTGTCCTCTTGCAACTTCCTGTTGGGAATATGAATATCCCACAAGTAATGGATGATCAGTGGACTGGATACACCACAAGAGAAATAAATTTATCAGGTAAGCATAAATTATGTTTTTACTTTATGGAAACCCAGACCGGAGATCCTCCGCCCGCAGCTCATTTGTACTTAGCACCCCAATGACAAAACTGGCTTTCTCCAATCATGGCGTGCACCCCGAGGCGTCCAGCTCATGAGGCCATGTAACATTTGGAGGACACCTGTTTTGTCAACGATATATTAAGTACAGCATGAGAAGTGGGCGGAGGATCGCCGGTCTGGGTTTTCTTAAGAAAAAGGGAAGTATTTAAAAAAAAAAAAAATGCTTCAATGTAAATTTTAATGAATGAAAGTGCCCCTGTTTTTAATAGTATTTTTATAAACCAGCACTCATTCATTAAAATTTACATTCACTTTAAGAAAACATTCAACCATGTTTTAATCTCCAAATTGCATGAATCTGATAAATGAATGTGCATTATGAATTATTCATTTCATAAACTTTCTTCACTAGGTGTTTATATTCGTGGCTTGTTTCTGGACGGAGCGCGTTGGGACAGAAAAACAAAAAAACTGGGAGAATCTTTTCCGAAGATGCTTTATGACACAGTACCTGTGGTTAGTATGTTTCTTGGGTCCATCTTATTTATAATAATAATAAATAGTAACCTTATACCAGGGGCACCCAAGCTAAATGAAGGCTACAGCAAGCACCAGCAATATGTTATGTATAAAGTAGATGCACTTTTCTCCTTAGCTAATTAAGTATGTGTACCAGATTTTATAAGTGAGCAGTACATTCTATTTGTTACATTTTACTTTTATTTGCTATGCAATTCGAGAGTTGTTTATGAATTATTTTTTTACTTTCAAGGCCCATTAATACACAATAAATAGTTCATGTAATTAAAACGTAAAGAGACCGTTAAGAAAAAATTAAAACTGTGTGCTCTATCTGAATCATAAAAGTTTAAAACTATGTTCATTTTTTGAAAATGATATAATCCTACAACTAAAAAAATCCACATAAAAAACATTTATGCTTACCTAATAAATTAATTGATTTCATGGTGGTTAGAGTCCATGAGCAATTACTCCTGGGAATTATATTTCTGGCCACTAGGAGGGAAACATTTCCAAAACTGTAAGAGCTCTTACAAACCCTCCCTCCGTACTGGAAACAAGTCTAATGTATAGCAAAGCAAGAAGGAAAGTTAGGAAAGGATAAGAGCGAGAAAAAAAAAGAAGAGCAGGGGGAAAAAAAAGAGAGGCACATACTTAAACTGCTGCCAGAAAAAATATAATCAAAACAGAAAATGGGTGGTTCTTGTGGACTCTCACCACATGAAATAAATTAATTTATCAGTTAAGCATAAATTATATTTTCTTTCATAAAAATGGAGAGAGTCCATGAGCCAGTACTCCTGGGGAAAATTATCAAAGCTGTGGAGTCCACGAGTAATGAGAGCAGGACAAAATAATTTAAATATATATATTTATTAAAAACCAAATCCCTCCTAATGTCCAGAAACTATTGCTTGAACGACCAAGAACCGCTTCAGAAAAGCAAAAATATCAAAAAGAAAGATATGTAAAGAAGCAGCATCACCCATAACTGTGTTTAAACATGCAGCCTTCAGCTTGTAAAGCAAAAAACTAGAATTAAAACCCTAAGTAGCCTGCAAACAGAATATCAGTCAGTTAAAGGGACAGTTTACCCAAAAAATGTCTCTCCTTTAATTTATTCTCAATGATACATTTTACCTGCTGGAGTGTATTACATTGTTTACAATAGCTTGTTTACACTTATTTTGACATTTAAAATAGCTGATTTAGCCTGTGGTATCCCCACCTATACTGAAAGATCCTAGTCTTAAAGGGACATTGTACACAAGATTTTTGTTTGCATAAATGTTTTGTAGATAATCCATTTATATCTGTGTTTTTTTGTAAAAATGTATAGTTTTGCTTATATTTAAATAACATTGTGCCGGATTTAGACTCCTATCCAAGCCCCAAAGTTTTTAGATGTATACTGATGTCTACAGACTCCTGGTTGTGTAAGGATCTTTTCATATGCAGGGGAGGGGGGAGTGTCTGCTGTTCTTGTTTTCTCAGCCCCTTTCACTGGGTGTCCCAGCCTAACCTCATCAACAGTGCTAAACTGGACCTTTTAAAAGGTTTTAGGCTGTTTTTTATATTAGTATATGTGCATATTTGTCTTTATAGTAGTGTCTCTTACATGCAATTATATGAAAATTGGTGTATACTGTCCTTTTAAGTCCAGGCAATTGGCACACAAGGTAAGCACAGCCAGCAGAATAAATTACATTCCTGGTGGAGTGTAGAAGAGATAACTAATAAAATGATAATTTGACATTGTTCTCTAAGTATTGAGCTTTGGTTTACAGACAGATATAAGATGAGGAAGCAAGTGTTGAGTGTACACAGTGTGATATCATAAGGAGATCTGATTTTACCTTCAAGCTCAAACTATTTCAATAGGCTACGGTTTCAAAACACAAAACCATTAAACACACCAATAAATAAAGGCCTTACAAAATCTATGAAAAACCTTCATTGACAAAAAGGTTTACATCACTGAATCAAGGCCTCAATAACAGAATCAGCATAAAACCTCTGTCTAAAAACTAAGCCTTAAATCTCCAAACCAACAAGCAGAGAGATTTGAGAACCGTATGAGAAAAAATATACCCCTTGAGACAGAAGGACATGGCGCAGAGAAAAAGGCTATAGAGAACTGAATATCTGCACCAAGTCCTGCAAGGCCAAGCTAGAGCAATCAAAATGACTGATAATGCTTCCTGCTTGATCCTGGCTTACATTTTCCATCTCTTGTTCCCATCAATCTACAATGTGATAGAAACCCCCCCCCACCCCATTGAAGAAACCACTCCTAGCAACTGAGAAGTCAACTTCCAAATTTCTCACTCCTTGAATAAGAATTGCATAAAACAAACAGAGATATGTCTTTGCCAAGAACAAAATTCAGGGAACCTTCCTTGTCACCAGGGAATGGTGAGTTCCCTCTTGTTTAGAAAGAAACCACTGTGACGTTGTCTTATTGGAATCTCATATAAGTCTCTCTTCAAATTCAGTTCTAAAGAGCCCTGAACATTGCATGGAGTTACAAAATATATATAGGTACCCTCACCACCCAAGGAGGACAAACTCCCTGCGCTCTCTAAGACCCCCCAGACTGCACCACAACCTGAAAGACATGTTAAGACTACAGTCTAATTTGGACAAACAAAAAATGCTGTGATGAATAACCTTCCCCTCCAAAAAAAGAATAAAAAATAGGAATAGCGTTGCTCAGAAATCCAGAAGGATTTTCTGAGAAAGCTGAGAATAATTCCTGCATTCTAGAAGAAGCAAACAAAGCTGAAAAATCCTCATGAAACCGAGCAAATGGAAAAGCATCCGATGCTGCAATCACCAGACCGAATACCTCTACGCAAAGAACTATGGATGGAAAAAGGACTGAAGATTAGAACAAGCTGAAAGTATCTTCCGTCTCCTATGGTCTGACAACATGACACCTAAAAATGTAATCCTGGTATGAGGAGAAAAATAACCTTTTGGAGAATTGATTCACCAATCATGCTCTTGAAGAAAGAAGAGTAAGTATAATCTACTTTTAAAGGGAGCCTATACAAAGATAATATACAGAGACAGAACCACCAAAATACCCTGAACTCTAATTACAGACAAGAGTGTTCCCAGAACTTAAAGGGATAGTCTAGTCGAAATTAAACTTGCACAATTCAGATAGAGCATGCAATTTTAAGCATTTTTCAAATTTACTCCTATTATAATTTTTTCTTCGTTCTCTTGGTATCTTTACCATTTTTGGTTCAGCTCCTGGGTAGTGCTTTACATTTAGAAACCAATCAGAAAGCACTACCCAGGGTGCTGAACCAAAAATGGGCCAGCTTCTCAGCTTACATTATTGCTTTTTCAAATAAAGATACAAAGAGAACAAAGAAATAATGATAGTACATTTGAAAGTTGCTTAAAATTGCATGCTCTATCAGAATTATAAACGTTGACTAGACTATCCCTTTAAGAAATTAATTCTGGGAGCAATAGCTAAACCAAAAGGAATATTAACAAATAGAAATAGCTTGTCCAGGAATGCAAAACTTAGAAACTAATAATGATAGGGAGCTAAAGAAAGGCATTTATCAAATCTATTATAAACTGCCCATGAAGAACAAGAGGCAAAAGTAGTGCAAATTTACTCCATATCAAAGAAGGAACTTTGAGAAACTGATTAGTATTAAATATACAGAACTGACCTGCAAGTCCCCTGCTTCTTGGGAACAATGAAGAGGTTGCCGTGTTCCAACCTTGGAAATGGGACTATAAATCCCAAAGATTCCAGATCTTAGAATGACTCGGAGTAAAAAAGGATACCTAGGTAGACTCAGGAGTTTCGTACTGGTGGCTGCACATATATTCCTCATGTTATTGGCTCACCATATTCATTGCTGTTTATTCAGCAAAGGATACCATGAGAATGAAGCAAATTAGATAATAGAAGTGATTTGGAAAGTTGTTTAAAACTGTATGCACTAACTGAATCACAAAAGAAAAACATTTTACGATTCGTGTCTCTTAACCTCAGGAATCTTTTGATCCTTGATCTGGTTAAAAAGAGAAAATTCTGTATCTTGATCAGAGACCGACTCCTGATCAACTAAAAATATCTTCCTCTCCTCTGAGGGCAAATCAGTCAAACCAGGGTCTGAAACATGCAGCTTAAAGGGACACTGAACCCAAATTTTTTGTTTAGTTATTCAGATAGAGCATGCAATTTTTTTTTTATTTATTTTTTTTATTTTAATTTGTTTCCAACAAAGGTGTCTCAGAGTAATTTTACATGGTACAGTTTCATGTAAATATAATGAAAACAATATTCAAAAATAGCAAACATCACATAGTAATCTAATATACCAATCTTTGATAAACCTTCATAATTTGAACATTCAGAATTTCAGAGTTCCCATTCTTGTTAATGAGGAATAAAGAAATAGAAAAAGAAAAAAAGAAAAGCAAGGATGAGAATTGCAACAAGCAAGGGTATAATAAAAAAAAAAAAAAAAAAAAGAAAGAAAAAGGAATAAGCAAGAGAAAAAAATAAAGGAATTATCAAATTGTATGTGCACCTATTGTTGGAATTTTATTTTCCCCTTCCCCCCCCCCCTTCCCCTCTACACATGGTTGCCTCCCAAATAATTAGGAAAGAGAAAAAAAAAAAAAAAAGGAATTTTTCCAGGTATCTACAATAGGTTAATGCCATAGGCCAAGTAATACCAATTCTGTATTTCTAAATGGGTAAATGATATATTCAATTTCGTATGGCAATAGATTCTGGATAAAGATTGACCACTTTTTAAAGAATTTAATAACGTCGTTTTCATCATTTAGGTTAGTGTCGATCTGTTCCAGAATGCATTGTTTTTTTAGACAATTTTTAACCTCCTGGATACTGGGGGTTGCCCTACATTTCCACTTTTTTAAGATCAAGTATCATACAGCTAGAATGACTAGGTTGATAATTTTAGTATTTGCAGATTGGCCTTCCGTATTTTTTTGGAGAAATACAATGTCTGATGGTAGCAAAGTCGGAGGGGAAATCCCCATTGTTCCAAACCAAAATTGTATTTTTATCCAAAACTGTTGGATGATTGGGCATTCCCAGATCATATGCATGAGATTAGCTGCAGGGAGCGAACATCTGGGACAGCAGTTAAAATCTGGGCTTCTACATCTGAAACCTTTTTCAGGAGTGAAAAAGGTCATGCGTAGAAGTTTTAGATGAGATTCTCTCCAGGAAGATGAAAGAGTAATTTGTGAAGCCTCAGTGATTGAGAGTTCGATTATATTACTTTCTTCCAAATTTTGTTGCAAGATTGCCCCCCATTTGGTAGTGATGTTTTCCATGTCAAGAACTCCTTTTAAGGAACTTAAATCTGAATAGATAGGAGAAATTGCCATAAGGCCGTTTTTAGCTAATGTTAACCATTTCTCCATGGGTCCCATTGTCCAGTTCCAACCGAATTCGTCAACAAGGCTCATAACATAGTGCCTTGCTTGTAGGTATGCAAAAAATTCTTTATGGGAAAGATTAAACTCCTCTCTCAAGGAACCAAAAGTCTTTGTACATTTTCTGTCTAAGTCTAATAATTGGGAGATTATTTAAACCCAAAACTTTCCATTTCTGAAATAGAGATGTTTGAATTCCTGCTTGGAAAAAAGGGTTACCAGTTAGAGGGATGAATTTAGATACTTTATGCTTTATTTTGAGAAGTTTACAGACTTTCCACCAAGCCTGTAATGGAGTAAGCATGGTCTTCAGTTTTTTAAGTTCTCTGGGGAGAGAGGAGGCAGTGCAGTGGATAATTGCAGAAGGAGCAAAAAGGGTTTGTTATATTTTTTTCAAGTTCATTGTTAGTAACATAATCCTTCTCAAATATCCAGTCCATAATTAAGCGAACCAGAAAAGCATAATTGTATATTTTAATATCTGGCAAAGCCAATCCTGCATATTTTCTAGGGAGAGAAAGTTTAGGTAGGGAGATTCTAGGTTTCTTGTTTTGCCAAATAAATTTCCTCAGCACCATATTATGAAGGAGGATGTCTTTTCCCTTAAGAATCGCAGGGATATTTTGTAGGACATATAATAATTTCGGGAGGCATATCATTTTATAAAGGGCAATTCGACCCGAAAGAGAAAGGGGAACACCTTGCCATTTTTTTAAGTCCTCCTTAATTTTGTTCAGCACTGGGGGAATATTAAGATTATACCATTCATCTGGATTGGAAGATACTGTGATGCCTAAGTAAGTAAAAGGAGTCACCCACTATCTTAAATGGCATATCCAAGGGGGGGTCCTTAGGTTGTTTGATCCATAAAAGTTCAGATTTTGTAGTATTTACTTTATAACCTGAAAAGGAACCGAATTTTTTAATAAGTGAAACTAATTTCGGGATATTGTTACGAGTGTCAGAGATATAAATTAAAATATCATCCGCATATAGTGCAATTTTCATCTCTTTCTTGCCGATCTTAATACCATTAAGGTGTTGTCTAACATATATGGCCAACGGTTCAATGGAGATGTCGAAAAGAAGGGGAGAAAGGGGGCACCCCTGACGAGTTCCTCTTTGAAGATAAATATTAGAAGAAAGTTTGCATTAACTATCATCCTAGTGGAGGAGGATTTGTGAAGATTGTTAACAAAACTAAGAAAATTACCAGTAAAGCTAAATTGCTGGAGAGAATGGGTGAGATGATCAAAATGAACTGAATCGAAGGCTTTTTCAGCATCAATTGAAATAATTGCAGCATCTAAAGTGTCCCCCCTTCCCCCTTCTTCTCCTCCCCCTCTGGAAAAATAGTCTATGGTTAAGAAGAGTTCCCTTATCTTTGCTGAAGAGTTACGATTACGTAAAAAAACCTGCTTGATCCGAATGAATAACCTTAGGAAGAAGTAACTGGAGCCTTGAGGCTAGGATTGAGGCCATTATTTTATAATCCACATTGAGCAGTGCTATAGGCCTATAAGATTCTTTTTTATCCGGCTCTTTTCTTGGTTTAAGAATTAAAGTGGTATATGAGGCTGCAAAACTAAGTGGCGGGATAGTACCCTTTATATATATATATATCATTATAGACCGAGGAAAGATAGGGTGAAATCTCCATTGATAATATCTTATAGAATTCGTTAGGGAGGCCGTCAGGGCCTGAAGCTTTATTTAAGGCAAGGTCTTGAATTGCTCTAGTGATCTCTATTTCAGATATGGGGCTATTAAGAGATTCAATTAGATCAGGAGTTAGTGTACGAACGACAATATTCGTATAGGTCCTGATAATATTTTGTAAAAACCTGGATGATTTCTTCTGAGGATGTTATATTTTTCCCTTCTAGCTGTAAAGATTCCATTAATGAAGAAGTTTTACTAGTTTTTACTAATCTAGCCATGATTTTTCCGGTTTTACTTCCATACCTGTAAAGTTTTGCTTGAAATTTCAAGTCCTTCTGAGTAGTCTTATATAGTAGAAAGGCATCCCTCTCCTTTAATGCTTGGGTATATCTTAACCAATTTCTTGCAGTTTTATCTAGAAGATACGAGTTGTATGAGTTAGAAATAGATTTTACAATTTCTTTTTCCCTATGCTTCGATTTCTTTGTCCTATTAATGGTGTAAGCTAGGATCTCCCCCCTCAGTACCGCCTTAGCTGTTTCCCATAAGATGATCGGGCGATTAACGTATTCCTGATTAAAAGAAATAAATTCTTGAAATAAGCCAGTTTTTAAACTTAAGGTCAGAGGCTAAATATGTTGGGAAGAAGAACCTGGAATATCTTGGAGTAAGGTTATTGGGGTAGAGCTCTAAAAATATCGGGGCATGGTCTGAGATGCAAATAGGGAGAATTCCGGTAAGCACTCTTGACGCACACAGTCTTTCATCTAGAAGAATTACATCGATTCTTGATAGAGATTTGTGTGCCTTAGAAATGCAAGAGAATTCCCTGGAGTCCAGGTTCTGAATTCTCCATATGTCTCTAACTAAGAATCTGATATAGTTTTAAATATATTTTTGTTTCTAGTTTGTCTCTTTTGGTTCTAGTAAGAGCATTCTCATGCCTTAATCTATCTAGAGGATGTTGGGGCGCCATATTTAGGTCCCCTCCAAGGATTAGGTAACCTTCTCTATATGTAATTAATTTAGCTTGGAGAGTGTCCCAAAAAGAAGAACTAAAAATATTGGGGGCATAAATATTGCAGAATGTATAAGTTATGTTAGTTATTTTAATTTTTGCCAATAGGAATCTCCCCTCCGAGTCAGCGAAGGTATTAAGGACTTGATATTTTAGCCTTTTCCCCAATAATATTGCTACTCCTCCTTTCCTTTGAACACTCGGGGAGGCTAACACCTCATTGACCCAGGAGGTTTTGAGTTTGAGAACTTCTTCCATTTTTAAATGAGTCTCCTGCAAAAAGGCAATGTCGGAGTTTATTTTTCCTAGCTGTGAGATAATTGATTTACGTTTAATAGGTGATGTGATGCCCCCTATATTCCAAGAGGTAACTTTAAAAGCAGATGGCATTCTTTTTTAAAAAAAGGGGACGAAAAAAAAAACGAACCCCCCCCCCAAAAAAAAAGGGGAGAAAGAGAAGGGGGAGAGTTCACCATCCTGTAACCCGATTCTGTTCCCAACCCAAATGATATCACAACATTTGATAAATCCACAGTTATGCATATTGAGTTATTGAATAATAGTTATTCAGAGCATCCTAATGTGTACAGTTTCAAGAGAATGTGGCAGTAGACCCTGCCCCTAAATTTTCTGCTGGGAAAGTCTCAATACAGAATTTCTCAGCCTTTTTGGCTGAGTCAAAAAAATATGTTTGATCATTGATAGAAATTTTAAGTCTAGCTGGATAGGTTATTGTGGCCTTGATGTTATGATTTATTAATTTTGTGCAAATTGGAGCTAGTTCTCTTCTTTTAGCAGCTGTTTCTGCAGAAAAGTCTTGGAAGATTATAATTTTTGCCTCTCCTAAGTATATAGGCTGATGTTTACGGTAGTAATGTAGAAGTGTAATTTTATCCTAAAAATTTAAGACTTTCGCAATAATGGGCCTAGGTTTAGTCCTAGTACTTTCTTTATCAGTGATATATGGGCCTATCCGATGTACTCTCTCTAGTGTAAATTGTGATTGAGATCGTGGAATTTTTAGCAATTGGGGAATAGTAACAGTTAGCAATTTGTACAAATCATCATATTGTTTGTCTTCCGGGACTCCAATAACTCTAAAGTTGTTTCTCCTAGTACGGTTTTCTAGGTCCTCTAATTTACCCTGTACTTTTAACAGGGATGTATTTAAGACCTCCAATTTAGAATTCTGAGTTAGTGTCAGATCCTCCAAATCCGAGGTTCTCTGTTCCACCTCTGAGAGCCTAGAAGAGAACTATTTAAATTCATTTGATAAAGACATGATATCCTGTTTAATTTCTGATTTGAGAGAATCGAATTTTGGGGTCAGTGCATCAGAAATGTTAGATACTAAAGCTTGGATGTCTAGTGTGTCACCCGAATGTGGAGGGTTAACAGTGGGGGTATGTATGTCTGCTGTGATTTCAGTAATGTTTTTATTTCTCCTTTCCCTTTGACGGGCTGCCATGGCTGAAGGTGAGGATTTTGCTTGTGTAGAGACAAATTTGTCCATGTGAAAGGAAGAGTGAAAAAAAAGAGCATGCAATTTTAAGCAACTTTCTAATTTACTCATATTATCAAATTTTCTTCGTTCTCTTGCTATCTTTATTTAAAAGAAGACATCTAAGCTAAGGAGCCAGCCAATTTTTGGTTCAGACCCTGGACAGCACTTGTTTATTGGTGGGTGAATTTATCCACCAATCAGCAAGAACAACCCAGGTTGTTCAGATATGGGCCAGCATCTAAACTTACATTCTTGCTTTTCAAATAAAGATACCAAGAGAATGAAGAATATTTGATATTAGGAGTAAAATTAGAAAGTTGCTTAAAATTGCATTCTCTAGCTAAATCACACACAAAAAAATTGGGTTCAGTGTCCTTTTAACAGACTTAACAATGGATTATCAGAAATGGCTTGATCACAGGCTTAATAAAAGCCAAATATCCAAGAGGTATCCAGCACCGGCACAGATAAGTGCAACACTTTCTAGCCCTGCACTAGGACTCAGTCTAATTAATCACAGTAATTGCAGCAGCACTATTTTTCAGCAAATTTCTGTGTTCTTTATTGCGAGAAGGTTAGAAAAATTACCAGAGGAGGGAACAGATAAGCAAGCTGAAATGACCAAGGAGCTACTAGAGCATCCACAAACTATGCTTGAGGATCCCTGGACCTCGCAAAGTACTGGGAAGCCATCAGATCTATCTCTGGGAGACCCCCAATTTGATTGAACACATCCTGGTGAAGAGATCATTCCCCTTGAAATAGAGATTGGCGACTTTGAAAGTCTGATTCCCAGTTGATCACTCCTGAAATATGAATCGCAGAGATTCAACAAGAATTGATTTCCACCCATGAGAGTATTCAAGATACTTCCCTCATGCCTAGGGAACAGAGTTCCCCCTTGATGGTTGCTGTGACATTGTTTGTTGAAAAGAAAGTCTCATTTCCATTTCCAGGGGCCAAGCCTGAAGAGCCCTAAAAATAGCACAGAGTTCTATAATATTTTTTGGCAACCTCGCCTCCCGAGGATCCCAAACTCCCTGTGCTTTCAAAGATCCCCATACAGCTCCCCAACCTAAAATACTTGTATCTGTAGTGATAACAGCCTAGGAAGGACGAGCAAAAGAAGCCCCCTGAATAATGAACTCATGATCCAGTCAAGACAGAGATTGACTTGTACTGGGATCCAGACCAGAAATATCCTTTGAGACTGTGGAGTATGATCTCAGAATTGCATCTGAAGCTGCACTCATGAAGCGTAGAACTTCCATACAGAGGGGAATTGAATTGATAGAGATTGAAGGTTCAGACAAGCTAACACTAATTGTAACCTTCTCTGCTCTGTTAGAGAAAATCTCATGGATTCAGTCTCCATTTGAAGTCACCAAAACGTTACCTTTGAGGAATTAAAAACTATTTAGAAGATTGATCTTTCAACCATGTTATTGTTGCTAAAGGAAAAAACTGAGCTTGAACCAAGATGTTATCCCGGTATGGAAACACTGCAATACCCTTAGTTCTGATCACAGACAATAAGGCACCCAGAACCTTTGTGAAAATGCTTGAAGCTGTAGCTAGACCAAATGGTAGAGCAACAAACTAAAATTGCTCGTCTAGAAAGGCAAACCTCAGAAACTGATAATTTTCCCTGTGTATTGGAACATGAAGATACGCATCCTTTAAATCTATTGTGGATAACCTGACCTGTAAGGGAACCAGAACAATCCTAGACTAGAAAATAAGCTTGACCTTATACAGGATTCCTTGGAACATTGGATAGAAAAAAAAAACTTCCTTTGGGTGGTCTTGTTCTGAAACCAATCCGATTATTCTGGGAAACTATATTCAGAACCCAGGGATCTGGAGCAGACTCAAACCAAGCCTCCTGAAAAAGGCTTAACCTGCCCCCTACCAAAACCAGTGCAATGCTACAGGACTGTCAAACTTGAGAGGTTGTGTTCTGTTCCACGGTGGCGATTCCGGTAAGATGGTTTCATTTTATATTAATATGATAATACAAGAAGTAAGGGTCACAGTGTGGCTCCTTTATCTGTATGGAATCAAAGGTTAATATCTCCGGAAGGGGATTATTGAACAGGGGGGATTTATGCATAATTTGTTTTATTATGCTGCGAAATATGTGAGATGAGGCTCAGGCAGTTGTGAGAACATTCAGTTTTACTTTCGTTTTTGGATAACTGTGCAGCCTGTTAGATTTGGCATGCTTATTCAAGGAGCAGGGGCGGCCCTGCATGGCACACAATGTGACCGGGTGTGGTCTCGTTGATTTCCTCTTTCCTGACCATGCAGTTTACAGGAGAAGCGGTTTCTCGGTGGGGCCTGGGTCATAGGAGGTGGTGAGTGCCCCAGCCATTGGGGGTATAAAGGTGCCATTTATCTTTTTCTATAGTCTATCTTGAAAGTGCAAGCTATGGAGGACTCTGATATGTTAGAGGGTACTCCCTCTTTACCTAAATCTAATACATGTTTTTATTTTGAGGAGGCTATGGTATACCCGCCTGCTCAATTATGTTCCACATGCCTACTACACATGCAGCTTCCCATTGCACTGCTAATCCTCCTTCAGGAGGGGCCCTCTTTCTGCCAGACTTTACTGAACAGTTACAAATGGCAGTGTCTGCAGCCTTCAGTGCTTTACCTTGCACTGCTAAGCGCAAGGTCAAATATTGCTATCCTTCCCAGGAGTCATCTACTAACTTGTTAGATCTGATACTAGATTATTCGCGGATGAGGACACCTCTGATACTTCAGAAGAGGATCTTTCCGGGTCGGAATCTGCTGCCTCTAAACCTCCGGCTGTGGAGGAACCAGATTTTAGATTTAGGATCGAGCACTTATGATTTCTGTTAAATTAAGTGTTGGCTACGTTGGAGGTCCCGGATCCTAAATTACCAGAGGAATCTTCTATTCCTAAATGTGATAAGGTTTATGAGGAAAGACTTTCCCGGTTCCCGTAAAGATGGCAAATATTATTAAGAATGAATGGGAGAGACTTGGATCATCTTTTTCCCCTTCTTCCTTTAAGAAATTGTTCCCGGTTCCAGACTCAATTAGAGTTGTGAGGGTCTGTTCCTAAGGTGGATGGAGCTATCTCCATGCTTGCTAAGCGCACTACTATCCCGCTTGAGGATAGTTTGTCTTTAAGGAGCCCATGGATAAGAAGCTAGAAACCCTGTTAAGAAAGATGTTTCAGCACACAGGATATTTGTTTCAGCCTGCAGTGGCGATTGCTGCAGTGGCTGGAGCCGCTACCAATTGGTGCGACTCTCTATCAGAGATGATCGAGGTGGAAACTCCACTCAGCAAGATCCAGGAAAGAATTAAGGCCTTGAAGGTAGCTAATTCTTTTATCGGTGATGCAACATGCAGATTATTCGCCTGAATGCCAAGACATATGGTTTTTCTGTTCTAGCCTGTAGGGCACTCTGGCTGTTTGAAGTCTTGGTCTGTGGACATGACTTCCAAATCTAGATTACTTTCCCTTCTATTTAAGGGAAAGATTCTTTTCAGTCCAGGCCTGGACTCAATCATTTCCACGGTCACTGGGGGCAAAGGTGCATTTCTACCGCAGGATAAAAAGAATAAACCTATAGGACAGGGTCCTAATTTTCATCCCTTTTGTTCGTATAAATCCCAACGCCAGCAGCCCTCCGCGAAGCCTGAACAGTCCAAGGGAACTTGGAGACCTTCTCATCCTTGGACCAAATCCAAGCAGAACAAGAAGCCTGCCGAAACAAAATCGGCATGAAGGGGCGGCACCCGATCTGTTGCTGGATAGTGTTTAGGGCAGACTCTCTATTTGTGGAGGCTTGGCTGGGTGGTGACGTGCTAGACCCTTGGGTTCTGGAGGTCATCGCTCAGGGTTACAGGATAGGTTTCAAATCTCATCCACCCAGGGGCAGATTCCTCTTATCAAACCTGTCTTCAAGACCAGAAAAACGAGAAGCTTTTCTAGGGTGCATGAGGGATCTCTCCTCCCTGGGAGTTATTGTACCGGTGCCTCTAGTAGAGAGAGGTCTGGGGTACTACTTAAACCTTTTTGTGGTCCCAAAGAAGGAGGGTATGTTTCACCCTATTTTAGACCTAAAGTGCTTAAACATGTTCCTGTCAGTCCCATCGTTCAGGGTGGAGACGATAAGGTCTATTCTGACCTTAGTTCAAGAGGGACAGTTCATAACTATGATAGACTTGAAGGATGCTTACCTTCATGTGCCAATACACAAGGAACACTTGAAGTTTTTCTTTCTGGTACAGCACTTCCAGTTTGTTGCTCTTCCTTTTGGTCTGGCTACTGCCCCAAGAGTCTTTACGAAGGTTCTGAGGGCTTTGCTTGCGGTGGCGAGATCCAGAGGTATTGCAGTAGCACCATACTTGGATGACATCCTGGTCTAAGCACCGTCCTGGCAGCAGAAGACCATTCAAGAGCTCTTCTTCTTTGATCTCATGGATGGAAGATAACCTTAGAAAAGAGTTCTATCATGATGTGGAGCTGTTTGGGGTGCCAGGAAGGCACAGGGCCTGTGGACTTGAGAGGAATCTCTCCTCCCGATCAACATTTTGGAGCTTCAAGCAATCCTTAACGCTCTGAAGGCTTGGCCTCTTCTGGGTTCGGCCCAGTTTATTGTATTCCAATCAGACAACATAACCTCGTGGCTTACATCAACCATCAAGGAGGAACAAAGAGCTCCCTAGCAATGAGGGAAGTCTCTCGGATTCTGGAATGGGCGGAGGCCCACAACTGCTCGCTGTCAGCATTCCACATTCCGGGTGTGGACAACTGGGAAACAGATTTCCTCAGCAAATTATTTCATCCAGGGGAATGGTCTCTTTCCATCCCGAGGTGTTTGCGGAGATTTGCAACAGATGGGGGAGGCCGAAGATAGATCTCATGGCATCCCGACTCAATACCAAGCTACCCAGATGCGGGTCGAGGTCCAGGGATCCCCAGACAGAGCTAATAGATGCATTAGCAGTGCCTTGGATGTTCAACCTAGTTTACATTTTTCCACCGTTACCACTTTTCCCTCGGGTAGTGGCCCGCATCAAGCATGAGCAAGCTTTGGCTATTCCAATTGCTCCATCGTGGCCGCAAAGGGTGTGGTTCGCGGACCTGGTGGGAATGTTCTTATCTCCTCCATGGAGGTTACCCTGTCGCAGAGATCTGCTGTAACGGGTCCTTTTGTTCATCAGAATCTAGATTCCTGAGGCGGACTGCGTGGAGATTGAACGCTTAGTCCTAGCCAAGAGAGGTTTTTTCTGAGAGAGTGATTGATACAGGCAAAAAAGAACAGTTCTCCAAATATAAGTAAGTAAAGTGCAAGTGCTGGGTAAATATATATTGTGCCGAAACTAGATCAAAAAACGCACAGAGATTAGGGCGTTCAGTTCTCACTGTGCCTGACTCACCACTCCAAGGAAGATTGTAGAACCCAAGCCGGCAGGGAACTGTGGCAAGTAGCCAGCCCTACCCTTTATGCTCCGGTGATTGATACTTTCATTCAAGCTGGAAAGCCGGTCACGAGTCGCATCTATCATAAGGTGTGAAGGACCTACTTATTCTGGTGTGAATTCCCCTGACATAAGGTCAAGGTGTCCAGGATTCTTTCCTTTCTCCAGGATGGTTTGGAGAAGGGACTTGCTGCTAGTTCCTTAAAGGGACAGATTTCGGCTCTGTGTTATTGCACAAGAGGCTCGCTGAGCTTCCTGATGTAGTCTTTTTTTCAGGCTCTGCCTAGAATCAGGCCTGTGTTTAGACCTACCGCTCCTCCTTGGAGCTTAAATCTGGTTCTTAAGGTTTTACAGAAGGCTCTGTTTGAGCCTATGCATTCGGTTGACACATTAAATTAC
Source organism: Bombina bombina (assembly GCF_027579735.1). Lineage (NCBI taxonomy): Eukaryota > Metazoa > Chordata > Amphibia > Anura > Bombinatoridae > Bombina > Bombina bombina. The sequence continues at coordinate 495,793,973 of NC_069499.1, forward strand.
TGTCTTGGAAAGTTCTTTTTCTATTGGCTATTGCTTCAGCACGCAGAGTCTCTGCGATGTAAGCCTCCTTACCTAGTTTTTCATGCTTAGGCTGTTCTTCACACTGGGCTGGGTTTTCTCCCTAAGGTTGTGTCTGATTGCAACATCAATCAGGAGATTGTGGTTCCTTCCTTATGTCCTAATCCTCCTTCAAAGGAACAATTACTTCATAATTTGGATGTGGTTCGGGCCTTGAAATTCTATCTTCAGGCTACAAAGGATTTTAGACTGACTTCGTCATTGTTTGTTGTCTATTCTGAGAAGCGTAGAGGGCAGAAGGCTTCCTCCACTTCCCTGTCTTTTTGGTTGAGGAGCATTATTCACTTAGCATATGAAACATCGGGACATAAGCCTCCTCAGAGGATTTCGGCTCATTCAACTAGAACTGTGGCTTCATCTTGGGCCTTCAAAAATGAGGCCTCTATGAAGCAGATTTGTAGGGCAGTTACCTGGTCCTCCTTACATACCTTTTCAGAATTTTACAAATTTGACGTTTTTGCTTTGGCTGAAGCAGCTTTTGGGAGAAAGGGTTTGCAGGCTGTGGTGCCCTCAGAATAGGGTCCGCCTCACTTTTTACCCTCCCTCATTCAGTGTCCTCTAGAACTTGGGTATATGTTTCCCACAAGTAAGGAATGAATCTGTGGACTCTCCTCATATTAAGATGGAAAACAAATTATGATTACCAGATAATTTCCTTTCCATCTGTATGAGGCCCCTGTCCGCTTTCTCCGTTGTGCGGATCAAATTTTTTTGTTCTTCTGGCACCATTTATACCCTGATATTTCTCCTACTGTTCCTTGTTCCCTCGGCAGAATGACTGGGGGGGTGAGGAGGCATTTAAGCCTTTGGCTGGGGTGTCTTTGCCTCCTCCTGGTGGCCAGGTTCTGTATTCCCACAAGGAATGAAGCCGTGGACTCTCCTCATACAGATGGAAAGGAAATTATCTGGTAAGCATAATTTATGTTTTCCTATCCAAAGGGTCTTTAAAAGAAGTACTGTCTTGCAAAGGGATAGTAGTATGCTTAGTAAGTGTTAATAGCCCCATCAACCTTGGGCAGTTTCCCATAATTTAAAATTGTCAGCAGGTAAGGAATATAACTTTTTAAACCTTGCAGAAGGATTAAAAAAATATGGTTTAGCCAGGGACGTGCAGTCACTAGAGGCAGGGCTTCACCTCTCATATGGGCAAAAATATATATTTTTTATTGGCTTTAAAAAAAAATATTGCATTTTTTTTCCGCCCACAGCTACATGTTGTGCAATTGAGAGGCACAAGCAGGTCTGCTGCCCTCCATTACACTACATGCTGCGCCACCTACTGGATGAAAGTGGTTAAGATCATTGCATGGCCCATAACTGCTTATTTGAGGCAGTCCTCTTTGGGGCTGACCCAATCCAGTGAGAGGCATCAGTCAGGGGAACTTAGGGTTGGGGCTGGATGTTAAATCATATAAAACAAAACAAAAACGGAAAAAAACAACTTTCATTTATTTTGTTGCTGCCCTGTGCAGCTGCCAGCTTTGTTTCAGTCAAAAATAGAGTTCTGTACTTCCCCTCCAAGTGCAGTGGAATGTGCCACTGTCACTTCCTTACAGAGCAGGAAGAGATGCAGTGAGCAGTGTTTTAGCCACATTTTATTGAAGTGCTGCAACCTTAGATTTTGCTGAAAGGGATTCTGTTAGTGAAAATTATAATTTAATGAATGTGGTTTAGTGTTTTTTTACTCTTTTACAGCAGTTTAAGGATTTTTTGTATTTTGTTTACTCAAACTTTACACCCACTACCTAAGCAGCTTGCCTCTGTACTCCACAATAGTTTATAGTCTTCACACTCTTTCTGAACTTATGAACTCTCTGTAGCTCTGCAACTGTGTTTTCTCTCATTATCTTACTATTATGCTGTTTGTATGGATGAGTTGTTATTTGACCAGAGTAAGCTAGACCAAAATTCATGGTAATGTAAAATGAAACCAAGCAGTTTAGAATGAGTTATAGCAAATATTCTCCATGGCTCCTGTAGCTATAGTATTTCATTTAAACCAGAGATTCATTAGGTGTATGTTGGACAACCCTGATGTAGACAACAAATAATTTATTAATGCTCCCATTCATATGTGCTGTTCTGTTTCAGATATTTAAAACAGATTGTAGACTATTAGCATTTGATAGTCACTTAAAATATTACTTAAACATTCAGTGGTGCCTCCCCCATTTCAGTGTTCCCTCTCTCCCCCTTCTGTGTCACTCCCCTCTATCTCATGTAGATATAGTATTTCATTTAAACCAGTGATTCCTTAGGTGGATGTTGGACAACAAATAATTTATTAATGCTCCCATTCATATGTGCTGTTCTGTTTCAGATATTTAAAATAGATTGTAGACTATTAGCATTTGATAGTCACTTAAAATATTACTTAACAATTCAGTGGTGTCGACCCCCCCCTTGTGTCTCTCTCTTTATGTGTCGTTCTCCCCCATGGTCTCTTTCTCTCTCTGTCTCTCTTCCTCCCCCTCTGACTCTCTCATCCCTTATGTGCCTCTCTAATCCTCTGTGTGTGATTGTGTGTCTTTCCCCCTCCCTCTCTCTCTCCCCCCCCCCCCGAGTGCTTTTCTGTCTACCTTTTATTTATTTAATTAATGAATTGGTGGTGCCATCTGAGGGTGTGGCTTTATTTAAAGAGATGGGGTCAAGCACCCCACCATCTTTAAATTTCACCAGCCAACACTGGATCAAGACATTTTTATATTTACTGAATAATGAAGGAATCTATAAGCATAATTTGCAGCATTAAAGTAAAAAGTATGTTTTAAACATATTTTAATGGGCCTGGATTTCTAGATTTCATAATCAGAGCAAGCATTTTGTTATCTGGCAAGTGTTCTGTTACAATCCTTTAGACTAAAATCAGATGTTTACTAAGTTGACCAGTTTTCCAAGACACCATTTAAAGGGACATGAAACCCATATTTTCTTTCACGATTTAGAAAGAGCATGCAATTTTAAATAACTTTCCAATTTACATCTAATATCTAATTTTCTTAATTCTTTTGATATCCTTCATTGAAAATAATATCTAAATATGCTCAGTAGCTGCTGATTGGTGGCTGCACATAGATACTTAATGTGATTTGCTCACCCATGTGCATTGCTATTTCTTCAACAAAGGATATCTAAAGAATGAAGGCGTATCCTAGCCAGTGCCTCACCAGCCTCTGACATCACTGGTTTAGACCATTCCCTAAAAACCATATCAGAGACAACATCAGGGATAGGAAAAACTTGAGCAACAGTTTTAAACACTGAATTTAAACGATTTCCCATCACAAACCTTAGAATCCTTAAAGGGATATGAAACCCAAATGTTTTATTTTATGATTCAGATAGAGCATGCAATTTTAAGCAACTCCTATTAATTTTTATTAGTTCTCTGGGTATATTTATTTGAAAAAGCAGGAATGTAAGCTTAGGAGTCAGCCCATTTTTGGTTCAGAACCTTGGATAGCACTTGCAGGTTGGTGGATACATTTATAATATATTGCAGCTGTTGAAAATTGCATTGCAAAATTAGCTGCAGAGGGGGAAAAAAGAAAATTTATTCAAGAGACATTTTCAAAACTTGTTTGTTTGCTCTTGGTCTAATATCACGTAAGGTAAAAATGTAGTAGTAAAAAGGTGCATTGCTCACAAGAACATCTTATATTCAGCTGTCACAGCTTTGCAAACCAGAAAAGGCTAGGGGATGGAGTTGGAAAAAAATCTCAGATAGTTAATGTGCTGCCACGTTGCGGCACAGCTCCATATTTGACAGTTTTCTTTAAAAAGCACTTCGCTCTTGCTGCACTCTTAAGGAAAACTTACACAGTGCAGCCACATCACAGCACTGTTTGAAGAGAACAGCCTGATGTGGAGCAGCGAGCTTAAAGGGACATGAAACCCAAAAATTTTCTTTCATGATTCAGCAGAAGAGAAACTAGGTTCTAGCTGTTGATTGGTGGCTGTATGTATGTATATATATATATATATATATATATATATATATATATATATTTATTTTGAATGTGATTGGCTCACCCATGTGTTAAGTTAGAAACTAGTAGTGCATTGCTGCTCCTTCAACAAATGATACCAAGTGAATGAAACAGATTAGATAATAGAAATAAATTTGAAAGTTGTTTAAGAAAGAAAAATTTTGGGTTTCATGTCCCTTTAAGGTTCCTGCATGTGTTCTGTTCTTTTTCCAGACATGCTGCATTTTCTGTGATGCCGGCTTCTTACATCACAGCATGTTCTGCCTTGGGGCTCATCATTTTAAATATTAAAGCACAAAATACGGATTTTAATGTGTTTATCTTTATTTCATTTAACCCAAAACTGTTGTCTCTAGTTCAAATATAAAAGTGATTACTGTAAAAATCTTTTTAAAATCTAAGGGTGTTATGTTCAAAGTCGGGATCATTTTGGAACCCATATGCAATTATTGCAAGACCCTGATTAAAATCTCTAGACCATCTAAGCTTGATCTTCATGTATTTCTGTCTCCCTATAACAAGATAGGTCTTTAAATTCACTCACTAGATCTTTCTTGCATAGTTTGATCCATTTCAAGTTCTGCTTTAACTAAAAGTAACATTTGTTTTGTTCACATGCAAATTAAAGTTTGTTTTTTGTTGGATTGTTGTGCTTGCTGGATAGGACATGAATGGACAGTGAAAATTGTTATATTGTACCTGTTCAAAGTAAATATATGTCTTAATAACTTTATTTTGTAGCCTTGCTTATAGTTATCTGGTCAAGCCATGTTCATTTAGCCTTAAAGGGACACTCTACACCAGAATTTTAATGTTTTAAAATATAGATAATTCCTTTATTACATATTCCCCAGTTTTGCATAACCAACACAGTTATAATAATATACTTTTTACCTCTGTGATTACCTTGTATCTAAGCCTCTTCTGACAACCCCCTGATCACATGACTTTATATATTGACTTACATTTTAGGTAATTAGAGCTGTGTTGTGCTGATAACTCCCCAGGCATGAGCACAATGTTATCTATATGGCCCACATGAACTAGCAGTCTCCTGTTCAATAACAATTTTAGTGTTGACTGTCCCTTTAACATTAAAAAAAAAGGAAAATATAAATGGTAAAACTAAAAGCCTGTTAGGAGGGAAAGGATAGATATATATATATATCTCTCTCAAAGTACAGTCCACGAGACTCAGCGTCTCTCTCAATCCGTAGTATCGGAAGTGAACCCGCACCAAAAGGTCAACCAAAGACCTGGAGTCCCGTAGCGGTGGCATCAAGCCGCAAGTATCCGTAGTAGAAAAGAGAAAGCAGGCACTGCAAAATGGAGTATACAATAAAATCCTCAAATTTATTAGTATACGTTAAAACAAAGGGACAGACATGCAGGATGACAAACAAGGCAGATCACAGCATAACCAGAGGGTGTAAAACGCATCAGATCTGCCCTGTCCGTCATCCTGCATGTCTGTTTTAACGTATACCAATACATTTGAGGATTTTATTATATACTCCATTTTGCAGTGCCTGCTTTTTCTTTTCTACTACAGATACTTAAAGTAACAGTATACACTCATTTTCATATAACTGCATATAATAGACACTACTATAAAGAATAAGATGCACAGATACTGATATAAAAATCCAGTATAAAAACGGTTTAAAAACTTACTTAGAAGCTCTCAGTTTAGCTCTGTTGAAAAGGCAGCTGGAAAGCCCACTACAAGTGGTAAATAAGACACTCCCCCCCTTTCTTTTGCATATGAAAAGACCCTTTACACAAACAGGAGCAAGCTGGAGTAGGTAGCTGACGGTATTCTCCTAAAACTTTGGGGCTTGGTTAGGAGTCTGAAAATCAGAACAATGTTATTTAAAAATAAGCAAAACTATACATTTAAAAAAACAATTATGGGCTGAATAAATAGATCATGTACAAAACATTTATGCAAAGAAAAAAATGTGTATAATGTCCCTAATTTTCAAATGCTGTGTGGTTTTGGACTTTTGTAATAAAACATCTTAATAATAATAATAATAGATGTCTCTAAATTAGAGAATGTAGGCCCTTTGTGAAAGAAACATCTTTATTTTAAAGCAAAATAAATTCCATCAGGGACAACAAACACTAAACAAATTCTAGATAGAATAATGCAGTCAAAGAAAGGATTAGTCTGAGAATAACATGTAGATGTATTTTTTAAAGTTTCATTAGCTGTTTAAATATTGACAAAATGAGGTAAAGTTTTAGTGTCTATAAAACAATGGGAGCTGCCATGTTGTAACTCAGGTTACTTTCTCTGCTGTGGCCAATTAGGGACAGTTATAGATGACTAAAGTGTTCTGCACTTTTCTAACAGGAACTGAAAAGCTTTCAATTTCAGAATGGATTTACATGAAAGGGGGACAAAATAAATAATGAAATATTGCAGAGTTTTTTTTTTATATATATACGATTTATCATTTTATATTACCATCTCAAAGTGTCTAATGTCCCTTAAATCTTGTCTTACAGATGTGGTTAAAGCCATGTAAAAGATCAGACATCCCTCAAAAACAGTGTTACCTTGCTCCAGTGTACAAAACCAGTGAAAGAAGAGGCACCTTATCCACAACAGGACACTCAACTAACTTTGTGATTGCAATGACACTCGTAACTGACAAACCAAAGGAACACTGGATAGGAAGAGGTGTTGCCTTATTATGTCAACTGAACTCTTAATCTGAAAACTGCTGAACACACGTAATATTTTATAAGCTTCTTTATACCAAAGTTGCTGCATTGGCGTTTAAGTAAACGGTAAAATAAAAAAAGAAAATGACTGTGGACTTTGATGATTTTATTTTACCTCTGACATGTTTATAATGAACAATCTGTACAGCTAATGAATTCAGTTCTATTGACAAGAAACACGACTGCTGATCATTTTAACAGGATGACAAAATTGCTTTGAACTAAACATTTTCTAAAGGGTATGCAGGCAGTTCTGCCGTTATAACAGATTACAATCACATTTACAGACAATGATAATGAGAACAGTAATTCATTGCATCTAAATACTATCTGTCAAAGCGCGACAATGAAACAGTTACAATGTGAGCGACATTATTTCAATCCGATGTCACACGGTGACAACAATGCACTACAGGCAGCATTAATGACCTCCAGAGAAGTTAAACAATGCTCTCATGTAAAGAGTCATGGAATGTCGGAGTTGTATACATTAAGTACAGCAAAGAAGAAATCACAATAACAGTGACAAGTATTTTAAATTGAAATACTGATTATAGAAATTTAGCAGCAGATATTAACGTTTTCATGTGAAAACTTGTAAACACAAATTCAGTTATACAGAACATTTTGTACCCCCCCAAAAAAAACAATGCAAAACAAATCGTCAAGCAATATTGAGAAAGGAAAACAAAAATATGATTCTAATGAATAGTAAATGAATGTTTTCCTCATTTTAGCTTTAATACGTTAAAGACCCGAGAGTAAGACCTGCTGCACCATTACATCTATATCATGTTCTATTTTACACCACTAACAGGACATTAAAGACCTCGTTTTTGTGTAAAAACTGCTTTGCCCCACACTCCCTAGAAGCCAAAACGCTAATCATTTTTTCCAATGCTGTAAATAGTCTAAACCATCTATTTGATGTGGAACCTTTGCATGTTACCAAATGCGATTTTTGGCCTCTCTAGGGAATGGGAACAAGCGAAAATTTGTACATAAAAGCAAGAGGTGTTTAATGTCCTTTTAAAGCCAAAATGTGATTTCCCATAGTTGAATGAAAGTAAAACACCACTACAATATTTGACTATTTATGTTTTTGCTGTAAAACACAATATTCTTACTGTAGAATGTATGCTTATCCCAAATACAGAGGCTGGAAATCAAATTTTGTATTGAAAGTACGCCGTAAAGCCCTAATATTAAGGAATTAGGTTACAAAATAGTTTTTAAGTGCAGCGCAAAATATGACCCCACTCTTATGGCCTCTCAAATTCCTATCTCCTTCCTAGATAGGGAAACGGCGTACTGGACAAACAATGGTTAAAGAGGGCGCTCTAAAGCAAAGAGAATATTTCACTACTATGACTCTTCCTCCAGTTATACTGTGTCTTAATATCAAAACCAACTTAATATATAGAAAGACTACTTCTAATTCGATAGATAATGATTTTTCAAAATGTATTTAATATTTCAATTTAATAATCAGAAACGGTTAAAAATGGAAATAAATGCACTTACAGTACTTTTAAGAAATTCATCAATAATTCTCAGAAATTCCCCTAAAAAAATGTATTTGCTCTAGTCAAAGTTCTGGAGATATTCCTATATTTAAGACCGCCAAATCCTTGAATATTTCCAAAGGTGAGGGTTGTTTTCAATTGTATATAAATCTGTAGACACAATGTATCAAAATATTTAAGGTATCAAAATATTTCATATCTACAGGTCCGTTAAAACGGACAGAGGTACTAATATTGAGACTGAAGTGAGTGTTAAGACATACAAAACTGTGTTGTCTTGATGCATTGTGTCTACAGACTGCAATTTTATACTGTATATGACTTAAAAACAGCCTGCAGCTTTGGAAATAGTCAAGGATTTGGTAGTTTTATTTTATGATGAACTGTTAACAGAAAAAATGAACATTTGGTGGTTTATATTTAGGCTCCGAATTCTACTATTAGGTTGGGGAGACGTCCCTATGTTATTCATTTGTATTTAATTTTAGTGTTTAAGTTGGAACTCATTTTTTGGAGTAGTTTTTAAACTGAATATATGCTGGGGAAATGTGCAATACTATTTGAAAGTTTCTTGAATATATACGAATATCCCCAAAACTTTGACTAGAGAAAATTAATTTTATTTAGGGGAATTTCTGAGAATTATTGATGAATTTCTTAAAAGTACTGTAATACCCGAGTGCATTAACTTCCATTTTTAACCGTTTCTGATTATTAGTTTGAATTATTATTTAATACATTTTGAAAAATGATCAAATTGGAAGTCTCTATATATTAAGTTGGTTTTGATATCAAGACACAGTATAACTGGAGGAAGAGTCATAGTGGTGAAATATTCTCTTTGCTTTAGAGCACCCTCTTTAACCATTGTTTGTCCAGTAAGCCCTAATAGTAGACAATCATGGAGATATGTAGTAGATTCACTGAATATTGCATTAGATTTAGGTTACAAAATGTGACTTGTCTATGTGGCGTAAGTACACATTTTATAGCGCAAAAAACGTGTTTTATGGTGAATAAAATGTTTACTGTTAATATTTGTACTGTATACATCTAATATAATCAAAATGTTCTCCCAGTTCCATGACCCCTCCTCCTCCATATGGCCATTGGAACAGCTGATCACAGTTCTACTAATCAAAACTCATACAACTGTCCAAACTCGCAGGATCTTGCCTTAGCAGCATAATGATTCTCTGTCAGTCGTGCACAAGAACATTATACTGGTATCCAGCCACAGAAAAAAGCTTAAAAACAGCAGCAGCAATTTGGCACTTTAGCTGAGTATATAGATTTGTGTATTGACATGATAAACATTTTTGTTATATTGCATGGTAGGAAAAAAGTGTCTAAATTCACGTTGCATGTTATAATAATTTGGAGTTTTTTTTTTTAAACCCTTTATGGGTGTTATTATGCTGCTCTAATATTTGTAATCCAATTTCATTATATTTCAAATATTATTTTGCTTCTAGCATGGCAGTTCACTAAATGGGAATTTATTTATCCTACGCAGAGGCATTTAAAACCAATACAAACTCTTTTAAAATAGGGAAAGAACGAAGATTTAGAATGAAAAGATCAGACAACCAAATCTCTTCTAAAATATATGCATTACATAGCTTGCTCGCTCGCACAGTTGGGTCTATGCATCTCACTGTGTGATGTCCTTTTAGAGCATGCATCTCACTGTGTGATGTCCTTTTAGAGCATGCATCTCACTGTGTGATGTCCTTTTAGAGCATGCATCTCACTGTGTGATGTCCTTTTAGAGCATGCATCTCACTGTGTGATGTCCTTTTAGAGCATGCATCTCACTGTGTGATGTCCTTTTAGAGCATGCATCTCACTGTGTGATGTCCTTTTAGAGCATGCATCTCACTGTGTGATGTCCTTTTAGAGCATGCATCTCACTGTGTGATGTCCTTTTAGAGCATGCATCTCACTGTGTGATGTCCTTTTAGAGCATGCATCTCACTGTGTGATGTCCTTTTAGAGCATGCATCTCACTGTGTGATGTCCTTTTAGAGCATGCATCTCACTGTGTGATGTCCTTTTAGAGCATGCATCTCACTGTGTGATGTCCTTTTAGAGAATGCATCTCACTGTGTGATGTCATTTTAGAGCATGCATGTGATGTCATAAAATGAACTAAGTGTCTAAATAGGGGATGAGATGGAGTAAGTTGCTGGTGAACTGAAATGTCCTCAATTTACCTAGATTCACAGCTCATTTACTGCATAGTGGAAGGATAAACAAATGTACAGTGAAAACTCATTTACAGATAGGGGTTGTCTGTGATGGTTTAACAGAAAACTCCTGTATTTGATGCCATTACAAAATTTAAAACTACAAAAAAAGGCTTTAACACTCTGGAATGTATTTTATATCTATGCATTTCAACATCAGAGTAAATATTTTCTTTAATTTGGCTCAGGTATTGTAGTTACTGGTGTATATCTTTACATATAAAGTTCTGGGTTTGAGTAGCCAATTGCTTGCATGACTTTAAAAATTGATGACACAAATGTGTTCTTTTACAAATGTGGGAAATTGCAAAATCCTGATGTTAAAGTGACAATAAACCCAACATTTTTCTTTCATGGTTCAGATAGAGAATACAATTTTAAACATTCCAATTTACTTCTATTATCTAATTTGCTTAATTTAATTCTTTAGATATCCTTTATTGAAGAAAAAGCAATGCATATGGGTGAGCCAATCACACAAGACACATATGTGCAGCAACCAATCAGCACCCAATAAGCCTATCTAGATTTGCTTTTTAGGAAATGTTAAAGAGAATTAAGCAAAATAGATAATAAAAGTAAATTGGAAAGTCGTTTAAAATTGCATGCTCTTTCTAAATCACGAAAGAAAAAATGTGGGTTTCATGTCCCTTTAAAGTTAAAGGGACACTGAACCCAAATTGTTTCTTTCATGATTCAGATAGAGCATGCAATTTTAAGCAACTTTCTAATTTACTCCTTTTATCATTTTTTCTTCATTCTCTTGCTATCTTTATTTGAAAAGCAAGAATGTAAGTTTAGAAGCCGGACCATTTTTGGTTGACAACCTGAGTTGTTCTTGCTGATTGGTGGTTAAAATGTCAGCCACCATTAAGCAAGTGCCGTCCAGAGTACTGAACCAAAAATTGGCTGGCTCCTTGGCTTAGATGTCTTTTTCAAATAAAGAAAGTAAGAGAACAAAGAAATTAATAGGAGTAAATTAGAAAGTTGCTTAAAATTGCATTGGGTTTAGTGTCCCTTTAAGTTCTCATATATGAAACGTAGGGGAAAGTCTGGTTTGAGCTCTCAAAAATTTAAAAGCAAACTCTGCACAGCTGCTGCCCCCCATAAATGGATTTTCAGTTAAATTAGTGACTTGCAAGCAGCATGTGCTATTTAAACATTAAATATTTAGCTGCATGGGAAAGGTTTAATTATGTATAGTAAAACAACTTTGCAATACACTTGCATTCTAACTGGCCTCATCACAGGTGATAAAAATACAACAGAACAGGTTTTATTAACAAAATGGTAGTGGCCAGCCTTGTCTACTCCAGCAACAAGTATGGATTGGATCCTCCATAAAAACAGCAAGTGGTGGGTGAAATTTGGCTATTGAAAAACAATTGCATAAAACAAGTTGTAACCTGTTTTAATATTGAAAATAAAAACCACCTGCAAAAACATTACTTCTACTATTAAAGTTCTCTTAAGGGGCAGCCGAGTGAGCGCATTCGGCTCTTGTCAGAGAGAGGTTTATTTGTGTGAATTTGTGCAATAAGATTTGCATTTGCACAGATCTCAGTGTGTTGCACTTTCACAAGAAGAAACCCATCTCCGAAAAGACCCGAATGCTGCAAGCGGCCGCCTTTTTCCTCAATCAGCAGAAACTGCAGAATGCACATCTCTAATACCTACTAGGAGTGCCCCCCCCAACATTTGAATTAATTCAGAGGAAGGGGTTTAGTCCCCAAAACATCAAGTTTAGCTGCAGATGTTTTTATTTTTTAAACAAATTATATGTATTGCCCCCTTTGTTTAACATTTAAACTAAGCTTTTTAAAAATATACCTAAAAATTGCGCTTTTTTAATTTATTTTTTTATTTATTACAACTTAAAATCCTGCTTTTTAATCACCTATATATATATTTTTTATTGGTCGTCACAGCTATTTGTCAACATTGCCCCTTGGTTCTACTACAAATCTAAGCCCTTTTATAGAAATATTTAAATTTTTCATTTGGTATTTGCCAAAAGTTTCTGCAAAAGAAAAAAAAAAAGAAAAATATACTGGTAGGCACCAATTAGCTTGCTTCCCACTAAATCCTACAAACAAATAGCTCACATTTAATGCACAGGCTAAGGTTTTTATGAGGGAGCAAACCTTTAGTACCAGTATAATGCACAATCAGTGCTAGGAAAGAAGACAACATATAGTTAAATAGTTATGACATACAAATATTGCATTAGTTACAAATGGCTGTTTAAGGGACAGTCTAGTCAAAATTAAACTTTCACGATTCAGATAGGGCATGTAATTTTAAACAACTTTCCAATTTACTTTGATCATCAAATTTGCTTTGTTCCGTTGGTATTCTTTGTTGAAAGCTAAACCTAGGTAGGCTTGTATGCTAATTTCTAATCCCTTGAAGGCCGCCTCTTATCTCAGTGCATTTGGACAGTTTTTCACAGTTCATGTGAGTATATATATATATATATATAAAACATTGTGCTCACTACTGTGGATTTACCTAGGAGTCAGCAGCGATTAGCTAAAATGCAAGTCTGTCAAAAAACTAAAATAATGGGCAGTCTGCAGAGGCTTAGATTCAAGGTAATCACAGAGGTAAAACGTGTATTAATTTATTTAAGTTGGTTATGCAAAACTGGGGAATGAGTAATATAGGCATTATCTAGCTTTTTGAACAACACATTTGGTGTAGACTGTCCCTTTAAGACAAATCAGACGGTATAAACAAACTACAATTTCACTGATAAAAAAATAAGGCAGCCGAGTTAGAAGCAGAACATAAAGGCCCAGCATGCACTGGAGCACAATCAAAATATTATTACAGGGTATTGGCAAAGCTTGCAAACTAAAGAATAAAAAGATTTGCATTTCTGAAAAAATAAATTATTTACAGGAATTGCAGCGCTGTTGATCATCAAGTTTAAAAAAGCGTCTTCCTTAATCCATCATCTGTATGTGATGTAGAAGGAACTAGTACTATACTACATGTGGCTGTACAGACATCTAGCAATACGGACTTCTTCATACACTGGAACCCCATATTATTTTCCAAAGTAAGGAAATACAGCAATAAATGTACCATGTAGCATCCATTGTAAACAGTTTAGGCTCAACAAATGTGTATGTTAGCAGCACCTGCATAAAATATGTACAATTAAACCAGAAACAAAAGATTGTATTGCATGTAAATACATCAAATGAGCACTTTCTTACTAGTCCAGTACTAGTGGTAATTAGATATGTAAATAGGTATATCTGGGGGTGCACGGGAGCATATAAAGTATAATATTACAATATAAAGTGGGACAGAAAGAAAAGAGAAATTAGAAAATGTATGCCCTATGCCAGCACTAATATCAAAAAAGTAAATTAGTCTAAGTCCTCAGAGCTGAATGTCAAACCTGTGAGTCCATGGGAGTATAAGCCCCTCCTCTATATACATGAAAAACGCTAGTCATAAATTAATACAAAACTTAACTTTAATAATCCAAAATGTATAAGAACGAGTAAAATACCTTATAAAGCGTATAACCTAAACATAGCAAGAAATTCCTATCTACCAATGGCCATTGGGAAAAGGAAAAAATACAGTGTCCATAATAAGCGCTCAGATGATGTCAGATGATATCCAAGGACAAGTCTATGTCAGAAGAGGACTAGCGTTTTTTTCATGTATATAGAGGAGGGGCCTATACTCCCCTGGACTCACAGGTTTGACATTCAGCTCTGAGGACTGCATGGTGAGGCTGTGATTGGCTAGAACAGATGCCACTCAAAGAAGGATCTCCAAAAATCTTAGAGAGAGGCTGGATTCAATACGGTAACGGAGCAGTAATAAAAGTGAAATAATTCAGTGTCCTGGTGAATTGATTAATAAAAAAGCATATCGACATGCAAGTTAAGACCTTTAGAAATATGTGGCTCAGTTTGTCAGAATTCACCATCACTATAAACAGGTTTTGTTGAAAACACTTTTTAAAAGTTTATTTTCCTTACCTTAAATATAGAGTCCGAAAGCTTCTATAATTCTGCCAATCCCATGCTGCTATTTTGTTGCTGTGTAGCCAATAAAAAAAGCACAGCTCACATCCTATTCAATATAAGCTCTAGAACTGCTGCTTTTTAGCTCAAGGGCTTAAGTGCAGTTTAAAGAGGATTTGCCACAAAGCTGTAGCAGGTTGGGCAGAGGATTCAGGATTGGGGGCTCTAAATTTAAGGTAACAAAATAAACTGGTCATAAAATATTCAAATTGTTCACGTGTGCTTGACAAACTTTTGTTATTACTATTTCTGTTAATAGCCCAACCCAAGCTAGACACACAAAACTGATCAACCCATGAACAATTATATGAGTAACAGGTACTTAAAGAGACACTGTATTGTCATTCTTTCCCCTTTGTGTGTTCCCAAATGACTGCAGAACATTATATTTAAGTAGAAATGTTCTCCTTTAGATTTATTCTTACAACTGAAACAATTAGGCTAACAGAAAACATGTAATGCAGTCAATATAGAATTATGTTTAAGGGAAAAAACACCAATGACCGGACAAACTAAATTTGTGTTGTGAAGTTGAATTATGGCCCTTACGTATTATTTTAGCATTTGTAACCATTCTCATCACAATGATTCTGGTCAGAGCAATGGATCTAAAAAGGTCTTCCTTTTTTATTGATACAGATACTTAAAGGAACATTCAATAGACGTATAATGTATCGCAAAAATATAGTGTTCTGATTTGTTAGAACCGGTTAGTTTTGTACATTTAGGCCTAACAGGGTTAATGGGACAGTAAACACCTTGTAATTAAAATATATTTCTGTTATTAACATTTTCACAGCCAAACACTACCCAGCATCTGCCTTATTTAGAGGAGCCAATCATAATGTTAGTAGAAAATGCAATGTTTTGCAGTTAGCAGTTAAAGCCAATTAGGGAAATGTAGCAGGGTTAGCATTGGGAAGTCAACAAGGTGCATTTCAAGTTCTGAAAATCCTTAATTTTCAGAGCTATATTACATGAAAAGGGGACAAAATAAATATCAAAGTTGTTTCATTATGCTTAAC
The DNA here is from genome assembly GCF_027579735.1 of Bombina bombina. Classification (NCBI taxonomy): domain Eukaryota; kingdom Metazoa; phylum Chordata; class Amphibia; order Anura; family Bombinatoridae; genus Bombina; species Bombina bombina. Next base: position 495,809,625 of record NC_069499.1, read on the forward strand.
TAAACATTTTATATAAAAATCTCAAGGTTATTACTGTCCCTTTAAACAAGTAGCAAAATACTGATTGGGAATCACAACACTGCAGTTCGGAGCGGGATATGACTGGTGATTGGCAGATACTTGTGTATGCTGATCCTATAATGATCACAGCACAGCTGTCCAGAAAGGGAAGAATTTATTGGAGGCCATAAAGGGGATAATTAATGTAAATAAATAGAAACAGATGATGGAAGTGCTGTGTCTCCATACTGTCTTGTGGTGTGTGCTTAAAGGGACATTAAACACTAAATGCATTTTATAAGCACAATATTTAGGTGCCGCCATGTTGAAATCTAGTGTTTCAGTGCTGACCTGTTTGCACATGTGCAGCAACTCTCCTAGTATTTATTGTTTAATGTCCCTGTAAAAGAATGACTGGTGGGTGTGCATAAGAGAAGAGAGCACGGCAGGTGATCATATGTGTGTGTAAGTGTATATATCTGGCTCTATGTACATATGTATGTATATACATACATACACACACACACACACACATATATATATATATATATATATATAGCGCGTGAGACTTTCTTCATCTACATCTCTAATGTAGCCCTGAATCTACTTTTTTTATAGTTTTTTTTTTTAATTAAAGCTACATACCCCTCCCCCAAATCAAGCAAAATAATTCCTACACTATATTATTATACAGCTCAAAGAAAGGATTCTATTTTTAAGTCTGTTCTATAGCTTTGAAATATGTAATGAACCATTTACCAGAATGACTTCCTAAGGTTAATATTACTGTACATATATATTATAGTATTTAGCTAGAGCTTGATGTTATTAATGATTCTCATATTCAGATGGGCTTTTAACAAAAGCAGAGCAGTTTGTAATGTCTTTTATTATTGAAACCAGGGGATTAACTGTGCATTTACAGATTAGAATTTCTTCTTTAAATTTCATATATAAAAAGTGCTTTATTTAACAAACTCATTTACCCCACTGGATGCCAGAGAGGACTGCAGCATATAAACTAGCAATGCGTGTGGTCCTCACTGGCAACTAAAGGATATTGTGGCAACAGACACGCCCATTTAATGACGCTGTGATTTTAAAAGAAAAAAAATGAAGTAAAATGAAAAATTAAAACCGTGTTAACGTGAACTTAGCGTGTCTATAATCAACTTTCTGTCTGAGTAAATGCACTTAGTCTGGACCAGTTTAGGGGCCATTGCCAATGAATTGTGGTCAGCTCCGCTATGTTGGACTGTACCATAAAAGTCAGAGTATTTAACAACTTAAGGATCACATTTTTCTTGCAAATGGCACAAGCAGGTGCTGCATGGAATTCTTTGAACAATTTACGAAGCAGAGACAAACTTTACAACTGAGTCACATGGAGCAGTACTGTGGGAAAAATCAAAACTGGATGTCAAATACTATTTTATCTTCATAAAGAGCAATGACTAGCATGATGGCAAAACCAAGCAGCAGTCCTAAATTCTGTAGGATGAACTGCCCAAGTGCGCAATGTCCACTTTCTTCTTCATCTCCGTGAAGCATTTCTGGAAGCTGTGGAGTAAAATATATTATATGAATATACCACTGCTGTGGACACATAACTGAGTTTCAATTAAAGGGACACTAAACCCCAATGTTTTCTTTCATGATTCAGATAGAGCATGCAAATTTTAGCAACTTTCTAATTTACTACTATTATCCATTTTCTTTGTTTGCTTGCTATCTTTATTTGAAAAAGCAGGAATATAAGCTTAGGAGATGGCCCATTTTTGGTTCAGGATCCTGGGAAGCGCTTGTCGGTTGGTGGCTGGCTCCTAAACTTAGATTCCTGCTTTTCAAATAAAGATAGCAAGAGAACGAAGAAAAATGGATTATAGGCGTAAATTAGAAAGTTGCTTAAAAGAGCATACTCTATCTAAATCATGAAAGAAAAAGAAAAATGGGTTTAACAGATTGCAGTTCAGCTGGGATAACCAAATCCTTGTGGCTTAAAAACTTGACAACGCTACACATTTTTCATTTTAAAACTTATGACATTGAAATAGTTCTTAATATTTTGAATATTTCAGTGACATAGTGTGAGCTGTATTTAAAAAGGGAGCATTTAATATTAGTCAATGTTGACACTTTAAGAGTTTACTTTTACCGAAAGAATGTAGTCATATCAACTCTTAGATTTAATTTTAAACAGCAATTTTATAAAACAAAGAGTTCACACATTTTATGACTTGAATAAATCTGCTGCTATATAATGAGCGTGTGGCACTTCAAAGTATTTTAATAAAACAAAAGGACTTGTACAGACTTGTGACCATTTGTTCAAAGAAAGTTATTCATTTTAATCAGGAATTCATAATATTTTTAATCCCATGTACAGAAAGTCATGTATGCTGATCAACACATTTTATTGTAGAGAAAAAAAAAAGACTAATTAGGGTCGAACAGATTTTAAAACTCTTAGCAGCAGGAGCACAGAAATAACGTTAAATTGAAAAGGCAGGTTAAATCATGCAAGCCAATATGGTTTAAACATGTGATAGTACTTTATGACCATATACGGTCAGTAGTCAATGTCGCCGACTTCTTTAAAATGCCCACTCACAAAGTTAAACACCTCCAAATATTTTGCAGCACACAATTATTGAATCAATACAAGTTGTAGGTTTGATAATTTATATTTTACTGAGGACAAATAACAGACTTTATTTTAATTTGCTTATTTCAAGGCTTCATGCTCAATGTAAGAGATTAGTTACTAAAGGGTAATTAAAGGGACATTCCAGTCAAAATGTAAATACACATAGCTGAATTACACCTTTGAATAGAAAGATATTTGCAATATACATGTATTGGCAAAAATGCTTCTAATAAGGGTTATTACTGTTTTAGTTTCAACATTTTTCTCTGCACGTGCATGTAAGCTATAGCGAGATATTCTCCACCAGCATTTTAAATACTGCAGCTCCTCGGAGCTCTTGTACCATGTCAGCAATTAACAAATTGAGTCATTACCAGATGGGACAAGCACCTTAGTCTCTTTAAAATGCTGGTAGACGGTGCATATTTAAATACAGCTATAACTCTCACTATAAGCATTTTTGCAATACATGTATATTACAAAAATACTATTCAAAAATGAAATGCATTCATGTGGATTCCAATTTTGGCTGGGATGTCCCTTTAATGTTTAATTGTGAATACAGAAGCACAAAGTTTTGCCTTTACATAACATTGTTGAATGTAAAACCAAGTGATGGTCGACCTGAATATGAGAAGTGGACCATGAGAAAACAGTGAGGTAAAGGGAAGCTATCCCTGTACTTGCGACTAATCAGAAACAAATCATTTCACAGACTTGAGTTGCTATTTAAAACCAATATAAGTTTTAGATCAATTTATTTTAAAATACCATTTGTGTTATGATTTTTACAAGTAATTTTTTTTTTCCTTATTTCACTGACCTTTTCAATATATTAAATGTATTAAAACCACCAGTAGTTTTAGTAAATCTTGTTATATTGTATAGAATAAGTAATACATTTCAATTTAAATGTATTGTCTGTGTGTTTATGAGTTTAAAACTGGAGAGATTTAGATCTTTGTTGTTTTTTGCTGAATATGTGTGACATGATGGTTGTATAGAGCAAACAATGTTAACAAAAAATGACAATTAAAACAAACAAAAAAAAACTCACAACAACTAAACCTGCCTTGTGCCAAAATGTAAACCAAAGTTTTCTCGTAATGCATGTACAAAAAAAATGACAACGCTTACCATGTCTACTAGTGCCACATAGAGAAACATGCCAGCTGTCACAGCAAATATCCAATGGGTAATGTTATTGGCATATTGTCCAACTGCAGTACCAATTAGCATGCCCACATAAGCCATCATTGCAGATAGGAGATTGTACACAATTGCTTGATTAACAGTCATGCCAGCTTTGAGAAGGACAGCAAAATCTCCTGTAAAGAGAAAGAGAAAAAAAGTGAGAGAAAAGAAAAACAACAAGCAAGAAAAAGAAAGGAGAAAAAGAAAAAGTGTGAAAAACATAATTTATGTAAGAACTTACCTGATAAATTCATTTATTTCATATTGGCAAGAGTCCATGAGCTAGTGACGTATGGGATATACAATCCTACCAGGAGGGGCAAAGTTTCCCAAACCTCAAAATGCCTATAAATACACCCCTCACCACACCCACAATTCAGTTTAACGAATAGCCAAGGAGTGGGGTGATAAAGGAGTAAAAAGCATCAAAGGAATTTGGAAATAATTGTGCTTTATACAAAAAAATCATAACCACCATAAAAAAGGGGGTGGGCCTCATGGACTCTTGCCAATATGAAAGAAATGCATTTATCAGGTAAGTTCTTACATAAATTATGTTTTCTTTCATGTAATTGGCAAGAGTCCATGAGCTAGTGACGTATGGGATAGCAATACCCAAGATGTGGAACTCCACGCAAGAGTCACTAGAGAGGGAGGGATACAAATAAAAACAGCCATTTCGCTGAAAGAAATTAATCCACAACCCAAATATAAGTTTATTCTCAAAAAATAAAAATAAAAAGTTAAATCGTAAGCAGAAGAATCAAATACACCAAAATGGTAGAAGCTTTAACCACGATGCCAAAGAAATGGCAGAATCCTTCTGACTTTTCCTGGAACCAGAAAAGATAACAAATAGAATAGAAGTCTTCCTGAAATCTTTAGTGGCTTCAACATAATATTTCAGAGCTCTCACCACATCCAAAGAATGTAAAGATCTCTCCAAAGAATTCTTAGGATTAGGACACAAAGAAGGGACAACAATTTCTCTACTAATGTTGTTAGAATTCACAACCTTAGGTAAGAATTTAAATGAAGTCCGCAAAACTGCCTTATCCTGATGAAAAATCAGAAAAGGAGAATCACAAGAAAGAGCAGATAACTCAAACTCTTCTAGCAGAAGAGACGGCCAAAAGGAACAACACTTTCCAAGAAAGTAGTTTAATGTTCAAAGAATGCATAGGCTCAAACGGAGGAGCCTGTAAAGCCTTCAAAACCAAATTAAGACTCCAAAGAGGAGAGATTGATTTAATAACAGGTCTGCTACGAACCAAAGCCTGTACAAAACAATGAATATCAGGAAGTTTAGCAATTTTCCTGTGGAATAAAACAGAAAGAGCAGAGATTTGTCCTTTCAAGGAACTTGCAGACAAACCTTTATCCAAACCATCCTGAAGAAACTGTAAAATTCTAGGAATTCTAAAAGAATGCCAAGAGAATTTACGAGAAGAACACCATGAAATGTAAGTCTTCCAAACTCGATAATAAATCTTTCTAGAAACAGATTTACAAGCCTGCAACATAGTATTAATCACTGAGTCAGAGAAACCTCTAAGCGTTCAATTTCCATACCTTCAAATTTAATGATTTGAGATCCTGATGTAAAAACCGACCTTGAGATAGAAGGTCTGGCCTTAATGGAAGTGGCCAAGGTTGGCAAGTGGACATCCGAACAAGATCTGCATACCAAAACCTGTGAGACCATGCTGGAGCCACCAGCAGCACAAACGATTGCTCCATGATGATCTTGGAGATCACTCTTTGAAGAACTTGAGGCGGGAAAATATAAGCAGGTTGATAACACCACAGAAGTGTCAATGCATCCACTGCTTCCGCCTGAGGATCCCTGGACCTGGACAGGTACCTGGAAGTTTTTGTTTAGATGAGATGCCATCAAATCTATTTCTGGAAGCCCCCACATCTGAACAATTTGCGAAAACACATCTGGGTGGAGTGACCATTCTCCCGGATGTAAAATCTGACGACTGAGATAATCCGTTTCCCAATTGTCTATACCTAGGATATGAACCGCAGAAATTAGACAGGAGCTGGATTCCGCCCAAACAAGTATCCAAGATACTTCTTTCATAGCTTGAGGACTGAGTCCCACCCTGATGATTGAAATATGCCACAGCTGTGATATTGTCTGTCTGAAAACAAATGAACCGTTCTCTCTTCAACAGAGGCCAAAACTGAAGAGCCCTGAGAATTGCACAGAGTTCAAAAATATTGATTGGTAATCTCGCCTCTTGAGATTTCCAAACCGCTTGTGCTGTCAGAGATCCCCAAACAGCTCCCCAACCTGAAAGACTCATCTCTTGTGATCACAGTCCAGGTTGGACAAACGAAAGAGGCCCCTAGAATTATACTATTGTGATCTAACCACTAAGTCAGAGAAAGTCGAACATTGGGATTTAAGGATATTAATTGTGATATCCTTGTATAATCCCTGCACCATTAGTTCAGCATACAAAGCTGGAGAGGTATCATATGAAAACGAGCAAAGGGGATCGCGTCCGATGCTGCAGTCATGAGACTGAAAACTTTCATGCACATAGCTACTGAAGGGAATGACTGAGACTGAAGGTTCTGACAGGCTGCAACCAATTTCAAACGTCTCTTGTCTGTTAGAGACAAAGTCATTGACACTGAATCTATCTGGAAACCTAAATAGGTTAGCTTTGAGGAATCAAAGAACTTTTTAGTAAATTGATCCTCCAACCATGTCTTTGAAGAAACAATACTATTTGATTCGTGTAAGATTCTGCAGAACGTAATGACTGAGCGAGTACCAAGATATCGTCCAAATAAAGAAACACTGCAATACCCCGCTCTCTGATTACAGAGAGTAGGGCACCGAGAACCTTTGAAAAGATTCTTGGAGCTGTCGCTAGGCCAAAGGCAAGAGCAACAAATTGGTAATGCTTGTCTAGAAAAGAGAATCGCAGGAACTGATAGTGATCTGGATGAATCGGAATATGAAGATATGCATCCTGTAAGTCTATTGTGGACATATAATGCCCTTGCTGAATAAAAGGCAGAATAGTCCTTATAGTCATCATCTTGAAAGTTGGTACTCTTGCATATCGATTCAAATTCTTTAGATCCAAAACTGGTCTGAATGAATTTTCTCTCTTTGGGACAATGAATAGATTTGAAAAAAAAAACCCAGACCCTGTTCCTGAAACGGAACTGGCATGATTTCCCGATAACTCCAGGTCTGAAACACACTTCAGGAAAGCCTGAGCCTTTACTGGGTTCACTGGAATGCGTGAGAAAAAAAATCTTCTCACAGGCGATCTCACTCTGAATCCTATTCTGCACCTCTGAGAAACAATACTTTGAATCCAATGATTTTGGACCGAATTGATCCAAACATCTTTGAAAAATTTTAATCTGCCCCCTACCAGCTGAGGTGGAATGAAGGCCGCACCTTCATGCAGACTTGGGGCTGGCTTTGATCTCTTAATTGGTTTGGATTTATTCCAATTTGAGGAAGGCTTCCAATTGGAAACAGATTCCTTTGGGGAAGGATTAGATTTCTGTTCCTTATGTCGAAAAGAACGAAAACAGTTAGAAGCTTTAGATTTACCCTTAGGTTTTTTATCCTGAGGCAAAAAAACTCCCCCCCCCAGTTGAAATTATTGAATCCAACTGAGAACCAAGTAATTTATTACCTTAGAAAGAAAGAGATAGCAATCTGAACTTAGAAGTCATATCAGCATTCCAAGATTTGAGCCATAAAGCTCTACTAGCTAAAATAGCTAAAAACATATATCTAACATCAATTTTGAAGATATCAAAAATGGCATCACAAATGAAATTATTAGCATGTTGAATCAACTTAACAATGCTAGACAAATCATGATCTGATACTTGTTGCGGAAAAGTTTTCAACCAAAAAGTTGAAGCATCAGCAAAATCAGCCAAAGAAATTGCAGGCCTAAGAAGATGACCTGAATATAAATAAGCCTTCCTTAGATAAGATTCAAGTTTCCTATCTAAAGGAACTTTAAAAGAAGTACTATCTTTCGTAGGAATAGTAGTACGTTTGTCAAGAGTAGAGATGGCCCCATCACCTTTGGGGATCTTTTCCCAAAACTCCAATCTAACTGCTGGCAAATTTTTTAAACCTTGAAGAATGAATAAAAGTACCACTAGGCCTATTCCATTATTTAGAAATCATATCAGAAATAGCATCAGGAACTGGAAAAACCTCTGGAATAACCACAGGCGGTTTATAAACAGAATTTAAACGTTTACTAGTTTTAATACCAAGAGTACTAGTTTCCTCCATATATAAAGTAATCAATACTTCTTTTAACAAAGAACAAATATGCTCCTTTTTAAATAAATAAGAGGATTTGTCAGTGTCAATATATGAGGCAGGATATTCTGAATCAGATAGATCCTCATCAGAGAAGGATAAATCAGTATATTGCCGGTCATTTGAAATTTCATCAACTCTATGAGAAGTTTTAAAAGACCTTTTACGTTTATTAGAAGGCGGAATGGCAGACAAAGCCTTCTGAATAGAATCAGAAATAAATTCTTTTAAATTTACAGGTTTATCTTGTGCATTAGATGTTGAGGGAACAGCAACAGGTAATGAACTACTACTGATGGATACATTTTCTGCATGTAAAAGTTTATCATGACAACTATTACAAACCACAGCTGGAGGTATAATCTCCACAAGTTTACAACAAATGCACTTAGCTTTGGTAGAACTGTTATCAGGCAGCAGGGATCCAACAGTGAATTCTGAGACAGGATCAGATTAAGACATCTTGCAAATGTAAGAAAACAAAAAAAAAAACATATAAAGCAAAATTATCAATTTCCTTATATGGCAATTTCAGGCATGGGTAAAAATGCAAACAGCATAGCCCTCTGACATATAAAAAGGCAAGAGGCAAATGGGAAGGGGGTCTTAAATAATGAAACAATTTGGCAGCAAGTATAACGCACAACAAACAAAAATATTTTTTGGCGCCAAAAACGTCCGAAAACGACACACTTGTAGATGACACAACCTCGTGAAGTCTCGGCGTCAACTAAGACGCCGGAATGATGAATTTGCGTCAATGAACGTAACTGAGCCAAAAAATCTTGCGCCAAGAATGACGCAATAAACTGTGGCATTTTGCACCCTTGCGAGCCTAATTCTGCCCGCGAATTTAAAAGACAGTCAATTTTGAAAAAGAGACTATACCCCAGGTAAGAAATGCATTTTCACAAAAAAGCATTTCCCAGATATGAAACTGACAGTCTGCAAAAGGAATATACTGAAAACCTGAATCATGGAAAACATAAGTACAATACATATATTTAGAACTTTATATAAATACATAAAGTGCCAAACCATAGCTGAGTGTGTCTTAAGTAATGAAAACATACTTACCAAAAGACACCCATCCACATATAGCAGATAGCCAAACCAGTACTGAAACAGTTATCAGTAGAGGTAATGGAAAATGAGAGTATATCCTCAATCTGAAAAGGGAGGTAGGAGATGAATCTCTACGACCGATAACAGAGAACCTATGAAATAGATCCCCGTGAGGAAAACCATTGCATTGAATAGGTGATACCCCCTTCACATCCCTCTGACATTCACTGTACCCTGAGAGGAATCGGGCTTCAAAAATGCTGAGAAGCGCATAACGTAGAAATCCTAGCACAAACTTACTTAACCACCTCCATAGGAGGCAAAGTTTGTAAAACTGAATTATGGGTGTGGTGAGGGGTGTATTTATAGGCATTTTGAGGTTTGGGAAACTTTGCCCCTCTTGGCAGGATTGTATATCCCATATGTCACTAGCTCATGGACTCTTGCCAATTACATGAAAGAAAACTGATTAAGAATATATATAAAAAAAATCTAAAATCAGTATTACAAATCAAGCCCTAAAACATCAGTTATAAAAATCTAACTACTTTAGGGGTTTTTTCAGTAGCGTAAAAATGTAAACATAGTATTCAAGAACTGTGCTGTAGAATCATTTTCCCCCAACCCTTCTTCCTGGTCTCAAGCTCACATATAGGCAAGCGAGTGAGTGTGAGAACATGTGTGTGTAAACCGGTGAGGTAGCTCAGTTTATAAATGACCTGACTAAAAAAAAAGCATGTTTAAAAGATCCAAGGTCACAGGTTCAAATCCCGGCAGGGCCGACTCAGCCCTTCATCATTCCGAGGTCCATAAAATGAGTACCATTAAATATACTATACAGCTGCCGATTTGGTTAATTCCAAGAGCGAGTGCTGAAAAACATAAGTTATGCTTACCTGATAATTTAATTTCCATTGATGGGAGGAGAGTCCATTGCTTCATTCATTTCTTGTGAGAATTAAAAACCTGGCCACCAGGAGTAGGCAAAGACACCTCAGCCAAAGGCTTAAATACCTCCCCCAACTCCCCTCATCCCCCAGTCATTCTGCCAAGGGAACAAGGAACTGTAGGAGAAATATCAGGGTATAAATGGTGCCATAGGATTAATTTAAATTTAGGTCCGCCCACCGGAGAAACAAGCGGGTGCAGTGGACTCTCTTCCCATCGATGGATATGAAATTATCAGGTAAGCATAATTTAGGTTTTTCATCTTAATGGGAGGAGAGTCTACAAGCTCTAGAGGACACTGAATGAAACAAATGGGAGGGTAAAAGGAAGCGGGACCCTATACTTAGGGCACCACAGCCTGCAGAACCTTTCTCCCAAAAGCTGCTTCCGCGAAGCAAAAACGTCAAATTTATAACATTTTGCAAAAGTAAAGTATGTAAAGAAGACCAAGTGGCCGCCTTACAAATCTGCTCCAGAGGCCTCATTCTTAAAGGCCCAAGAAGAGGCCACAGCTCTAGTCGAGTGAGCCGTAATCCTCTGAGGAGGCTTGTGACCCACTGTCTCATATGCCAGATGGATTATACTCGACCAAAATGATAGAGAAGTAGCAGAGGCCCTTTGCCCCCTGCTCTTCCCCGAATACACAACAAATAAGGATGAAGCCTGTCTAAACTCTTTTGTGCCCTGAAGATAAAGCTTCAACGCCCGAAAGTAACCACTCCGAAGAAGAGTTAGGACACAAAGGAACCACTAATTCCTGATTGATGTTACGACTGTTAACTTCTCAAAGGTTTTGGAAAAGAGCACACCTTTCTCTTAGTTGAGGGGCACGGAATGTAGGACTTGCCACGTCCAATAGTAATCCAGTAACAAAAAAGGTGTATTCCAGCCTCCAACATTAAAAAATCTTTATTATTTCATATAGGGTCCAGAGAGCAAAACATACGTTTCAGGCCAGCCTTAGGCCCTTAGTCATGTACACTTGATTATACACAGGTTTGTGACTTTTATACCTTCACCTATTACCTGTTCTCATGTGAGCAACTTATTGCACATTAGTGACATCTTGTGGATGTCAATCATACTGCATCCATTTCAGATGGTCTCATGAGAGTAGTCCAATAGTTTACATTTAAATTAAAAACACATACAACCCACATAAACAATTAAAAGAGTAAAAAAGAAACAAACAAAAGTTTATTTAGTTATAGCCACTAATTTAGGGAAAATGGTTCAATTTAAGGCAACTAGTCTGATTTAGTTGAATTTAAAGAAACAGGCTCCAATTATAATCTTTATTCATACCTTTGGGGATAAGGCCTCAAATTTAAAAATCCAGAACATCTCTCTAATTTTTAGAAGATGTTCTCTACCCCTTCCTCTTCTTGGTCCATCTACTTGTTCTATAACTTGGAACCTTAACTGACTTATATTGTGACCCATAGAGAGGAAGTAAGAGGACACTGGAACATCTTTGTTATTGCATCGGATAATAGACTTATGTTCCGTTATCCTCTCCCTTACCTCCCTACAGGTCTCTCCTATGTAAATAAGGCCACATGGACATTTAATTAAGTAAATAGAGTAAGTGGCTCTGCATGCTAGATATTTATTCAGAACTTTTTTTTTCCATTTATTGGATGGTGAAAATATTTACCTTTGAACATTTAACTGCAATTGCTGCAGTTGAGAAATGGATAGCATCCACTCCTCTTTGGGCCTATTGTTCTCTGTATACTTATAAAGCTACCATTGGGCCCAATTTAAAGGGACAGTCTAGGCCAAAATAAACTTTCATGATTCAGATGGAAAATAGTTTAAAATTACATGCTCTAATTTACCTTTATCACCAATTTTGCTTTGTTCTCTTGGTATTCTTAGTTGAAAGCTTAACCTAGGAGGTTCATATGCTAATTTCTTAGACCTTGAAGCCCACCTCTTTCAGAATGTATTTTAACAGTTTTTTGCCACTAGAGGGTGTTAGTTCACGTATTTCATATAGATAACACTGTGCTTGTGCACGAGAAGTTATCTGGGAGCAGGCACTGATTGGCTAGACTGCAAGTCTGTCAAAAGAACTGAAAAAAGTGGCAGTTTGCAGAGGCTTAGATACAAGATAATCACAGAGGTTAAAAGTATATTATTATAACTGTGTTGGCTATGCAAAACTGGGAAATGGGTAATAAAGGGATTATCTATCTTTTAAAACAATAAAAAACATAATTTATGTAAGAACTTACCTGATAAATTAATTTCTTTCATATTAACAAGAGTCCATGAGCTAGTGACGTATGGGATATACATTCCTACCAGGAGGGGCAAAGTTTCCCAAACCTTAAAATGCCTATAAATACACCCCTCACCACACCCACAAATCAGTTTAACGAATAGCCAAGAAGTGGGGTGATAAGAAAAAAGTGCGAAGCATATAAAATAAGGAATTGGAATAATTGTGCTTTATACAAAAAATCATAACCACCACAAAAAAGGGTGGGCCTCATGGACTCTTGTTAATATGAAAGAAATTAATTTATCAGGTAAGTTCTTACATAAATTATGTTTTCTTTCATGTAATTAACAAGAGTCCATGAGCTAGTGACGTATGGGATAATGAATACCCAAGATGTGGATCTTTCCACACAAGAGTCACTAGAGAGGGAGGGATAAAATAAAGACAGCCAATTCCTGCTGAAAATAATCCACACCCAAAATAAAGTTTAATGAAAAACATAAGCAGAAGATTCAAACCGAAACCACTGCCTGAAGTACCTTTCTACCAAAAACTGCTTCAGAAGAAGAGAATACATCAAAATGGTAGAATTTAGTAAAAGTATGCAAAGAGGACCAAGTCGCTGCTTTGCAAATCTGATCAACTGAAGCTTCATTCCTAAACGCCCAGGAAGTAGAAACTGACCTAGTAGAATGAGCTGTAATCCTCTGAGGCGGAGTCTTACCCGAATTAACATAGGCAAGATGAATTAAAGATTTCAACCAGGATGCCAAAGAAATGGCAGAAGCTTTCTGGCCTTTTCTAGAACCAGAAAAGATGACAAATAGACTAGAAGTCTTTCGGAAAGATTTAGTAGCTTCAACATAATATTTCAAAGCTCTAACAACATCCAAAGAATGTAACGATTTCTCCTTAGAATTCTTAGGATTAGGACATAATGAAGGAACCACGATTTCTCTACTAATGTTGTTGGAATTCACAACCTTAGGTAAAAATTCAAAAGAAGTTCGCAACACCGCCTTATCCTGATGAAAAATCAGAAAAGGAGACTCACAAGAAAGAGCAGATAATTCAGAAACTCTTCTGGCAGAAGAGATGGCCAAAAGGAACAAAACTTTCCAAGAAAGCAATTTAATGTCCAATGAATGCATAGGTTCAAACGGAGGAGCTTGAAGAGCTCCCAGAACCAAATTCAAACTCCATGGAGGAGAAATTGACTTAATGACAGGTTTTATACGAACCAAAGCTTGTACAAAACAATGAATATCAGGAAGAATAGCAATCTTTCTGTGAAAAAGAACAGAAAGAGCAGAGATTTGTCCTTTCAAGGAACTTGCGGACAAAACCTTATCTAAACCATCCTGAAGAAATTGTAATATTCTCGGAATTCTAAAAGAATACCAAGAAAAATGATGAGTAAGACACCAAGAAATATAAGTCTTCCAGACTCTATAATATATCTCTCTAGATACAGATTTACGAGCCTGTAACATAGTATCAATCACAGAGTCAGAGAAACCTCTTTGACCAAGAATCAAGCGTTCAATCTCCATACCTTTAAGTTTAAGTATTTCAGATCCGGATGCAAAAAAGGACCTTGCGACAGAAGGTCTGGTCTTAACGGAAGAGTCCATGGTTGGCAAGATGCCATCCGGACAAGATCCGCATACCAAAACCTGTGAGGCCATGCCGGAGCTATTAGCAGAACAAACGAGCATTCCCTCAGAATCTTGGAGATTACTCTTGGAAGAAGAACTAGAGGCGGAAAGATATAGGCAGGATGATACTTCCAAGGAAGTGATAATGCATCCACTGCCTCCGCCTGAGGATCCCGGGATCTGGACAGATACCTGGGAAGTTTCTTGTTTAGATGAGAGGCCATCAGATCTATCTCTGGAAGCCCCCAAATTTGAACAATCTGAAGAAATACCTCTGGGTGAAGAGACCATTCGCCCGGATGCAACGTTTGGCGACTGAGATAATCCGCTTCCCAATTGTCTACACCTGGGATATGAACCGCAGAGATTAGACAGGAGCTGGATTCCGCCCAAACCAAAATTCGAGATACTTCTTTCATAGCCAGAGGACTGTGAGTCCCTCCTTGATGATTGATGTATGCCACAGTTGTGACATTGTCTGTCTGAAAACAAATGAACGATTCTCTCTTCAGAAGAGGCCAAAACTGAAGAGCTCTGAAAATTGCACGGAGTTCCAAAATATTGATCGGTAATCTCACCTCCTGAGATTCCCAAACTCCCTGTGCCGTCAGAGATCCCCACACAGCTCCCCAACCTGTGAGACTTGCATCTGTTGAAATTACAGTCCAGGTCGGAAGAACAAAAGAAGCCCCCTGAATTAAACGATGGTGATCTGTCCACCACGTTAGAGAGTGTCGAACAATCGGTTTTAAAGATATTAATTGAGATATCTTCGTGTAATCCCTGCACCATTGGTTCAGCATACAGAGCTGAAGAGGTCGCATGTGAAAACGAGCAAAGGGGATCGCGTCCGATGCAGCAGTCATAAGACCTAGAATTTCCATGCATAAGGCTACCGAAGGGAATGATTGTGACTGAAGGTTTCGACAAGCTGTAATCAATTTTAGACGTCTCTTGTCTGTTAAAGACAGAGTCATGGACACTGAATCTATCTGGAAACCCAGAAAGGTTACCCTTGTTTGAGGAATCAAAAAACTTTTTGGTAAATTGATCCTCCAACCATGATCTTGAAGAAACAACACAAGTCGATTCGTATGAGACTCTGCTAAATGTAAAGACTGAGCAAGTACCAAGATATCGTCCAAATAAGGAAATACCACAATACCCTGTTCTCTGATTACAGACAGAAGGGCACCGAGAATCTTTGTGAAAATTCTTGGAGCTGTAGCAAGGCCAAACGGTAGAGCCACAAATTGGTAATGCTTGTCTAGAAAAGAGAATCTCAGGAACTGAAAATGATCTGGATGAATCGGAATATGCAGATATGCATCCTGTAAATCTATTGTGGACATATAATTCCCTTGCTGAACAAAAGGCAATATAGTCCTTACAGTTACCATCTTCAACGTTGGTATCCTTACATAACGATTCAATAATTTTAGATCCAGAACTGGTCTGAAGGAATTCTCCTTCTTTGGTACAATGAAGAGATTTGAATAAAACCCCATCCCCTGTTCTGGAACTGGAACTGGCATAATTACTCCAGCCAACTCTAGATCTGAAACACAATTCAGAAATGCTTGAGCTTTCACTGGATTTACTGGGACACGGGAAAGAAAAAATCTCTTTGCAGGAGGTCTCATCTTGAAACCAATTCTGTACCCTTCTGAAACAATGCTCTGAATCCAAAGATTGTGAACAGAACTGATCCAAATTTCTTTGAAAAAACGTAACCTGCCCCCTACCAGCTGAACTGGAATGAGGGCCGTACCTTCATGTGAACTTAGAAGCAGGCTTTGCCTTTCTAGCAGGCTTGGATTTATTCCAGACTGGAGATGGTTTCCAAACTGAAACTGCTCCTGAGGACGAAGGATCAGGCTTTTGTTCTTTGTTGAAACGAAAGGAACGAAAACGATTGTTAGCCCTGTTTTTACCTTTAGATTTTTTATCCTGTGGTAAAAAAGTTCCTTTCCCACCAGTAACAGTTGAAATAATAGAATCCAACTGAGAACCAAATAATTTGTTTCCCTGGAAAGAAATGGAAAGTAGAGTTGATTTAGAAGCCATATCAGCATTCCAAGTCTTAAGCCATAAAGCTCTTCTGGCTAAGATAGCTAGAGACATAAACCTAACATCAACTCTAATAATATCAAAAATGGCATCACAGATAAAATTATTAGCATGCTGAAGAAGAATAATAATATCATGAGAATCACGATTTGCTACTTGTTGCGCTAGGGTTTCCAACCAAAAAGTTGAAGCTGCAGCAACATCAGCCAATGATATAGCAGGTCTAAGAAGATTACCTGAACACAGATAAGCTTTTCTTAGAAAGGATTCAATTTTTCTATCTAAAGGATCCTTAAACGAGGTACCATCTGACGTAGGAATGGTAGTACGTTTAGCAAGGGTAGAAATAGCCCCATCAACTTTAGGGATTTTGTCCCAAAATTCTAATCTGTCAGGCGGAACAGGATATAATTGCTTAAAACGTTTAGAAGGAGTAAATGAATTACCCAATTTATCCCATTCTTTGGAAATCACTGCAGAAAAAGCATTAGGAACAGGAAAAACTTCTGGAATAACCGCAGGAGCTTTAAAAACCTTATCCAAACGTATAGAATTAGTATCAAGAGGACTAGAATCCTCTATTTCTAAAGCAATTAGTACTTCTTTAAGTAAAGAGCGAATAAATTCCATCTTAAATAAATATGAAGATTTATCAGCATCAATCTCTGAGATAGAATCCTCTGAACCAGAAGAGTCCAAAGAATCAGAATGATGGTGTTCATTTAAAAATTCATCTGTAGAGAGAGAAGATTTAAAAGACTTTTTACGTTTACTAGAAGGAGAAATAACAGACAAAGCCTTCTTTATGGATTCAGAAACAAAATCTCTTATGTTATCAGGAACATTCTGCACCTTAGATGTTGAGGGAACTGCAACAGGCAATGGTACATTACTAAAGGAAATATTATCTGCTTTAACAAGTTTGTCATGACAATTATTACAAACAACAGCTGGAGGAATAGCTACCAAAAATTTACAGCAGATACACTTAGCTTTGGTAGATCCAGCAGGCAGTGATTTTCCTGTAGTATCTTCTGGCTCAGATGCAACGTGAGACATCTTGCAATATGTAAGAGAAAAAACAACATATAAAGCAAAATAGATCAAATTCCTTATAAGACAGTTTCAGGAATGGGAAAGAATGCCAAATATCAAGCTTCTAGCAA
Source organism: Bombina bombina (assembly GCF_027579735.1). NCBI lineage: Eukaryota > Metazoa > Chordata > Amphibia > Anura > Bombinatoridae > Bombina > Bombina bombina. Next base: position 495,826,930 of record NC_069499.1, read on the forward strand.
CCAGAAGCAAATGAAAAATGAGACTGAAATAATGTGGAGACAAAAGCGACGCCCATATTTTTTAGCGCCAAATAAGACGCCCACATTATTTGGCGCCTAAATGCTTTTGGCGCCAAAAATGACGCCACATCCGGAACGCCGACATTTTTGGCGCAAAATAACGTCAAAAAAATGACGTAACTTCCGGCGACACGTATGACGCCGGAAACGGAAAAGAATTTTTGCGCCAAAAAAGTCCGCGCCAAGAATGACGCAATAAAATGAAGCATTTTCAGCCCCCGCGAGCCTAACAGCCCACAGGGAAAAAAGTCAAATTTTTGAGGTAAGAAAAATATGATAATTCAATGCATAATCCCAAATATGAAACTGACTGTCTGAAAATAAGGAAAGTTGAACATTCTGAGTCAAGGCAAATAAATGTTTGAATACATATATTTAGAACTTTATAAATAAAGTGCCCAACCATAGCTTAGAGTGTCACAGAAAATAAGACTTACTTACCCCAGGACACTCATCTACATGTTTGTAGAAAGCCAAACCAGTACTGAAACGAGAATCAGTAGAGGAAATGGTAAATATAAGAGTATATCGTCGATCTGAAAAGGGAGGTAAGAGATGAATCTCTACGACCGATAACAGAGAACCTTATGAAATAGACCCCGTAGAAGGAGATCACTGCATTCAATAGGCAATACTCTCTTCACATCCCTCTGACATTCACTGCACGCTGAGAGGAAAACCGGGCTCCAACTTGCTGCGGAGCGCATATCAACGTAGAATCTAGCACAAACTTACTTCACCACCTCCCTTGGAGGCAAAGTTTGTAAAACTGATTTGTGGGTGTGGTGAGGGGTGTATTTATAGGCATTTTAAGGTTTGGGAAACTTTGCCCCTCCTGGTAGGAATGTATATCCCATACGTCACTAGCTCATGGACTCTTGTTAATTACATGAAAGAAATTCTGGTGTAGACTGTCCCTTTAAATTAACTTGTGGGTTACATTCCCTCAGAATGTGCCAGTGTTTCTTTAATATACCTGTAATTTTTTGGCTCAGTCTGTTGAACTGGGTCACAAATATATTTCCTTCCTGGTATTTTTCTTTCTTAGTTTGTGCACTGTCAGTCACTATGAGCTGTTCTGCAATCAATGTTGGGGGGTAACTTCTATTAATAAATTTATTAGCCATTTCTTCCAATCTATATTTACACTTACTGCTGTTTGAGACTATACGTTTCACCCTTGTGAATTGACTTTTTGGAATGGCCTTTAATACATTGTTAGGGTGACAACTACCATATGTAAGTAAATTATTTCTATCAGTACCTTATATGGAGACACTACTTTGAGAAGGAATCCAAAACCAGTGTGCAGAACAGCCTTATCGGCATGAAAAACCAAATAGGGAGGCTCACATTGCAAGGCCGCCAGCTCAGATACTCTGCATGCTGATGAAATAGCCAAAAGTAACAGGACTTTCTATGAAAGAGCCTTAATGTCAAGAGCATGCATAGGCTCAAACAGAGCCTTCTGCAAAACCTTAAGAACCAAGTTTAAGCTCTAAGGAGGAGCCGAATCCCTGAAGACAGGTATGATCCTAACCAGAGCCTGAACAGGACTGAATGTCAGGAAGCTCCATAAGCTTCCTATGCAACAGTACGGATAAAGCCGAAATCTGTCCCCTTAGGGAACTGGCGGCAAGACCTTTATCCAGACCGTCCTGGAGAATAGCCAAGATCCTGGATACCCTGACCTTATGCCAGAGATATACTCGTTCCTTACACCAGGACAAGTAGGTACTCCACACCTTGTGGTAGATGCGACGAGTGACCTGCTTCCTGGCCTGAACGAGAGGGTCAATCACTTTTTCAGAAAATCCTCTCTTGGCTAAGACTAGGCGCTCAATCTCCACGCAGTCAGCCGTGGCACTCACCACCTCCTATGACCCGGTCTACAAGAACAGCTTTTGTCTCCTCCAAACACAGGCAGAGAAAGAGGAAGTTGCAGAGGCCACACCCGGTCACATGGAGTGCCATGCAGTACCGCCCCTGCACTCGAGAGAAAAAAACGCCAAAAGGCCCGCCTCAATCCCTCGCTATGAACTGTGTTCCACACTTAAAGAGCCTCATCTCACACAAATGCGGCTATTCTCTTTCAGCAGAAATCGCAAATGCTCCATTTTAAATTTAAAATCAGGCTCCTTCGCGGACGGACGTCTAGACGTAGCTGATTCCGACTCAGAAGCGGCATCCTCCGATGAGTCGGAGTTGTCCTCCTCAGCGGATAATCTGTCAGAAACATCCAACGGTGTCGACGACCCCTGGGACAGATAGCTATGCCGTACCTTCCGCTTGCGCTTAGTAGGACGAGGCATGGCATTAATGGCTGCAGAAACCGCCATCTGTAATTGATCGGCTAAGTCTGGAGGCCAAAGGGCCCCTCCCGCAGGAGGATTAGTAGTGCCCTGGGGAACTGCTTGTGTAATCGGAGATGATTGCAAGGAACAAACCTCACGGGATGGAGAACCCTCAGAGGCTCAGTCGTACTAAATACCTTATACTTTTTGGAAATAGCAATATTGTCAAAGCATGTGGAACAGAGTTGCGTAGGCGGCTCGACTGGAACCTCCTCACAATATACACAGTTATTGGGTTTAGATAAAGAGGGAGTATCCTCTAACATATCAGAATCCTCCATAGCTTGTGCCTTTATTGCGGACTTGATCAAAATATAAATGGCACCTTTATATTCCAATGGCCGTGGCACTCACCACCTCCTATGACCCGGTCTACAAGAACAGCTTTTGTCTCCTCCGAACACAGGCCGAGAAAGAGGAAGTTGCAGAGGCCACACCCGGTCACATGGAGTGCCATGCAGGACCGCCCCTGCACTCGAGAGAAAAAAAAACGCCAAAAAGGCCCGCCTCAATCCCTCGCTATGAACTGTGTTCCACACTTACAGAGCCTCATCTCACACAAATGCAGTAAAAACACAACAAACAATATTATGCTAATAAACTTCCCCCTGTTCAATAGCCCCCTTTCAAGGATATTACCCTAGATTCTATAAAGATAAAAGGAGCCACACTGTGACCCTGTCTTCATGCGTTATCACATATATATATATATATATATATATATATATATATATATAAAAACGATCTTGCCAGAATCAATGCCGTGGAACAGGAACACGGCGCTTTAAGTGTGACAGATTAGTAGTAGCAGTGAAACTCATCAACGCTGATTGCTAATGGAGCTGTTAAGCCAAGTCGGGATGGGTTCGCAGAAAGACTCTCCCTACATCTACGGACTCTAACATTCACCCATGCTCTCACTCAGAGGCTGACAGGGCTACCTAAAACTCCAGTCCCATTACGAAGAGTACTACCCTCCATAAGAGACTACTCTGATCTTCCGACACTTCCCTGCCAACCTCCTGTGAGGAAAGGCAAAGAATAACTGGGGGATGAGGGGAGTGGGGGAGGTATTTAAGCCTTTGGCTGGGGTGTCTTTGCCTCCTCCTGGTGGCCAGGTTCTTAATGCACACAAGTAATGAATGAAGCAGTGGACTCTCCTCCCATAAAGATGGAAAGCGGTTTGAGTCCCACTGGGAGAAAGGCGCTATATAAATACTAGTAGTTATTATAAATGTCAAAGAGCAAATATCCAGACGGTAGAAGCACCAATCACGGCTCAGTTCAAAGTTATAAAACTTCAAATTTATTGTAACAAAGTTAAAACTTACAAATCGCTGGACAACGATGGGAGGAGTGTAGGTACAAGCTGAACAGGTCCCTATTGATTATAACTTTGAACTGAGTCGTGATTGCTGCTTTTCCTTGAAGTTGGTGCTCCTACCGTCTAGATATTTGCTCTTTGACATTTATGAGGATACACGCACCAGAGCGTTCTTGGTGCGGTATACATTACAGCCAGTGAAAAGACAGCTGCTATCCGGAGGGTGCAGCTCCTTCAGAGAGTGATGTGTTCATCTTTTTTCTATGTGTTTGTGTAGATGGTCTCCAAACACGATTCTTTAAAGCAAGGTGGATTTGAATCAAAGGGACAGTCTAGTCAAAAGTAAACTTTCATGATTCATATAGGGAATGCAATTTTAAATAACTTTCCAATTCACTTTTATCATCAAATTTGCTTTGTTTTCATGGTATTCTTAGTTAAAAGTAAACCTAGGTAGGCTCATATGCCAATTTCTAAGCCTGTGAAGTCTGCCTCTTATCTAAGTACATTTTACAGTTTTTCACAGCTAGAGGGTGTTAGTTCATTTGTGACATATAGATAACGTGCTCACACCCATGGAGTTACTTATGAGAGGGCACCGATAGGCTAAAATGCAAGTCTGTCTAAAGAACTGTAATAAGGGGGAAGTCTGCAGAGGTTTAGATACAAGGTAATCAGAGGTAAAAAGTATTAATATAACAGTGCTGGTTATGCAAAACGGGGGAATAGGAAATAAAAGGATTATCTATCTTTATATGCAATAAAAATTCTGGAGTAGACTGGAGTAAGACTGATTTAAATCTATTTAACCCTTTGAGAGCTAACAACGGCTCTGAGCTGTCGCACATTTTCAATAAACCCCCTTGTGAGATATTAACCCTCGATTCCAAGATGCCAAAGGAGCCTCACTGAGGCCCGTCCCATGTCGAAAAGTACTTCCCTCCATAAGAGACAAAACAAACTTCTGACACTTCTCTGCCAACCTCCCGGGATGAGGGGGGGGGGGGGGGAAACAAGCCGCCTTGTAAGGAGGGATAAACATAATCTGAGTTACCCGCATGTGGTGTAGTAGTAGGGAGCGGTAGGGAACTCGCCTCATGGAGGACAGAACCCCCAGAGGCGGATGGCTCAGCAGACCCCCAATTCTCCAAGCTCGAGGAACAGGGCGCTCTAATACGGCATATCAAACATAACTGATTGACCTGTGTTAACGGGGCCAATTCGCATTCTTCACAAGTCGAAGAATCTGAAATTTGAACAGTCTCAGCATCAGAATCCTCCATAACTAGATCGAGATTATAAGAATATGTACTAAGAAAAAACTTAAACGGCACCTGACACCCACAATGGCTGGGGCACTCACCACCTCCTAGAAGCAGACACAAGCAGACTCTAATTTTTCAGTCGCCACATGGTCAGGAATGCGGAAATGGAAGACCAGAACGTAAACACATCCACTCACAAGGTAAACCGTACAGTCCAAAAAAATAAGCGCGTCCAACCATAAGGTTGCGTCACTTCCAAAGGCCTTAATATGTTCTAGCCAAGAGCCCAGTTAACACTACACATAAGCAGATTGAATCACATAACAAACATGATTAAAAAAACCCTGTTCAATAAACCCCCTTGGGAGATATTAACCCTCGATTCCAAGATGCCTCACTGAGGCCCTATAAATATAAAGTCCCGCAAGGTAGTTCCTTACGGGAAAATATAATAAGTTAGAGTACATTCTGATGAAGTAAAATGAAACTATCTTACCAGAATCTACGCCGTGGAATAAGAACACGGCCCTTCAAGTGTGACGAATAGTAGCAGCGCCTCCACCATGGACTTGAAAGCAGGCAGCGAAGCGAATTTTGATAACGCCGATTGCTTGTGGAGCTGTTAATATGAGTCGGGATGGTTTTGCAGAGAGACTCTCCCTGCATCTCCGGACTCTAACTTTCATCCAGGCCCTCACAGAGACTGATAGGATTACTTAAAGCTCCCTTCCCATGTCGAAGAGTACTAACCCTCCATAAGAGACAAAACAAACTTCTGACACTTCTCTGCCAACCTCCTGGGACGAAAAGGCAAATAATGACTGGGGGATGAGGGAAGTGGGAGGAGTATTTAAGCCTTTGGATGGGGTATCTATGCCTCCTCCTGGTGGCCAGGTTCTTATTTCCCACAAGTAATGAATGCAGCTGTGGACTCTTTCCATTTAGGAAGAAAAGGATTATTTATCTTTATTACAGCTATACTGTATGGAACCTCAATTCATTCTATATTATATGGATTACAGATATTTTAAAGGCCATTGATCAGCTTAAATTATCTACAATATATACATTAGTATGAAAAAAGTTAGATTTAACTATTCCACCAGCTGTTTTTGACCATATTCATAGGTTTTGGATGTCTATTATGGCATTAAGGAATATCCAATAATGAGGATTGGTTGAAGGTGTTGATAAAAATGAAGTATTTACAGAATGAAACAGTTTAGGGAAAATTAATGTAGTTTGGCAGTCTAATGCTTAAAGGGACACAAAACCAAACATTTTTCTTTCATTTTTCAGATACAGCATACAATTTTAAAACCTTTGTTGGGTCATTGGATGACAGCAAGAATGCTATATACATCAAGAGCCTTTGTGCTAAGGGCCTTATTATATATTAGGTAATTTTAGTATTGTACTAGTAAGTCAGCAAAATCACAAACTGCAAATGCAAGAAGATTTGCAACTGCACAGGCAGCACATGATGATCAACAGAAGGAATGCCAAAACTAAGCGGAGAAAAAAAAATAATAGACTCCATAAAGAACCCATCTGTGTTTGCAACACAACGTGGGTTGATCAGCTCTGGCTGTGTTTTAATCATGGACTGAAGCAACTGGAAAAATCACAACGTGTCTACAGAACAGACACATAACCCTACAAAGAAACAAACATTTCTCAAGATAAAATTTGTGTTTCTAAATTTATTTAAGGGCCTCGCTGTACTGACGAGGCTTCTAAAAAAATCTTGCCTAAGCAGCAAGGTTTTAAATACCAGGCCCTTAAGAGAGACCATTTCACATCTGAGTGATGCATGGATGAACCATTCAATTTCTTTACTTTTGAAGTAGAAACATATTGGATGTGTATTTGGTCAGGACATGACTAATGAATTGGGTAGGTACAAGTGACCACCAGAAATCTGACGGGGGTCAGTTTAAGCATAGCCAAGCAAGAACATATTTATGGAAAGGGAGGAGATAGGGGTTTCTACCCAAATAGACTAAGCGAGATATGCTACGTTCGCTTATGCAAATACATTGAGTCAGCATTACCAATCAGTGTATATGCTGATCTTTGCGCTAACAAGAAGTGCAAAGCGTATTGTGTCAAAACGCCTTTTCAATCTGAATTTTTTTAATACTTTTTTCATATTTTTGAAGGTTACACTTCCTATACATTGAATCTTTTAGTACAGACATCCATTGAGCCTAATAAAAAACAAAAAAAAATGGCTGCACAGAATAACTTACCCAATTCATGAGGAAGCTCATGACAGAATACAGCTACTGAGGTACTAATTCCACCTGTTAATCCAGCACTAAAAGCTGCACCTGAAAAGAAATGATACAAATTAAAAGTAGAACAAAGACACTCAGACATAAAGTACAATCTTAGTATTGGTACTAAAAATGTAAATGCATCAACATTCACTTAAATTCAAAATGATATAGTTGCCAATTAAAATTAACAGTTATATTAATATACTTTTTACCTCCGATTACCTGAATCTAAGCCTTTGCAGACTGCTCCTTATCTTTTTCTTTTGACAGACTCATTTTATCAGTGTGATCTCATAAGCAACTCCATGGGCATGAGCACAATGTTATCTATATGGCCCACATGAACTAACGCCATCTAGCTGTGAAAAACTGTCAAATTCATTCAGATAACAAGGGCTTAGAAATTTGCATATGAGCCTACCTAGGTTTAGTTTTCAAATAAGAATACCAAGAGAACAAAGCAAATGTAACGATAACAGTAAAGTTGTTTAAAATGAAATGCACTATCTGAATCATGAAAGTTTAATTTGGACTTTGTCCCTTTAAAACTAGGTAGTAAATAAGGGGTATAATGCAAAAATAATTTCCAAGCACTTCATTGCAATGAAAGACATTCTCTGGTTTTATTTAATTTTTTTAACACGATTTGTTGACTATTTTAATATTATTGTGGTTTAATTTGTATTGCTCAACACAAACATAAATTATGATTTACCAGATTATTTCCTTTCCTTTGATACAGGGAGAGTCCACAGCTGCATTCATTACTTTTGGGAATACAGAACCTGGCCACCAGGAGGAGGCAAAGACACCCCAGCCAAAGACTTAAATACCTCCCCCACTTCCCTCATCCCCCAGTCATTCTGCCGAGGGAACAAGGAATAGTAGGAGAAATATCAGGGTATATAAGGTGCCAGAAGAAAACAACTTAAATATAGGCCGCCCACCGGAGAGCACGGGCGGAAGCTGTGGACTCTCCCTGTATCGATGGAAAGAAAATGATCTGGTAAGTCATTTATGTTTTCCTTCTAAATACAGGGAGAGTCCACAGCTGCATTAATTACTTTTGGGAAAACAATACCCAAGCTATAAAAGACACTGAATGCTAACGGGGGTGGGGGTGTTAACAAGAGGGCAGCACAGCCTGAACAAAAAACCCAATCTCCTGAAAACTGCAAAAGAATCAAAAAATTTTTTAGGAGGATCAAGTAACCGTCCAACATTTAGGACCATAAGAGCCCACGCCAGAAACCACAGAAAATCACTGGTCCCAAAAGGAGCTCAAAAAAAGAAAACCTCTGAGGAGACTAAAGCCCCGCTGTCTACGAGACCACCAAGACTCCCAACACCTACACTTCCAAATAGGAAGATACATAGAAGAAAGCCGAGTACGCTCAGAAAGTCAGAAAGGACCTCAAGTCAGAAAAAGGATCTGTTTCAGAAAGAACCCAACTGGATAACAACAGAACCCAAATCCCTAGAGTATTAACTTCAACATTGGAAGGCTAGCTGACACCAGAAGCTTTGACACTTCTCTGCCATCCTCTTGTGCAGAAAGGCAAAGAATGACTGGGGGATGAGGGAAGTGGGGGAGGTATTTAAGCCTTTGGCTGGGGTGTCTTTGCCTCCTCCTTGTGGCCAGATTCTGTATTCCCAAAAGTAATGAATGCAGCCGGGGGCTCCTCCTGTATTTATTTAGAAGGAAATTCTGTAATGAAACTAGGAACTGATGGTGCATGCATGATTGTAGGGAAAAAAAAAGTGGGATTATCTGAATATTCTGACAAAAAACTGCTTGCAAATGTTTTAAATTTTTTGTTAGAATCCTTAAAGGGACACTGAATTCATGACATTTTAAGCAACTTTCTAATTTACTCCTATTATCAAATTTTCTTCATTCTCTTGCTATCTTTATTTGAAATGCAAGAATGTAAGTTTAGATGCCGGTCCATTTTTGGTGAACAACCTGGGTTGTTCTTGCCGATTGGCGGATAAAACAGCTGCCTTAAGTACTTTTCTACCAAAAACTGCTTCAGAAGAAGAAAACACATCAAAATAGTAGAATTTAGTAAAAGTATGCAAAGAAGACCAAGTTGCTGCTTTGCAAATCTGATCAACCGAAGCTTCATTCTTAAATGCCCAGGAAGTAGAGACTGACCTAGTCGAATGAGCTGTAATCCTTTTAGGCGGAGTTCTACCCGACTCAACATAAGCATGATGAATCAAAGACTTTAACCAAGATGCCAAGGAAATGGCAGAAGCCTTCTGACCTTTCCTAGAACCAGAAAAGATAACAAATAGACTAGAAGTCTTTCGGAAATCTTTAGTAGCTTCAACATAATATTTCAAAGCTCGAACTACATCCAAAGAATGCAACGATCTTTCCTTAGAATTCTTAGGATTAGGACACAATGAAGGAACCACAATTTCTCTACTAATGTTGTTAGAATTCACAACCTTAGGTAAAAATTTAAATGAAGTTCGCAACACAGCCTTATCCTGATGAAAAATCAGAAAAGGAGACTCACAAGAAAGAGCAGATAATTCAGAAACTCTTCTAGCTGAAGAGATGGCCAAAAGAAACAAAACTTTCCAAGAAAGTAATTTAATATCCAGCGAATGCATAGGTTCAAACGGAGGAGCTTAAAGAGCCCCCAGAACCAAATTCAAACTCCAAGGAGGAGAAATTGACTTAACAGGTTTTATACGAACCAAAGCCTGTACAAAACAATGAATATCAGGAAGACTAGCAATCTTTCTGTGAAAAAGAACAGAAAGAGCAGAGATTTGGTCTTTCAAGGAACTTGCAGACAAACCTTTATCCAAACCATCCTGAAGAAACTGTAAAATTCTAGGAACTCTAAAAGAATGCCAAGAAAAATGATGAGAAGAACACCAAGAAATGTAAGTCTTCCAGACTCGATAATATATCTTCCTAGATACAGATTTACGAGCCTGTAACATAGTATTAATTACGGAGTCAGAGAAACCTCTATGACTGAGAATCAAGGGTTCAATCTCCATACCTTCAAATTTAAGGATTTGAGATCCTGATGGAAAAAAGGACCTTGCGATAGAAGGTCTGGTCTTAACGGAAGAGTCCACGGTTGGCAAGTAGCCATCCAGACAAGATCCGCATACCAAAACCTGTGAGGCCATGATGGAGCCACCAGCAGAACAAACGAACGCTCCTTTAGAATCTTGGAAATCACTCTTGGAAGAAGAACTAGAGGCGGAAAGATATAGGCAGGATGATACTTCCAAGGAAGTGACAATGCATCCACTGCTTCCGCCTGAGGATCCCTGGATCTGGACAGATACCTGGGAAGTTTCTTGTTTAGATGAGAAGCCATCAGATCTATTTCTGGAAGTCCCCACATTTGAACAATCTGAAGAAATACCTCTGGGTGAAGAGACCATTCGCCCGGATGTAACGTTTGGCGACTGAGATAATCCGCTTCCCAATTGTCTATACCTGGGATATGAACCGCAGAAATTAGACAGGAGCTGGATTCCGCCCATATCAGTATCCGAGATACTTCTTTCATAGCCAGAGGACTGAGTCACTCCTTGATGATTGACATATGCCACGGTTGTGACATTGTCCGTCTGAAAACAAATGAACGACTCTCTCTTTAGAAGAGGCCACGACTGAAGAGCTCTGAAAATTGCATGGAGTTCCAAAATGTTGATTGGTAATCTCGCCTCTTGAGATTCCCAAACCCCTTGTGCTGTCAGAGACCCCCAAACAGCTCCCCAACCTGTCAGACTTGCATCTGTTGAAATCACAGTACAGGTCGGAAGAACAAAAGAAGCCCCCTGAACTAAACGATGGTGGTCTGTCCACCATGTCAGAGAGTGTCGTACAATCGGTTTTAAAGATATTAATTGAGATATCTTTGTATAATCCCTGCACCACTGGTTCAGCATACAGAGCTGAAGAGGTCGCATGTGAAAACGAGCAAAGGGGATCGCGTCCGATGCAGCAGTCATAAGACCTAGAATTTCCATGCATAAGGCTACCGAAGGGAATGATTGAGACTGAAGGTTTCGACAAGCTGAAACCAATTTCAGACGACTCTTGTCCGTCAGAGACAGAGTCATGGACACTGAATCTATCTGGAAACCTAAAAAGGTTACCCTTGTCTGAGGAATCAATGAACTCTTTGGTAAATTGATCCTCCAACCATGTTCTCGAAGAAACAATACAAGTCGATTCGTATGAGATTCTGCTAAATGTGAAGACTGAGCAAGTACCAAGATATCGTCCAAATAAGGAAATACCACAATACCCTGTTCTATGATTACAGATAGAAGGGCACCGAGAACCTTTGTAAAAATCCTTGGAGCTGTTGCTAGGCCAAACGGCAGAGCCACAAACTGGTAATGCTTGTCTAGGAAAGAAAATCTTAGAAACTGATAGTGATCTGGATGAATCGGAATATGTAGATATGCATCCTCTAAATCTATTGTGGACATATACAGGGAGTGCAGAATTATTAGGCAAGTTGTATTTTTGAGGATTAATTTTATTATTGAACAACAACCATGTTCTCAATGAACCCAAAAAACTCATTAATATCAAAGCTGAATAGTTTTGGAAGTAGTTTTTAGTTTGTTTTTAGTTATAGCTATTTTAGGGGGATATCTGTGTGTGCAGGTGACTATTACTGTGCATAATTATTAGGCAACTTAACAAAAAACAAATATATACCCATTTCAATTATTTATTTTTACCAGTGAAACCAATATAACATCTCAACATTCACAAATATACATTTCAGACATTCAAAAACAAAACAAAAACAAATCAGTGACCAATATAGCCACCTTTCTTTGCAAGGACACTCAAAAAGCCTGCCATCCATGGATTCTGTCAGTGTTTTGATCTGTTCACCATCAACATTGCGTGCAGCAGCAACCACAGCCTCCCAGACACTGTTCAGAGAGGTGTACTGTTTTCCCTCCTTGTAAATCTCACATTTGATGATGGACCACAGGTTCTCAATGGGGTTCAGATCAGGTGAACAAGGAGGCCATGTCATTAGATTTTCTTCTTTTATACCCTTTCTTGCCAGCCACGCTGTGGAGTACTTGGACACGTGTGATGGAGCATTGTCCTGCATGAAAATCATGTTTTTCTTGAAGGATGCAGACTTCTTCCTGTACCACTGCTTGAAGAAGGTGTCTTCCAGAAACTGGCAGTAGGACTGGGAGTTGAGCTTGACTCCATCCTCAACCCGAAAAGGCCCCACAAGCTCATCTTTGATGATACCAGCCCAAACCAGTACTCCACCTCCACCTTGCTGGCGTCTGAGTCAGACTGGAGCTCTCTGCCCTTTACCAATCCAGCCACGGGCCCATCCATCTGGCCCATCAAGACTCACTCTCATTTCATCAGTCCATAAAACCTTAGAAAAATCAGTCTTGAGATATTTCTTGGCCCAGTCTTGACATTTCAGCTTGTGTGTCTTGTCCAGTGGTGGTCGTCTTTCAGCCTTTCTTACCTTGGCCATGTGTCTGAGTATTGCACACCTTGTGCTTTTGGGCACTCCAGTGATGTTGCAGCTCTGAAATATGGCCAAACTGGTGGCAAGTGGCATCTTGGCAGCTGCACGCTTGACTTTTCTCAGTTCATGGGCAGTTATTTTGCGCCTTGGTTTTTCCACACGCTTCTTGCGACCCTGTTGACTATTTTGAATGAAACGCTTGATTGTTCGATGATCACTCTTCAGAAGCTTTGCAATTTTAAGAGTGCTGCATCCCTCTGCAAGATATCTCATTTTTGACTTTTCTGAGCCTGTAAAGTCCTTCTTTTGACCCATTTTGCCAAAGGAAAGGAAGTTGCCTAATAATTATGCACACCTGATATAGGGTGTTGATGTCATTAGACCACACCCCTTCTCATTACAGAGATGCACATCACCTAATATGCTTAATTGGTAGTAGGCTTTCGAGCCTATACAGCTTGGAGTAAGACAACATGCATAAAGAGGATGATGTGGTCAAAATACTAATTTGCCTAATAATTCTGCACACAGTGTAATGCCCTTGCTGAACAAAAGGCAGAATAGTCCTTATAGTTACCATTTTGAATGTTGGTATCCTTACATAACTATTCAATATTTTTAAATCCAGAACTGGTCTGAAGGAATTCTCCTTCTTTGGTACAATGAAGAGATTTGAGTAAAACCCCAGCCCCTGTTCCAGAACTGGAACTGGCATAATTACTCCAGCCAACTCTAGATCTGCAACACATTTCAGAAATGCTAGAGCCTTCACTGGATTTACTGGGACACGGGAAAGAAAAAACCTTCTTGCAGGAGGCCTTATCTTGAAGCCTATTCTGTACCCTTGTGAAACAATGTTCTGAATCCAAAGATTGTGAATCGAATTGATCCAAATTTCTTTGAAAAACCGTAATCTGCCCCCTACCAGCTGAGCTGGAATGAGGGCCGCACCTTCATGTTGACTTGGGAGCTGGCTTTGGCTTTCTAAAAGGCTTGGATTTATTCCAGACTGGAGATGGTTTCCAAACTGATACCGCTCCTGTAGGGGAAGGATCAGGCTTTTGTTCCTTATTGTGACGAAAAGAACGAAAACTATTAGTAGACCTAAATTTACCTTTAGATTTTTTATCCTGTGGTAAAAAAGTTCCTTTCCCCCCAGTAACAGTTGAAATAATAGAATCCAACTGTGAACCAAATAATTTATTACCCTGGAAAGAAAGGGAAAGCAAAGTTGACTTAGAAGACATATCAGCATTCCAAGTTTTAAGCCATAAAGCTCTTCTAGCTAAAATAGCTAAAGACATATACCTGACATCAACCCTAATGATATCAAAGATGGCATCACAAATAAAATTATTAGCATGTTGAAGAAGATTAACAATGCTATGGGAATTATGATCTGTTACTTGTTGCGCTAAAGCTTCCAACCAGAAAGTCGAAGCTGCAGCAACATCCGCTAAAGATATAGCAGGTCTAAGAAGATTACCTTAACATAAGTAAGCTTTTCTTAGAAAGGATTCAATTTTCCTATCTAAAGGATCCTTAAAGGAAGTACTATCTGCCGTAAGAATAGTAGTACGTTTAGCAAGAGTAGAGATAGCCCCATCAACCTTAGGGATTTTGTCCCAAAACTCTAATCTGTCAGATGGCACAGGATATAATTGCTTAAACCGTTTTGAAGGAGTAAAAGAATTACCCAAATTATTCCATTCCCTGGAAATTACTTCAGAAATAGCATCAGGGACAGGAAAAACCTCTGGAATAACTACAGGAGATTTAAAAACCGTATTCAAACGTTTAGATTTAGTATCAGGAGGACCAGACTCCTCTATTTCTAATGCAATTAAAACTTCTTTAAGCAAAGAACGAATAAATTCCATTTTGAATAAATATGAAGTTTTATCAGTATCAACCTCTGAAACAGAATCCTCTGAACCAGAGGAATCATTATCAGAATGATGATGTTCATTTAAAAATTCATCTGAAAAAAGAGAAGTTTTAAAAGACCTTTTACGTTTACTAGAAGGAGGAATAACAGACATAGCCTTCTTAATAGATTTAGAAACAAAATCTCTTATGTTAACAGGAACACCCTGAATATTAGATGTTGATGGAACAGCAACAGGTAATGGAACATTACTAAAGGAAATATCTGCATTAACAAGTTTGTCATGACAATCATTACAAACAACAGCCGGAGGAACAGATACCACAAGTTTACAACAAATACACTTAACTTTGGTAGATCCAGCATCAGGCAGCAATTTTCCAGAAGTATCTTCTGATTCAGGGTCAATCTGAGACATCTTGCAATATGTAATAGAAAAAACAACATATAAAGCAAAATTGATCAAATTCCTTAAAAGACAGTTTCAGGAATGGGAAAAAATGCCAATGAAGAAGCTTCTAGCAACCAGAAGCAAATAAACAATGAGACTTAAATAATGTGGAGACGATAATGACGCCCATATTTTTTAGCGCCAAAAAGACGCCCACATTATTTGGCGCCTAAATGCTTTAAGCGCCAAAAATGACGCCACATCCAGTAACGCCGACATTTTTGCCGCAAAAACGCCGGAAATAACATGAAAATTTTTGCGCCAAAAAAGTCTGCGCCAAGAATGACGCAATAAAATGAAGCATTTTCAGCCCCCGCGAGCCTAACAGCCCACAGGAGAAAAAGTCAAATTTTTAAGGTAAGAAAAAATTGATTATTCAAATGCATTATCCCAAATAATGAAACTGACTGTCTGAAATAAGGAATGTTGAACATCCTGAATCAAGGCAAATAAATGTTTAAACACATATTTAGAACTTTATATAAAAGTGCCCAACCATAGCTTAGAGTGTCACAAAAATAAGACTTACTTACCCCAGGACACTCATCTACATGTAGTAGAAAGCCAAACCAGTACTGAAACGAGAATCAGTAGAGGTAATGGTATATATAAGAGTATATCGTCGATCTGAAAAGGGAGGTAAGAGATGAATCTCTACGACCGATAACAGAGAACCTATGAAATAGACCCCGTAGAAGGAGATCATTGAATTCAAATAGGCAATACTCTCTTCACATCCCTCTGACATTCACTGCACACAGAGGAAAACCGGGCTCCAGCCTGCTGCGAAGCGCATATCAACGAAGAATCTAGCACAAACTTACTTCACCACCTCCATGGGAGGCAAAGTTTGTAAAACTGATTTGTGGGTGTGGTGAGGGGTGAATTTACAGGCATTTTAAGGTTTGGGAAACTTTGCCCCTCCTGGTAGGAATGTATATCCCATACGTCACTAGCTCATGGACTCTTGCTAATTACATGAAAGAAATATCAAATGGTAATCTCGCCTCCTGAGATTTCCAAACCCCTTGTGCTGACAGAGAACCTCAGACAGCCTCCCAACCTAAAAGACTCGCATCTATAGAGATCATGGTCCAGGTTGAAAGAATCGAAGAGACCTGTAGAACTAAATGATGGTGATCTTAACCACCGAATCAAAGATAGATAAACATAGAATTCGAAGATTTAAAAAGTGAAATCCTAGAATCCCTGCACCATTATGCAGCATAAAAAACTGGAAAGGTTTTCTATGAGAATGAGCAAAGGAAAATGAATCCAATGCTGCAGCCATAAGACCTAAATTTCCATGCATATATAGCAACTGAAGGAAATAATAGAGACTGAAGGTACCGACAGACAGAACCCAATAAGAAAAAAATCACTTATCTGTTAGAGACAAAGACAGTGACACAATCTATCTGGAAACCTAAAAAAGGTGACCCTTGTGTGAGGAATCAAGAGCTTTTGATAAAAAGATCCTCTAACCATGTCTGGAAAAAACAAAATTGAATCATATGAGATTCTCAGAAAATAAAAATAATCTGAATGAAAACAGAAATGAAGATATGCATCTATTGTATCTAATGAAAACAAATAATGCTATCACTGACCAAAAAAAAGTCACAATAGACCATATAAATACCAATCTAAAAGATGGTACATTTATATAATAAAAAGATTTTCTATCTTTGGAACAATGAATAGTTTGAATAAAACCCCAAAACCCAGATCCTAAAAATGGAACTGGAATAAATACCCCAGAAGATTCCAGATCTGAGCAGCGCTTGATCCTCAACAGGTGATCAACCGCACTTCAACATTACCCAAAATATATGGGACTGAAAACACCTTAAGGAAAGTGTTAGCCTTACTGGAATAGCTGGAATATAATAGAGAGAAAAAGACTTCTCACAGACTGTTTTACTTCAAATTTTATTTTGTACCCAAAATCTAAGAATTTTGGACCCAATAGAACCAAAAAAACTTCTAAATAAAAACATGTTACTTGGGTAAGAATTTAGAATTTTGTTCTTTAGTAAGAACAACCAAACTAAAATAAGCTTAAAGTTTTAGTCTAAGAACTTAATCTTGAAGCCCAGAGAAACAGTTAAGAATTGAATCCAATATGAATCAAATAATTGATTATCTTGGAAAAAAAGAAATAAGGATTTTTTAGAAATCACAAAATTTCTTCTAGCTAAAAACAGCTAAAGACATAGATTAAACCTCATTTGTGAAAATATTCAATAAAAATGAAGAAACAAATAAAATTATTAGCATGTTAATCCAGTTAAGGGACCAGAACACACCGGACTTGCATAAACAAAAATGCAAGACAACAAGACAAATGCAACAGCACCCAGTCTGAACCTCAAATGAGCAGTAGACTGTCCCTTAACAATGCTAAATAATACATAATCTGATACTTGATCTTTAAAGTAAACAGAAAAAATGGAGCAAAAGCAACATCATCCAAATAAATTACAGGTCCAAGAAAAGTACCTGAAAATAAATTTTTTTCCTTAAATAGGATACAACCATTTAAAAAGAAAATAAATACTACTTTGCTATAGAAACAATAGCATAATTAAGCAGGAGTAGAGATAGCCCCATTAAATTGGAGAGCCCTCAAAATTGAATTTAACTGCCGGCAAAGAATATAATTTAAAACCTTTGAAGAAAATTGTCAGCCTATTCCATTCCCTAGTATGAAGGAATGGAAAAAAACCTCTGAAGACACAGAAGATAAAATAAGCAGAAATAAAATGTTAGCTAGTTTTGAAAATGAACTAGTTACCTCAATATTCAAAAATAATCAACACCTTTTCAACAAAAAACAAATGTACTCTAATAAAAAATAAAAAAGTAGATTTGTTAGTGTCAATATCTGATGAAGAAAAGTTCTGAAAGAGAAAACATCATCAGAGAAGGATAATTCAGTATGTTGTTGGTCATTTGAAACTTCATAAAAAAGAAGTTTGAAAAAGACCTAAAAATTTTTTAATAGAAGGCGCAAAGTCAGACAAAGCCTTAACCTAGAATCAGAAAAATATTCTTATAAATTTTCTAAGTATATCTTGTACATAAGATGTAAAAAGAAAAGCAATACATAAAGCATAAATACTAATGGATTCTGCATGTAAAAGTTTATCATAATAACTTATTACAAACCATAGCTAAAGATAAAGATTCATAACATTTAAAATAAATGAACTTAGCATTGGTAGGACTTCTTAGTCAACAGGAATCCCTCAGTATGTTCTGATCCAGGAATAATTTATGGAAAATCTTGCAATATGTAATAGAAAAAAAAAACATATAAAGCAAAATTATCAAATTCCTTAAATGACAGTTTCAGGAATGGGGAAAAATGCAAAACAAACAAGCCTCTAGCAACCAGAAGCAACAAAAAAGTGAGACAAATAATGTGAAAAAAAAGTGGAGCCAAGTATGGCGCCCACATATTTTGGCGCCAAGTATGACGCCCACACTTTTTGGCGCAAAAAAACGTCTGTAACACACGCGTCAAAAATGACGCAACCACGTGTAAACTTCCGGCATCAACTATGGTGCCGGAAATGACAAAATTTTGCGCCAAAAATGGCGCAATAAATTGAAGCATTTTCTGCCCCCGCGAGCCTAACAGCCCGCAAGGAAAAAAGTCAATTAGAAAATTTCTTAAAGGTAAGAAAAAATATTTTATTCATATGCATTTTCCCAAATAATGAAACTGACAGTCTGAAAGAAGGAATACTGATTATCCTGAATCATGGCAAATATAAGTTTAAAGACATATATTTAGAACTTTACGTATAAAGTGCCCAACCATAGCTTAGAGTGTCACAAAAAATAAGACTTACTTACCCCAGGACACTCATCTACATATAGCAGATAGCCAAACCAGTACTGAAACGAGAATCAGTAGAGGTAATGGTATATAAGAGTATATCGTCAATCTGAAAAGGGAGGTAAGAGATGAATCTCTACGACCGATAACAGAGAACCTATGAAATAGATCCCGTAGAAGGAGACCATTGAATTCAAATAGGCAATACTCTCTTCACATCCCTCTGACATTCACTGCACTCAGAGGAAAACCGGGCTCCAGTCTGCTGTGAAGCGCATATAAACGTAGAATCTAGCACAAACTTACTTCACCACCTCCACGGGAGGCAAAGTTTGTAAAACTGAATTGTGGGTGTGGTGAGGGGTGTATTTATAGGCATTTTAAGGTTTGGGAAACTTTGCCCCTCCTGGTAGGAATGTATATCCCATACGTCACTAGCTCATGGACTCTTGCTAATTACATGAAAGAAAGGAGCCTCACTGAGACCCTATGTTAAAGTTATCCCCGAAAGTTTGTAGCCCCTCTCGGAAAAAACAGTTGAAATTACAATACATCCATGATGAAAGTAAAATGAAACAATCTTACTGGAATCTATGCCGTGGAACAGGAACACGGCCCTTCAAGTGTGACAGATAGTAGTGTCGCTTCTGACATGGACTTGAGAGAAAAAAGCAGGCAGCGAAACTTGTCAACGCTGATTGCTTGTGGAGCGGTTAATATGAGTCGGGATGGTTTCGCAGAAAGACTCTCCCTGCATCTCCGGACTCTAACTTTTACCCATGCTCTCACTGAGAGGCTGACAGGACTACTTAAAACTCCAGTCCCATGCCGAAGAGTACTACCCTCCATAAGAGACTATTGAAAACTTCTGACACTTCTCTGTCACACCTCCTGGGACGAAAGGCAAAGAATGACTGGGGGGGGGGGGATGAGGGAAGTGGAAGGAGTTTTAAAGCCTTTGGCTGCGGTGTTTTTGCCAGGTTCTGAATTCCCAAAAGTAATGAATGCAGGTGTGGACTCTATATTTTTATTTAGAAAAGTCAATTGGAAAGTTTTTTTTTTTACAATTGTATTCTCTGTCCGAATCACACACAAAAATAAACAACATTTGGGTTTCATATCCTTTTAATTTATCCCTCTGTAACCTGACATATGAATACTCACATTTGTTTTTCCTTTGAAAATGCAGAGCTGTCTCATTGCTGAAAATACAGCTGTCATATTTAAAATCACTTTTACTTCATAGGGTCAATTCAAAGTTGATACTACAAATAACTAGGAACAAGTTTAAAAATAAAAGCTAGATACATTAAATTATTTTTCATTTGGGTTTTTATTAATGACATTTTGAATTTTTAATGCAAGTTTATTTGCAGAGGTGTGTCCCTCTCCATCTATAGAGCTCTGGGAGTTGTCCAAAACAGCCAATAAGCATTAGCAGGAAGGGCCAAATGAATTTAAATTGCTTACCGATTGCTAAGCCATCACTGAAGTTGTGCATGCCATCTCCCATAATCACCATCCATGCTATATTGGCAATACCAGTATCCTTCATATCCTTCCCAGAATGACAATGCCCATGTGAATGGTGAGAATGTTTACTGTGATTGTGTTTCTTTTGAATGTCTGTCTTTTCATGATTATTTTCGTATGGTAAATCCTCAAGACTGTGATCATCAAATGATGATCCATCTTTATTAATATGAGGCATTTCTTCATCAACGGGAACAAAAACCTTCATTGGAGTCTGCTGAAAACTTTCAACATATGTCATTTCTGTTTCATCAAGTCTTTGACCTTCAGAGGTTACGCCATCTATGGTTCCTTATAATAATAAAAAAAAAGTTATGTAGCAGAACAAAAAAATAAATCATGTTTTAACATCTCACTGCATGTCTTGCACCCCACACCTTTTATACTTTTTTGGTGGTTCAGTGAAGAACATTTGCTATTTTTTTGGCTATTTATTTTGAAGTTCACAGCTGTATATATTCTGAAGTTTTCAGTATCAGTTTATTTTACATATAATAAATTTGGTTTTATTTTTCCCTAATATTAAACTTTGTCACTTCTCATGCTATACATTGTACAAATGCCAACATATTGTTTAAAAATGTTGCACGTGTTTTGGAAGCATTTTATTAGTTTCGGTTAGAAAAGTAAATTCTAAAAGAAAAAAGCTCTACCTTTATTTTAATAATTTAACATTTATTTTAATATAAGCATTTTTCAAGATGGCTCTCTTTTATTGTTTTTATTTTTTTATTAAAAATATATTAATATAAAAATGATTCCCCAAAAAACTGTTGTCACAGAATTGGAAGCACCCAGTTGGCGGTGTTCTTTACACCACTCAAGAAGACGATGTGAGGCTTGTGTACAGCTGCTTGATCATGGAAACCCTTTTTTAATGGAGCACAATGTTGCTTCCAAAAGGCAGCTCTGAATTCTGTAGCGAGCGACACAACAGATAGTAGGCGATTTATACGCGTTTTAGACCATGCAAATTCACAGTGGGGCTGTTAAGTGCTACCACACTACGTAGCTAGGCTGTTCCTACTCCTAGACCCTTCTACTTCACAACAGCAAAAATATTTTTTAAATATAAATCTTTAGATGCTTTATTATGTGTCTATCATCGACACATTATGCCCAGTGCGGCAGCATCTTTTTTTCCTGAAAGTGTAGAACTCTTAGTATGCAATTTGTAGCTAACTGATATTTTCTGTCATTTGGATATATTGTAAAGTTTCCCTGGGATTTTAACCATTTAAACTGGCTATTGTCAACCTTCAGACAATGTCACAATTTACTCCTTGTAACTCATTATTTGACCTTCAGATTGTAGACTGGGGATTAGAGAATGCAGATTATAATCATTTGAGATTGTGACCCCCTATCCCTACTGTACACCAGGGAATTTGTTATAGTGGGTAGGAAATAATAGACTCTATATCTACCCTCTGCCTTCCATCAAGGAAAATGTAGTAGCTCATTTTAAAAAAGAGGGGAAATCCTTATTTTGATGAGGTTTCACATACGCCTCTAAC
The DNA here is from genome assembly GCF_027579735.1 of Bombina bombina. Taxonomy (NCBI): domain Eukaryota; kingdom Metazoa; phylum Chordata; class Amphibia; order Anura; family Bombinatoridae; genus Bombina; species Bombina bombina. The sequence continues at coordinate 495,848,961 of NC_069499.1, forward strand.
GCACAAGTGATCAATGTCCTTTTCATCAGAAGGTGATTGCATTATTTATGGAAATCCCCTACCTAATGTATTGAATGCACATGAGGATAGTGGCTTCACTTTTGGAGATGGCTATAGGTGTGATCAACATGACAGAACCATAGCTATATCGTGGGGGGAAAAAATAAAACAAATCACGGAGTGGGGTAGCCCTTCCATCACCCCCCACTATACAAAGGATGTTAACTCTTATAAACTCTTGAAACAAAAAATGTAGCACAGTATTCCACCAACCACTCAGACACCTCATAAACAAACATGTAACTGCTGTCTCAAGTCTAAAGAATGATACACATAAAACAAATATGTAGGTTTTGCAAGACCCCACTATATGAGTATATGGTATCCCATTATGCATAACAAATATGTATTTGCTTGACAGCCAAAGTGCCTGAGGACTATGGGTTAAGTATTCTGCCCACCTTCAGATCCATCCCTTAATTGTACACGCAAAATGCAACATTTCATACAACAGCGAATGAATTGCAGTGCTCACCTGCTACAGGTTTTAGCTGTAACCATTCTGCATCGGACCTTCGATTTAGTTTGTGATCAGATAATTTTCTACCAACTGAAGACTCATCAACTTTCTGTTTTCTCTTCAGCCACTTCTGCTTCCCCTAAACAAGATAAAAAATGCTTATTACCTAAAATACACTGAGCCAGAGAAGGAATCTGTCATTGCATTCTTTATTTTAAATGTAGCATGGATTAATTTTTTATAAAATATTTTTTTAGACTATGATTTTGAAAACATTTTGTAGATGCTTCTATTGTCCATTATCAGATAGTTTGTTAATGAACAAGCATGAGATATTAAATACAAATAAATGTGTTGTGTAAGTGAACACAAAAAACATCATTTATGCTTACATGATAAATTTATTAAGGTGAGTCCACGGAATCATCAATTACTAGTGGGAATATTACTCCTGGCCAGCAGGAGGAGGCAAAGAGCACCACAGCAGAGCTGCTATATATTTCACTTTACCCATAACCTCCAGTCATTCAGTCGAGGGAAAATGGAAAAAGAAGATAACGGTGTAGAGGTGCCTGAGGTTTTAGTTAAAAATAACAGTCTTAAAATAAAGGGTCTGCCAAGGACTCACCATATCTGGAAATAAATTTATCAGCTAAGCATAAATTACGTTTTCTTTCCTAAGATATGGCGAGTCCACGGAATCATCAATTACTAGTGGGAACCAATACCCAAGCTAGAGGACACAGATGATTAGGGAGGGACAAGACAGGTAACCTAAACAGAAAGCACCACTGCATGAAGATCTCTCCCAAAAGAAGCCTCAGCTAAGACAAAAATATAAAATTTGGAAAAAGTATGCAGAGAGGACCAAGTTGCAGCCTTGCAAAACTGTTCTACAAAAACTTCCTTCTTTAAAGCCCAAGAAGGGACAGCCCTAATGAAATGAGCTGAAATTCTCTCAGGAGGCTGCTGTCCAGCAGTCTCATAAACCAAACGCATTATACTACTCAACCAAAGAGAAAGTAGCTGGAGCTTTCTGACCTTCGTTTCCCAGAGAAACAAACAGCAAACTGGCGACAATCCTTAGTCGCTTGTAGATAGAAAATAAAAGCACGCACAACATCAAAGTTGTGCAACAAATGTTCCTTATGAGAAGATAAATAATGACACAGAAGGAACAACTATTTTCTGATAAATATATCTATTCGAAACCACTTAGGAAAAAAACCTAACTAGAACGAATAACTACCTAAACTGCATAAAAGATAAGATAAGGCGAATCACACTGCAAAACAGAGCTCCGATACTCTCCAAGCAGAAAAGATAGCAATGAGAAACAAAACCTTCCAAGATAACTTAATATCTATGGAAAGTAAAGGCTCAAACAGAGCCTACTGCAAAGCTTTAAGAACAAGAAAAAAAACCCTAAGGGGGAGCAACTGACTTAAACACAGGTCTGATGTAGACCAGTGCCTGACAAAAAGAATGCACATCTGGCACATCCACCAGATGCGTATGTAGCAAAAAAGACAATGCAGAAAACTGACCCTTTAGGGTACCGACAAACCCTTCTCCAGACCACCCTGGAGAAAGGATAAAAAAAATGTAGAAACCCCCCCTGGAGAAAGGATAAAAAATGTAGAAACCCCCGCTTAGACAAAGCTAAGCATCCAATCTTCAAGCAGTCAGCTTCAGAGATTTAGATAAAAGGAAAAGACCAAGAATCAGAAGTCCTTCCTCAGAGGTAGTCTCCAAGGTGGAGAGACATTTCCACTAGGTCTGCATACCAGATCCTGCGAGGCCACGCAGGGGCTAAAAAAAAAAAAAAAAAAAAAAAAAAAAAAACCAACATCTCCGCTCTCACCTGAAAATACAAATAATGACTCATGGAAAGCGAACAGAGGAAAAAAAGGTATGCAAGACTAAAAACAAAGAAAACGTCAGAACATCTATCAGGACGGTCTGCAGAACACAACCATAAACCGTACCTTTGAAACTTGGTGTTCTGTCGAAACGCCCATAGAAACCAACTCCTGAAACCCCCCCATGTGAGGGTCTACCTAGAGAACACTTCCGAATGGAAATGCTCACTCCTCGGGATAAATTGTGTGTTTAGAAGTCAGACTCCCAATTGTCCACCCCTGGAAAGTGGATGACCGACAGCAAATGTGAACTTCCTCCCACTGAAAAATCCAAGTCACCTCCTACATGGCTAAGGAACCCCTAGTTCCTCCCTAATGGTTGATATAAACCCTGGAATTGATATTGTCCGACTGGAACAAAGCTAGGGATGACTGAGGTCAAGTCATCAGAGCTTTGCGAATTGCTCTCAACTCCAAGATGTTTAGAGAGGAGAGCAGACATTTCCAAGTCCATAATCCTTAAACAAGACCCAGACAGCTTACCAGCCAAGCAGGTTGGCATCCGTGGTCACATCACCCAGGAATATCTCCAGAAGCACGCGCCCGGAAATAGATACTCCTGAAAAATTACTATGGAAGAAAGTCTCGTCATCTGATCTAAATCTATCCTTTAAGACAGATCCGAAAGTTCTCCATGTCATGGAAAATAGCAAAAGGAATGATGTCCATGGAATACCATCAGACCAATTCCCTCCATACACAGGGTCACAGAAAAGTGAAGCTAAATCCAAACTCCCAACCACCTGGTTGCAAGATGGCTAAGCTATCCACCGGCCTCTAGAGCTTACTGTTGGCCGAACAGAAGATTGCAGAGTGGGGAAAAGGAATAAATCCTTGATTTTCTGACCTCTGAAAGACATCTCCTAGATAAAGAATCAAATAAGGTCCAAGCATACCGCACCTGGTTTTCCCAGGCAGTTTCCCGTCCAGGTACTGACCAGACCAGACCTGACCCTGCATAACTTTCGAGATCAAACAAAATTGGGTGCATTCAGGGTATTGTGGTGGTAGTCCCAAATAAATTACCCTTATGGATAGAACAAGGGAACTCTTCTCCAGATTCATTTCCCATCCCCGGAAAAGAAGATTGGACAAGATTTCAAAAGAGCGTTAGCTCAAAATCAGGATGATACCTGAACTATATATTGTCCGGAAAAACACACTTGCAATATCCCAAGACCTAAAGGTTTGAGTGGGTTGGCACAAACTAAGAAAACTAGAGAAGATTCTGATTAAGGAAACAATAAATCTCTCAGGTCTAAGTTCGTTATGAACAGGCCCACTAGAACCAAAGGAGAAAGGATACTACTTTGAAGGACAGAATCTGAAATATATGAGGTAAATACCTATATCCCATTCCCAAACTGGGACTGGAACTGTCACTCCCAGAGATGAAGACCCTGAATACAGTTCAAGGAATGCCTCTCATCCTAATTGGATTGCAGATACTCTAGAAATAGAAATCTGCCCCTGGGAGGAAAACTTAGATTGAACTCTAAAAGGCATGACCCAAACAAAGTCTCATCCTTAAAAGGAGACACTAGAAGCGTGTATTTGGAGAAAACAAAGAATTGAATCTGCAACTGCAGAATTATAAAGCCTAGGCTGTACCACTAAACCACAGATAGGCTTCTCAGCTGACCATAGTATTCAGCCACAATGCCCGGCAGCTAGTACAGCATGTCTAATAAGACAAGACATTGCTCTAAATGAACAATTTTAATTTTACCTATGTCAGAAAGAAAACTAGATAATCTCCACAGAGATCCAAGTTCTCTGATTAAAAGTAGAAAGTTCCCTTTTACTAAAGACACCATGCATTTCAAGAGAGATAGCGACAGGAAATCCTAAAAAGGATGTGAGACAGGGAGAAATATCCCCAGATTCTCTATAACAATCCTGTGAACATCTCACAGCACGTCTAGAACCCTTCCAGAGAGGAAAGAAAAATATAGAACTGATAAAGTTCACAAAACTCCAAAGGAAAGATGAACGATAGGGATCGGTGTCATCCAGTCAGCCAAGACCTCCTGACAATATAAGAGCTTTTAAGCAAACAACTGAAGGATACCACTTCAGTAACAGATGAAGGAATTATACTGTCCAGATCTGAGATTTCAGCCTCAGAAACTACCGGCAAATCCTCCTCACTAACTTGGAAGAAGACAGACCTGCGTAGCACCATGTGGAGCAGAAACCCTCTTATCTGAGACTTAAAATGTCCTCTTGCCCTTTCCCTGAAGTAAAGGAAAACAGACCAAGCCACAAATATCACAGAAGATACCTGAACATGCAACTTCTGTAAGCAAATACAATCCTCCAGGAGGTTGAGAGGAACCACAGGGCACTGCATGTGACGCCATATAGGCTTGGGACATAAAAAGAGAAAGCTGTGGCAGTGCCTTAACAGCAACATCCTTGGAGAAAAAGTTCAAACTAATCTGTACATTTAATAGCATTTGCGAAATCAGGTACAGAAAAAATAAATGTTTAAACCAATTCTTAGTTGAGCAAGCCTTCCACACAACTTCAGCATCAGTAGAAGGAATTATACTGCCTGAATCCGAGATTTCACCCTCCGATGCACCCGAAGAATCGTCATCCTCAGACTTCTGAGAGGAAATACTTTGATTAGCCACTTCAGGATCAGAAACCTTACTTACTGTTTCTTTAAAATGACCTTTTGCGTTTTCCCTGCAACATGGGAAAAGGCAGACAGCACCTCAGAAGATACCTGGGCAGCAATATCTTGCAAAATAACTCCAGATGGAGCATGAGAGGAAACGCAGGGCACTGCATGTGCAGATGAATAGGATTGGGACGCTTGAGGAGAAAGCTGCGGCACATCTGAAACAGGAGGCTCTTGAACAGCATCCGCCATAGCTAATGATCGCTCAGGGTCAAAAAGTCTATTTCTATAAGCTAAAGTTCTTTCAATAAATGAACAAAAAGGTACTGGGGGTTCCACATGGGCGTCAAAACATAAGCTACAGGTAACATCCTGCACAGCCTCCTGATCCATAATACAAAAAGAAGCAAATTAAAAAAAAGAAAGAAAAAAAAACAAACTTTTTTTTTAATCTTTAAAACAAAGGATATAATACAGAACAAAAAAAAAAAAAAGTTCTTAAATAAATGTTCCCCTTAAATTTACCAAATCAAGAAAACATACCACAGGCAACACTCTACACCTCAGCAGAATTTTTGAGGTGCCCTACCTGTCCTGCAACCCGCAGCAAACTGAGGAAAAAAACTATCCCGTTTACAATCCAAATTTCCAGAGAAGCAAAAACAGCAAGAAGTCTTCTAAACAGCAGAGCCATCTGAAATATGGGCACCTCATTCTTACAGGAAGTGAAAAAAGCACCAAAAAAGTACATAATCTGTTACTAATAACTGATCCTCACTGAGCCATCAAAATAAATAACTCCTCACACCAACAGTGCCTGCAAAAACTGCCATAAAAACCTGCACCCTGACAGGAATAATAAAAAACGCCCCTACAGCGTTTCAGCTGAATAAGTGCCAAATTTTTCCCTGCTACATAGAAAAATAAAACTGGCACTTACCTCAATATTTATCTGTCCGGCAGCAGGACAGCTCACCTGGTTTGAGAGGATGCCATCCCTCACATAGATCTGTGGAAATACAGAAAGACTCCGTAAACTTACTCAGGCTATCTAAATAGGGCAGCAAAATGTTTTCGGAAAATGCAGTGAGGATTGTACCCTACAGGTTCCCAATTGCTTAAAAGTCACCTTTGCCCTACTGAAGAGACTGACATGGGCTAAGGCTAGACCCTTTAGAAAGATCAGAGCAAACCTACCCTGCTTTAAAATAAAAAAAAAATCTTGAATGTAGATCAGACACCAAAGTTTCACCTCCTCCTTGCACCGCAGGCAAAGAGAATGACTGGAGGTTATGGGTAAGGAAAGTAACATATATAGCAGCTTTGCTGTGGTGCTCTTTGCCTCCTCCTGCTGGCCAGGAGTGATATTCCCACTAGTAATTGATGATTCCGTGGACTCACCATATCTTAGGAAAGAAATAGGATATACAGTCCAGAAATCTTCTGTGAAAGTGTCCTTGAGAAAGGAAAGAAAAGACAGACAATAGTGAAGTACTGTATAAAATTCAAACAGAATAGATGAAATCTTACTCACACGAGAGCTATGACTTCGCTCTTAGTGTTAAAAGTCCATATAATCAATCCTAGTAGGATAAACAGAAGACCAGTGAACTCCAAACTAGAATAAAAAGTATTTATTACATAAAAAGTCACTCGGGTTAAACGGACTTCATAAATGAACAAACCACATTTGTGTCAGCATAAAAAGCCTAACAAACAAGCGCTAGCCGATAGCGGTATAGAGTTCAAAGGAGTCCCAACCTTTCCAGTGACACCGTTCAAATGTCCAACGGTTCCGACGTATGTTTCACCGAACAACCTCCAGCTTTTTCAAGGAAGACATTGGCTCACTGTTGATGTCCATTTATATTCCAGGTTGTTTAATTCATTGGAAATTAGTGATCCTGCCATTTAACCATTTCTGATCGTAGCAGCAAGCTTTATAAATGTTAATTTATGTCAATGTTATGGAAATAGGTAGATCAAAGTGGAAACGTTCATAATACAAGATAAAATGTTGGAGTATTTGGAGGAAATATATGGACCAGGAGGTGTTACATTTGAAATACGGCAAGGCACCATTACCCACAGTGTTGATATAAGTTCTAATTCAAAGAACTTGAACACACTATATGCAAGTGTAAACCTGAGCTATTATACCCAGAGTGATGTCCGTTTGTTTTTAAACATTTTAATAAATTTGTATGCTGCTACCTGGGAGAATGGTTTGTTGAGCGCTTACCCTAGAGCTAGCTGTAGCTCTATCACGAGTAGGACCGGTTCTGCTGTGATACTGCATTCCATTGTAAACAGATTTATGCTATGTTATTTTTCTTTCCCTTTGAGGATCTTTTCAGCAATAAAGACAACACATCAAGAACTGTTGGCATTTGGATATTTTATATGGGTCGGTATAGAAAGTGTTAACACCACTTCTTTTTAAGCACAATTTTATTTTCAAGTTATATATATTTTGTGTATAATTCACATTGTGACACTTTATTTGCAAGATGACCTTGATACTTATGAAATTCTTAAATTCTAATGACTGGAATATCCAACTAAATTGGGAAAGTAGCTTTAGACGTATTCCTCGATCTAGAGATCTTTGTTGTTTATTGAGAAAAAATACAATGAGGAAGATATAGATAAAGTGATAGTGGAACTAGGTAATACAAATAGAACAGCGGTCCTGAAATATAAAGAAACACAATACCTTTGTAAATAGAGACAAGGTAGGTCCAATTATTTTAAATGACTGTGCACAAAATAGAAAATTAATTAATATAATAAAAAGACACTGAAATATCTTAAAAAGGGACAGTTGAGCCACATTGGTGTTGGGGCAACCACCTTAATGCCATAGGCAAGATGGAAATGCATTGGATATTTGAATTAAAAACTCATATTCCTGATGGACTCAAAGATTTTGAACTCTGTCATTTTTTTTAGTCTAAATTCCTTTTGATCAATTATTATATCTTCCCGCTTAGTGTATGGGCTAATTATTTTATGATTCTTCTATACTCCTGACTTTCGATTTTAGAATTTTTACTTCTAATTTTGTTAGATTATAGATATATAAGGGAAACAGAACTTTTAAAAGAATGAGTAGTGGTATAAGCATTAGCTTAGGACTATCTTAGTGATTATTTTGGAGGTTCGATTCCCATTCAACCTCTATAACAGTTTATAGCATTTTCTGTATTTTTATAGAACTTATAATTTATTTCGCTCATACATTAAAATGTTTTTTTTTTTAATCAATATTGATTTAATGAGAATTTGTATTATATATTTTATTTTGTATTTGAATTATATTGTATTTTGTATAGATGAGTGGTTAAATTGTTGAGTTTGTAAATATTTTCTCTCTCTTCACAACCAGTAGTTCGATCCCTGGGCATTCAAATTTTAATAAAGGGATGGATTACTGTGCTTTTACCACTATATAGTCACAAATTACACTGCATATTATTCTTTGTTTTTTTATGTGATGTATTTGTAGCTCATATTTATCTTGTATTATGAATGTTTCCACTTATGATCTACCTATTTCAATAACATTGAACTCACAGATTTGATTTTCTAAAGCTTACCGCTACGATCATAAATGGTTAAATGGTAGAATCACTAATATCCAATGAATAAACAACCTGGAATATAAATGGACATCAACAGTGAGCCAACGTCATTCTTAAAGCCGGAGGTTGTCGAGTGAAACGTACGTCAGAAACTATTGGACATTTGAACTCTGATGTCACTGGGAGGGTTGAGACTCCTTTGAACTGTATACCGCTTTCTGCTAGCGCTCGTTTGTTAGGCGTTTTATGCTGACTCGAATGTGGTTTGTTCATTTATGAAGTCCATTTAACCCGAATGACTTATGCAATAAATACTTTTATTCTAGTTTGGAGTTCTCACTAGTCCTCTTTTTTTATCCTACTAGGGTTGATTATATGGGTTTTTAAAAACTAAGAGCTAAGTCATAGCTCTTGTCTGTGTGAGTACGATTTAATCTATTCCGTTATTTGGATTTTATACAGTACTTCACTATTGTCTTCCTTTTTTCCCCCTCTTTCTCAAGGACACTTTCACAGAAGATTTCTGGACTGTATATTCTATTTTTGGGTGGACTTACACAGCACATTTCTTTGTATTTTGTATTTATTGTGTATGGTTACAGGATTATCACTTTTCACACTGAGATATTCTAAATGCAGACATAATTTAAACATTTTTTCTCTCTAACCGATAAATCCAGTTCTTAATATTGGGAGTGAGAAAGTATTAACAGAAGTATTGCTCATTCTCACCCACAATGTATTTTCATGCACAGCCAAGACAAAGAGAGAGATAAAGACAGAATCGTGCAAAAAGAATAAGAAATCATGGACAAAGAACCAAGTGGACAGAACCAGGCACTTCTCATACAGAAACACCTGGGTGGGAGTTTATATGCGGTCATCTTGAATGTGAAGGAATAGCTTGTTTTTCCCCTGACAATGTTCCCACCCTACTGTAAGAGGCAGTATTCTGTACAAATGGAAACATACTAAAAATGAAGAAATAAAAAATAATAATTTGAACCAATAAGGGGCTGAAGAGCTTGATAAGATTCACTAGAAACATCCAACAAAGGTTGCTCATGAAAGGCAGCCCATGCAGAGGCAAACTCTGTTAAAAGTTCTTAACATGAGAAGGTATAACCACATTACTCACTAGATAAGTAACAATGAACCTATATTGGCCAACCACAGTATGAAAAGAAAAAAGGACAGAACCAATCCAAAAATATAATAACCAGCTACCTAAAAGCAGCAAAGGCACATGAGCAAAACATCAGTACAACAAATAGTCCTTACGGCCTCAAGCACTTTATAAGTGAAACTAAATTAACTTACTTTCTTCTTTGAGGATATGGACAAAAATGTTGATTTGCCAATATGTACAAACACCTGTAAATTAAAACCGAAGGAGCTTCCTGAAAGCCATAAAAGCAGAGACTAAGACTTATACATTGCCTTTCACACTTTTGGGGACATACTATTCAGTTAGTGGTGAAGTATGCTGTTGCCATGCTGAAGGCTGCTTACCCTTTCTACATGTACCCCACCTCTTCTTGCTAGCTACATATTATACATCTCCTACTGAGCCTGTGCAAGAGTTTAGTGTATACATATGAGTCTGATTGGCTGATGGCTGTCACATGATAAAAAAGGTATACAGATGGAAATTTTGAATTTCTTAGAAAAATAGCTACGTTTATTTTAAATTCAGAGCAAGTGCCATTACTTTGTCTTTTTATTATATATTTAATTATGCAACTCTGATATGTTTAAATTTTCCTTTAATGCTTAAAACTTACCTTTTGTTCTTTATAGTGTTTAAACATATGCAGGCAATGCTCTACTATAAAAAGTAGATAAATTCCACCGAGAGCTACAAGTCCCTTCATAACACTGTCATACTCCTGCAAAAAAGTCTGATCCGACACATGTTCCACCTCGTCTGCATGCTTGTGAACGTGATCTGCTGTGCCATGATCGTGGCCTCCTTGAGACTGGTACAGTAAGGAAATAAAAAGATATTAGAACCTACATGACAGCATTTTAAGGTAACAGCATATTGGAAAGCTTATTTTAGTTTTTTTTTTTAAAAAAAAATAAGTTTTTTTCCCCCCTCACTACAGAAACATTCATTTTGTCATTTGAAATAGCTGTTATAGCCTGTTGAAACAATCTCCTATACTGAAAAATACGAATACTGCAGTATTATCTACAGAAAAGTCATGTAAACAAGCGGCAACACCAGAAATTAACATCCAAGTGGGGGTGGGACAGACAGATATAACCCAGACCATTTAAAAGTTTGTCTAGCTCCATGGAATAAAATGCACTCTTATCTACTTGACCGAGTACATTGTCCCGTTAATGTTTACCAGCCACATATTGGAAATTGTACCATCAGGATTATACTAGCAATTGAAAAGAAAAATGTCAGTAACCAAGTTTTTGAGAGATTGATAAATTAACCCTTTTTTAATGACAGGGTTAATTTGTCTACATTGGAACAACGTTCTGATGTAAACAAATTGAAATCCCACGTTCGTGAGATTTCAATGATGAGATCGGGTCCAGGGGGGCATCCCTATGAAGATAGGCACGCACACCATGACCCAATCCCATTCTGGAAGCACCGTTGCCTTCAGGAAAGCACAATTAGGACGGCATGGAACATCCTAACGGTGTTAAAAGGTTAAGGAGGCATGTGTGTATAAACAGAGATAAAGAGTTAGTGTATAAAGAGACACACAATCCCGGCTTTAGTCTTCAGACAACAAGGTTAGCCATGGCTATAATGTTAGCATAACAGTTTTGTTTTGTAGTTATCAGTTAAAGGTAATTAGGGGGATGTGTATGCAGCAGGGTGCATTTCACATTCTGAGAATTAGAAAAACATAATTTATGCTTACCTGATAAATTTATTTCTCTTGTAGTGTATCCAGTCCACGGATCATCCATTACTTATGGGATATTCTCCTTCCCAACAGGAAGTTGCAAGAGGATCACCCACAGCAGAGCTGCTATATAGCTCCTCCCCTCACTGTCATAGCCAGTCATTCGACCGAAACAAGACAAGAAAGGAGAAACCATAGGGTGCAGTGGTGACTGTAGTTTAATTAAAATTTAGACCTGCCTTGAAAGGACAGGGCGGGCCGTGGACTGGATACACTACAAGAAAAATAAATTTATCAGGTAAGCATAAATTATGTTTTCTCTTGTTAAGTGTATCCAGTCCACGGATCATCCATTACTTATGGGATACCAATACCAAAGCTAAAGTACACGGATGATGGGAGGGACAAGGCAGGATTAAACGGAAGGAACCACTGCCTGAAGAACCTTTCTCCCAAAAACAGCCTCCAAAGAAGTAAAAGTATCAAATTTGTAAAATTTTGAAAAGGTGTGAAGCTAAGACCAAGTCGCAGCCTTGCAAATCTGTTCAACAGAGGCCTCATTTTAAAAGGCCCAGGTGGAAGCCACAGCTCTAGTAGAATGAGCTGTAATCCTTTCAGGGGGCTGCTGTCCAGCAGTCTCATAGGCTAAGCGAATTACGCTCCGAAGCCAAAAGGAAAGAGGTTGCTGAAGCTTTTTGACCTCTGCTCTGTCCAGAGTAAACGACAAACAGGGAAGATGTTTGGCGAAAATCTTTAGTAGCTTGTAAGTAAAACTTCAAGGCACGGACTACGTCCAGATTATGTAAGAGACGTTCCTTCTTCGAAGAAGGATTAGGACACAATGATGGAACAACAATCTCTTGATTGATATTCTTGTTAGAAACCACCTTAGGCAAAAACCCAGGTTTGGTACGCAGAACTACCTTATCTGCATGAAAAATCAGATAAGGAGAATCACATTGTAAGGCAGATAGCTCAGAGACTCTTCGAGCCGAGGAAATAGCCATCAAAAACAGAACTTTCCAAGATAAAAGTTTAATATCAATGGAATGAAGGGGTTCAAACGGAACTCCTTGAAGAACTTTAAGAACCAAGTTTAAGCTCCACGGGGGAGCAACAGTTTTAAACACAGGCTTAATTCTAACCAAAGCCTGGACGTCTGGAACCTCTGCCAGACGCTTGTGCAAAAGAATAGACAGAGCAGAAATCTGTCCTTTTAAAGAACTAGCTGATAATCCTTTGTCCAAACCCTCTTGGAGAAAGGACAATATCCTAGGAATCCTAACCTTACTCCATGAGTAATTCTTGGATTCACACCAATAAAGATATTTACGCCATATCTTATGGTAGATTTTCCTGGTGACAGGCTTTCGTGCATGTATTAAGGCATCAATGACTGACTCGGCGAAGCCACACCTTGATAGGATCAAGCGTTCAAATCTAATTTCTATGAGATTGTATTAGAAGGTCCTGCCTCAGAGGCAGAGTCCATGGTGGAAAGGATGACATGTCCACTAGGTCTGCATACCAGGTCCTGCGTGGCCACGCATGCGCTATCAGAATCACCGATGCTCTCTCCTGCTTGATTTTGGCAATCAGTCGAGGGAGCAGAGGAAACGGTGGAAACACATAAGCCAGGTTGAAGAACCAAGGAGCTGCTAGAGCATCTATCAGCGTCTCTCCCGGGTCCCTGGACCTGGATCCGTAACAAGGAAGCTTGGTGTTCTGGCGAGACGCCATGAGATCCAGTTCTGGTTTGCCCCAACGATGGATCAGTTGAGCAAACACCTCCGGATGGAGTTCCCACTCCCCCGGATGAAAAATCTGACGACTTAGAAAATCCGCCTCCCAGTTCTCTACGCCTGGGATGTGGATCGCTGACAGATGGCAAGAGTGAGACTCTGCCCAGCGAATTATCTTTGAGACTTCTAACATCGCTAGGGAACTCCTGGTTCCCCCTTGATGGTTGATGTAAGCCAAAGTCGTGATGTTGTCCGACTGAAATCTGATGAACCTCAGGGTTGCTAACTGAGGCCAAGCTAGAAGAGCATTGAATATTGCTCTTAACTCCAGAATATTTATTGGGAGGAGTTTCTCCTCCTGAGTCCACGATCCCTGAGCCTTCAGGGAGTTCCAGACTGCGCCCCAACCTAGAAGGCTGGCATCTGTTGTTACAATCGTCTAATCTGGCCTGCGAAAGGTCATACCGATGGACAGATGGACCCGAGATAGCCACCAGAGAAGAGAATCTCTGGTCTCTTGATCCAGATTTAGTAGAGGGGACAAATCTGAGTAATCCCCATTCCACTGACTTAGCATGCATAATTGCAGCGGTCTGAGATGCAGGCGCGCAAATGGCACCATGTCCATTGCCGCTACCATTAAGCCGATTACTTCCATGCACTGAGCCACTGACGGACATGGAATGGAATGAAGGACACGGCAAGCATTTAGAAGTTTTGATAACCTGGACTCTGTCAGGTAAATTTTCATCTCTACAGAATCTATAAGAGTCCCTAGGAAGGTGACTCTTGTGAGTGGGGATAGAGAACTCTTTTCCATGTTCACTTTCCACCCATGCGACCTCAGAAATGCCAGAACTATCTCTGTATGAGACTTGGCAATTTGAAAGCTTGACGCCTATATCAGGATGTCGTCTAGATACGGAGCCACCGCTATGCCTCGCGGTCTTAGAACCGCCAGAAGTGAGCCCAGAACCTTTGTAAAGATTCTCTGGGCTGTGGCCAACCCGAAGGGAAGAGCTACAAATTGGTAATGCCTGTCTAGAAAGGCAAACCTTAGGAACCGATGATGATCTTTGTGAATCGGTATGTGAAGGTAGGCATCCTTTAAGTCCACTGTGGTCATGTACTGACCCTCTTGGATCATGGGTAGGATGGTCCGAATAGTTTCCATTTTGAATGATGGAACTCTGAGGAATTTGTTTAATATCTTTAGATCCAAGATTGGTCTGAAGGTTCCCTCTTTCTTGGGAACCACAAACAGATTTGAATAAAACCCCTGTCCCGTCCGCGGAACTGGATGGATCACTCCCATTACTAGGAGGTCTTGCACACAGCTTAGGAATGCCTCTTTCTTTATCTGGTTTGCTGATAACCTTGAAAGATGAAATCTCCCTTGTGGAGGAGAAGTTTTGAAGTCCAGAAGATATCCCTGAGATATGATCTCCAACGCCCAGGGATCCTGAACATCTCTTGCCCACGCCTGGGCGAAGAGAGAAAGTCTGCCCCCCACTAGATTTCCAGATAGGGGGCCGTTCCATCATGCTGTCTTGGGGGCAGCAGCAGGTTTTCTGGCCTGCTTGTCCTTGTTTCAGGCCTGGTTAGGTTTCCAGGCCTGTCTGGAATGAGCAACAGTTCCCTCTTGTTTGGAAGCGGAGGAAGTTGATGCTGCTCCTGCCTTGAAATTTTGAAAGGCACGAAAATTAGACTGTTTGGCCTTTGATTTGGCCCTGTCCTGAGGAAGGGTATGATCCTTGCCTCCAGTAATGTCAGCAATAATTTCCTTCAAGCCAGGCCCGAATAAGGTCTGCCCCTTGAAAGGAATGTTGAGTAACTTAGACTTTGAAGTCACGTCAGCTGACCAGGATTTAAGCCATAGCGCCCTACGCGCCTGGATGGCGAATCCGGAATTCTTAGCCGTTAGTTTAGTCAAATGAACAATGGCATCAGAAACAAATGAGTTAGCTAGCTTAAGCGTTCTAAGCTTGTCAATAATTTCCTCCAATGGAGCTGTATGGATGGCCTCTTCCAGGGCCTCAAACCAGAATGCCGCCGCAGCAGTGACAGGCGCAATGCATGCAAGGGGCTGCAAAATAAAACCTTGTTGAATAAACATTTTTTTAAGGTAACCCTCTAATTTTTTATCCATTGGATCTGAAAAAGCACAACTGTCCTCAACCGGGATAGTGGTACGCTTTGCTAAAGTAGAAACTGCTCCCTCCACCTTAGGGACCGTATGCCATAAGTCCCGTGTAGTGGCGTCTATTGGAAACATTTTTCTAAATATAGGCGGTGGGGAAAAGGGCACACCGGGTCTATCCCACTCCTTGCTAATAATTTCTGTAAGCCTTTTAGGTATAGGAAAAACGTCAGTACACACCGGCACAGCATAGTATCTATCCAGCCTACACAATTTCTCTGGAATTGCAACTGTGTTACAGTCATTCAGAGCAGCTAATACCTCCCCAGCAATACACAGAGGCTCTCAAGCTTAAATTTAAAATTAGAAATCTCTGAATCAGGTTTCCCAGAGTCAGAGATGTCACCCACAGAATGAAGCTCTCCGTCCTCATGTTCTGCATACTGTGACGCAGTATCAGACATGGCTCTTACAGCATTTGCGCGCTCTGTATCGCGCTTGCCTCTTAATTCAGGCAATCTAGATAATACCTCTGACAGGGTATTATTCATGATTGCAGCCATGTCCTGCAAGATAATCGCTATGGGCGTCCCTGATGTAATTGGCGCCATATTAGCGTGCGTCCCCTGAGCGGGAGGCGAAGGGTCCGACACGTGGGGAGAGTTAGTCGGCATAACTTCCCCCTCGACAGAACCCTCTGGTGACAATTCTTTTATAGATAAAGACTGATCTTTACTGTTTAAGGTGAAATCAATACATTTAGTACACATTCTCCTATGGGGCTCCACCATGGCTTTTAAACATAATGAACAAGTATCCTCTGTTTCAGACATGTTTGTACAGACTAGCAATGAGACTAGCAAGCTTGGAAAACACTTTAAAGCAAGTTAACAAGCAATATAAAAAACGTTACTGTGCCTTTAAGAGAAACAAATTGACAAAATTTGAAATAACAGTGAAAAAAGTCAGTTACACTAACAAAATTTTTACAGTGTATGTAACAAGTCAGCAGAGCATTGCACCCACTTGCAAATGGATGATTAACCCCTTAATAAAAAAAACAGAATAATAAATGACAAAAATGTTTTTTAAACACAGTCACAACAACTGCCACAGTCTACTGTGATTGTTACCCTCCTCAAACACGACTTTGAAGCCTTTTGAGCCCTTCAGAGATGTCCTGTATCATGCAGAGGGAAGCTGAATGTCTCTGTCAGTATTTTTAACTGCACAGAAAGGCACTAAAATAGGCCCTTCCCACTCATATTGCAACAGTGGAAAGCTTCAGGAAACTGTTTCTAGGCAAAATTCAAGCCAGCCATGTGGAAAAAACTAGGCCCCAATAAGTTTTATCACCAAACATATATAAAAAAACGATTAAACATGCCAGCAAACGTTTTAAAATACACTTTTATAAGAGTATGTATCTCTATTAATAAGCCTGATACCAGTCGCTATCACTGCATTTAAGGCTTTACTTACATTAATCCGGTATCAGCAGCATTTTCTAGCAAATTCCATCCCTAGAAAAATATTTTAACTGCACATACCTTATTGCAGGAAAACCTGCACGCTATTCCCCCTCTGAAGTTACCTCACTCCTCAGAATATGTGAGAACAGCAAAGGATCTTAGTTACTTCTGCTAAGATCATAGAAAACGCAGGCAGATTCTTCTTCCAAATACTGCCTGAGATAAACAGTACACTCCGGTACCATTTAAAAATAACAAACTTTTGATTGAAGAAATAAACTAAGTATAAAACACCACAGTCCTCTTACGACCTCCATCTTAGTTGAGAGTTGCAAGAGAATGACTGGATATGACAGTGAGGGGAGGAGCTATATAACAGCTCTGCTGTGGGTGATCCTCTTGCAACTTCCTGTTGGGAAGGAGAATATCCCATAAGTAATGGATGATCCGTGGACTGGATACACTTAACAAGAGAAATCACAATTTTCTAAGCTACATTACATGATAAAGGGGTCACAAATCATTACAGTATATTGCAAAGTTGTTTTATTACACATAACTAAAGATTTTATATAGAAAAATCAAGGTATTTAGTGTCCATTTAAGAACAATGGATTGTGCAAAACAGTTAATTCAAATTAAAAAAAAACTAAAGGATTAATTTCACATTCAATACTCTGCAATTGTTAGAAGTCATTGTAAACACATTAAAGGGAAACTAGTTTTGCAGTTCAGTGTTCTTTAAAGGACTTACACGCACTTCCTGTTAGGTTCAAATCTCCAAATATATTTTTTTTTCAGGCAAAACTAATTTTAGCATGGTCAAACAGTGCTCCTCCGTGTATATCAGAAGATGTTTAGAATTCATTGTCTCCTTAAACAGTGCGCAAACTACAAATTGTACAGCTTTAAAACAGAGCATAAATCGCTAGTTCTGTAGCATAAAAACCAACAACAACAAAAAATATGTATGGATCTTTAAAATGTAGAAGTGATAGCATTCAGCTAATCCAGAAAGCTTTATTTAACTGTTAGAACAGCTCTTAGAATTCAAGGACATTCCAGTCCACCCAGTCTAATCCAATAAAAGCTGGTTCTTATGGCTCTGTAATGCTATAACTTGTATACTGTACATTAAAAGCACAGTAAATACCTTGAGCTTTTAAAATAAAAAGGTTTTGGCTCCTCCAAATTAGGTGGTGGGTGGAGTCTATTGAAAAACAATTGCATCAAACAAGATGTTAATGTCTTAAAGTTTACACATGGCAGATGTTATTCTATAGCAAGGCAACAAATGGCTTTACGGTCCCTTTAAAAACCCTTAGCAGCAGTATTCCAAACTGCCAAAGAATGCCTAGGTTTTTTTTTGCACAACATTATTTTGGTCTGTCAGTCATGGACATGCAAAGTTCACATTTAAGCAAGACCACTTCTAGTTAAAGGGATAGTCTAGTTCAAAATAAACTTTCATGATTCAGATAGGGCGTCTGTTCCCAAGCTGTAAGCCGCGCCTCCCCAGGGGGACGCCAGAGCTCTTAAGAGGAGGCGCGGGAACAGGAGTAGAAGTGTTTTTTTTTTTTTTTTAAATTCTATTTAATGTGCATTAATGTTTCATAAACTCCCCAGCGAACAGCACAGTGATAAGGAGACTGAGCGCCTCCTGAGGATCATTGCCGTAAGTACAGACGGCCAAGAAGTGTGCTCTGATGATACTTGTGACTGCATCCCTTATTGTGACCCACCGGACACGCACTGTGCTTGCTTTAACTATGATAGCCCTCAACTGATGCATGTGCTGGCTGTTCCAACTGTAGAATAAGATTTTGCCTCACAGCTATATAGATATATTTATATATTCATTATATGAATATTATGTCTATATTTTACAGTGGGAACAGCCAGAACGTGCATCCATGTACCAGCTGAGGGCCATCCTAATTACAGCAAGCACAGTACTGAAGTAACGCATAAGCAGTTATAAATAATTAATATTCAGATGTTCTGACAAGATTTTGTGTGTGCGCTTGTACATGTGTGATTGTGCATGTATGCTTGTGCATGTGCTTGCGTGTGGGGGGGGGGGGGGCACTCAACTTTAAAGTTTTCACCAAAGGGGGTTCAATGTGCAAGACTTTGAAAACCTCTGAGATAGGGCATGTCATTTTAAACAATTTTCCAATTTACTTTTATCACCACTTTTGCTTTGTTCTCTTTATTATTATTATCGGTTATTTGTAGAGCGCCAAAAGATTCCGCAGCGCTTCTCTTGGTATTCTTAGTTGAAAGCTAAACCTAGGAGGATCATATGCTAATTTCTAAGCCCTTGAAGGCTACCTCTTCTCTCAGGGCATTGTGACAGTTTTTCACAAGAGTGTTAGTTCATGTGTGTCATAGATAACACTGTGCTCATGCACGTGGAGTTCAGGTGAGCCAGAAAAGAACTGAAATAAGGGGGCAGTTTGCAGAGGCTTAGATACAAGACAATCAAAGAGGAAAAATATTTATATAACTGTTGGTTATGCAAAACTAAGGAATGGGTAATAAAGGGATTATCTATCTTTTAAAACAATACAAATTCTGGTGTAGACTGTCCCTTTAATAAAAATTGTTAACACATAATTTATGCTTACCTGATAAATGTATTTATTTCCGAATATGGCGAGTCCACGGAAACAATTACTAGTGGGAATATCCCTCCCGGCCAGCCAGGAGGAGGCAAAGAGCACCACAGCAAAGTTGCTATATATGTCACTTCCCTTATCCATAACCTCCAGTCATTCAGCCGAAGGGAAAATGGAAAAAGATAACACAAAAGGTGTAGAGGTTTTAGTTAAAAATAACTTGTCTTAAAGGGTGAGCCGTGGACTCACCATATGCGGAAAGAAATTTATCAGGTAAGCATAAATTATGTTTTCTTTCCTAAGATATGGTGAGTCCACAAAATCATCAATTACTAGTAGGAACCAATACCCAATCTAGAAGACCCAGATGATAAGGGAGGGACATGACAGTTAACCTAAACAGAAGGCACCACTGCATGAAGAACCTGTCTCCCAAAACAAGCCTATGCTGAAGCAAAAGTATAAAATTTGTAAAATTTAGAAAAAGTATGCAAAGTTGACCAAGTCGCAGCCTTACAAAGTTGACCTACAGAAGCTCCATTTTTGAAAGCCCAAGAAGATGAAACAGCCCTCGTGGAATGAGCCATGATTCTCTCAGGAGGCTGCTGACCAACAGTCTCATATGCCAAGCGAATAACACTCCTAAACCAACAAGAAAGAGAAGTAGCCGTAGCTTTCTTACCCTTACACTTCCCAGAAAAGACAACAAATAAAGAAGACTGGCAACAATTCTTAGTCGTCTACAAATAATATTTCAATGCACAACAAACACTCCTTATGAGAAGGACACAAAGAAGGAACAAGAATCTCTTGATTAATATTCTTATCAGAAACAACCTTGTGAAGAAAACCCAAGGCAGTACGCAGAACTACCTTATCAAAGTGAAAAATAAGAAAAGGCGATTCATACTGTAAGGCTGAAAGCTCCGAAACTCTTCGAGCTGAAGAAATAGCCACCAGAAACAAAACCTTCCAAGATAACATCTTAATATCCAAAGTATGCATAGGTTCAAACGGAGCAAGTTGAATGACTCCAAGAACAAAACTAAGACTCCAAGGTGGAGTAGTAGACTTAATAAACACAGGCCGAATTCTAACCAAGGCCTGAAAAAAAGAATTAACATCTGGCACATCCGCCAGGCGCTTGTGCAATAAAATAGATAAAGCAGAAATTTGACTCTTCAGGGTACTAGAAGATAAACCTTTCTCCAAACCGTCCTGGACAAAAGACAAAATCCTAGGAATCCTAACTCTACTCCACGAGTAGCCTTTGGATTCACACCAATACAAATATTTACGCCAAATCTTAGAATAAATCTTACTAGTCACAGGCTTACGAGCCTGAATCATAGTCTCAATGACTGACTCAGAAAAACTACACTTAGAAAGAATTGAGCGTCCAATCTCCAAGCAGTCAGCTTCAGAGAAACGAGATTTGGATGAAGGAAGGGACCCTGCAGAAGCAGGTCCTTCCTTAATGGAAGACGCCAAGGTGGAAGGGAAGACATTTCCACCAGATCTGCAAACCAGATTCGGCAAGGCCACGCCGGAGCAATGAGAATCACAGATGCCCTCTCTTGTTTGACCTGAGGAAGAAGAGCAAACGTAGGGAACACATATGCCAGACAAAGTGCAAGGAACTGCCAGAGCATCTATCAGAACAGCCTTAGGATCCTTTGACCTCCACCGTACCTCGGGAGCTTGGCATTCTGACAAGATGCCATGAGATCCAACTCTGGCTGCCCCCAACTGAGAATCAAGCTGGAAAACACCTCTGGATGAAGTTCCCACTCCCCCGGATAAAAGTCTGTCTGCTCAGAAAATCCGCTTCCCAATTGTCCACCCCTGGAATATGGATAGACAAACAACAGTTGTGAATCTCCGCCACTGAATAATCTTGGCTACCTCTGTCATGGCCAAGGAACTCAGAGTTCCTCCCTGATGATTGAAGTAAGTCACTGACGTTATGTTGTCTGACTGAAACTTGATAAACTGGGTTGATGCTAGCTGAGGCCAGGTTAGAAGAGCATTGAAAATTGTTCTCAGTTCCAAAACATTTATTGGAAGAACAGACTCCACCCGAGTCCATAGACCCTGAGCCCTTAATGAACCCCAGACACCACCCCAGCCCAACAAACTGGCATCCGTGGTTACAATGACCCAGGCAGGTCTGCGAAAGCAAGTTCCCTGAGAAAGAAGATCCTGAGACGACCACCATGGAAGAGAATCTCTGGATATCTGATCTAGAACAATCTTTGGAGATTGATCCGCATAATCCCTGTTCCACTGCCTGAGCAAGCATACCTGCAGAGGTCTGAGATGGAACCGAGCAAACGGAATGATGTCCATGACTGAAACCATCAGACCAATAACCTCAATGCACTGAGCCACTGACGGCCGAGGAAGGGACTGAAGAGCAAAACACATTGAAAATCTTTGACTTTGCTTCTGTCAGAAAAATTTTCATCTCTAGAGAATCTATAATGGTCCCCAAAAATACCACTCTTTTAGCCAGAATTAAGGAACTTTTTCCTAAATTCATCTTTTTCAACTGTGGGAGCGCAGAAAAGACAACTCAGTGGAGCCTGAACTAGAATGTCGTCCAGATAAGGAGCCACTGAAACACCCTTTAATCGAAGCACCACCAACAATGCTCCCAGGACCTTTGAAGAAATTCTGGGAGCTGTTGCCAGACCAAAAGGAAGAGCTACAAACTGAATTTTTTTGTTTTGAAATGCAAATCTTAGGAACCTGTGATGATCCCTGTGAATGGGAATATGCAGATATGCATCCTTTAGACCCACTGTGGTCATGAACTGACCTTCCTGAACCAAAGGAAGAATGGAATGAATAGTTTCCATCTTGAAAGACGGAACCCTGAGAAACTTGTTTACACTCTTGATATCTAAAATAGGTCTGAAAGTTTACTCCTTTTTGGGAACGACGGAGAGATTGGAATAAAAACCCAGACCCTGTTCCTGAACTGGAACAGGAACTATCAATCCCATGTCGGAAAGATTTTGAACACAACGTAAGAACACCTCTCCTTTTATCTGGTTTAGAGATAACCTGGAGAGAAGAAACCTGCCTCGGGGAGGAAAATTATTGAACTCTAGTTTGTAACCCTGGGACACGATATCTACCACCCAGGGATCCTGAACATCTCGAACCCAAGCTTGAGTGAAGAAAGAGTCTGCCCCCTGTAAGATCGATTCCCCTTATTCCAAGACTGATTTGACTTCCAAGATGGCTTGGACTGTTCCTGCTAGGAGGAAGAAGAGGAAGATTTACCAGAGAAGTTACGAAAGGAACGAAAAATAGTCTTCCGACCCTTCTGTTTATTTCTTTTATCCTGAGGAAGAGAATGCCCCTTCCCTCCCGAATATCAGAAATAATCTCAGCCAAACAAGGTCTTACCCTTGTAAAAAAATAGACAAAAACTTAGACTTAGGACACATCCGCAGACTAGGATTTTAACCATAAAGCTCTGCGAGCAAAAATGGCAAAACCAAAAATTTAGCTCCTTACTTGATGACCTGTAGAGAAGCATCTGCAATAAAGGAATTAGCCAACTGCAAAGCCTTGATTCTATCTTGAATTCCTTCAAGAGGAGTATCTTGCTGAATAGAATCAGATAATGCATCAAACCAATATGCTGCAGCACTAGTAACCGTAGCAATACATGCAGCAAGTTGCCATTGATAACCCTGGTGAACATAAATCTTTTTAAGCAAAGCTTCCAACTTCTTATCCATAGGATCTTTAAAGGACCAGCTGTCCTCAAAAGGAATAGTGGTCCTCTTAGTCTGAGTGGAAATTGCTCCCTCCACCTTAGGAACCATCTGCCAAGATTCCTTAATAGAATCAGCAATAGGAAACATCTTCCTAAAAATTGGAGAAGGCGAAAAAGGAATCCCAGGCTTCTCCCATTCTTGTGCAATAATATCTGAAACGCGATCTGGTATAGGAAAAACTTCCACTGAGGAAGGGACATCAAAAAACTTAAGTTTACTAGATTTCTTAGGAATAACCATGACTGACGCCTCAGGGTCATCCAAGGTAGCCAAAACCTCCTTGAGTAACAAACAGAGGTGCTCCAGCTTAAACCTAAAGGAAACAACCTCAGGTTCAGAAGGAGGATTTACACTATCAGAATCCAAGATCTCACCCTCAGATGCTACTGAAGTTTCTTCCTTCTCAGACTTATGAGAAGAAACACTAGACACAATTGCAACAGAATCAAAACCTTATACCTCCTCTTGCGCTTCCCCTGTAACATAGGAAAAGCAGACAAAGCCTCAGATAATGCTGAGGATATATGGGTAGCCATATTCTGCGAGGAAAAAACAACCTGAGAAGAAACACAGGGCACTGCAGAAGATTGGAGACGTATGAGGAGAAAGCTGTGGATTAGCCTGAACAGGAGACTCCTGAACAACATCCGCCCTAGACAATGAAGGGTCAGAATCAAAAAGTCTATCCTTGTAATGTAATGTTCTCTCAATAGATGAGGAACAAAAAGGGCGGCTCAACATTCGTATTTAAAGAGAGAACAAGCAACAGCTTGCAGGGCCTCTTGGTCCATCTTATTCCAAAGGAAAAAACCTTAATCAATAAAAAATTCAAATCAGAATTTTAATGAAACAAAAAAACGTTACTGTCCCTTTAAATTTTAAACAGACTTTTTTTTTTTTTATAACTACAAAATCCTTAAATAACCGGCACAATAAATCTTGCAACAATTTTTCACAAAATGAATGCAAAAAGAGACACAAATGTTCTAGTCCCTGAAACTCAGACAGAAACATAAATATAAACAGAGCAACAGCCCCACAAAAAAAACAACAGGAAACCTCCACACCTCAGCAAGCTCTACTGAGGTGCCTACCTGACCACCTTGCTGCCGGAAACAAAGTCAGAAAATGATCCGGGCCCCCATAGAGCCGCACCGGAGAGAACGCTGAACCACCTCTGAGGAGCTATGCAACAAAGCTGCAACATCCAGGAACAGGAAAAAGCTAAAAGGGCGCCAAAAACGCCCTTGCTATCTCATAAGCCCACCTATTGTGGGTGTGGCCTAACAAACCTCCTGGTAGCCATTAATACAAACAAATAACATGTGCACCAAAGTGAAAACATAATAAACTGAGCCAAACATCCCCAGTGCCTGCAAAACTGCCATACAATAAACCGTTAACCTAGAAGGATGATTGTATATTTAGACAGAATTAACTGTGAAAGTGCCAAATTCTCCTATATCAAAGCAGGGAAAGAAATAGGCACTTACCTCAAAAATCTGTCTGGCAGCAGGACAGCTCACTTGGTATAAGAGGGGCTTCCTACCTCGCATGGACCTGTGGAAAAAAGAAAAGGCTGAGTAAACTTACTCAAACTTTCAACCAAGGGCAGCATGAAATTACTTGGGAGGCTCAGTGGGGATTATACCCCACAAGTTCCCAAATGCTTAAAAGCCACCACTTGCTCTACTGAAGAGACTGACATGGACTACGGCTAAACCCCAAAGAAAACCAGAGCAAACTTTGCTCTGCTTAAAAAATAAACTCTTGATTGAAGAATCAGACACCTAACATTACCCCCTCCTTGCAACGGATACAAGCAAAGACAATTAGAAATGAAAAAGAGGGCGCCACATAGCGTGATACTGTTGAATCGGGGTCAAAAGAGAGAATATTCAAAAAGGCTTACCGAAAAGCTATGCACCGTACTGTGACCGGTGCTGTTAAGCAGACTAACACTCTCAGTGGTTAGCACACTGGTGAGTCTCTGGCGTGCTGCAGGTAGAATTCAAGATCAAACACCTTTCCAGAGTGGATCAATGGTTGGGTTCACAGGTACATATCACAATCAGTGTTAATAAGATTCACACTGTTAACTTAGTAACCATTGGTCTCTTTCAGAAACTATGACAACTTCCGCTTTTAAACTCACCTGTATTTAAGGTTTTAACTTGTTCTAATTGTATCCATTATTTTATGCCTGAGGAAACGACCAGATATTGGTCGAGAAACGCGTAGCAGTTCTTTTATGGAATAAAGATTTTAATTCTTTCACAACGGAAGTTGTCTTTCGCTTTCATTGACCCACTCTGGAAAGGTGTTTGATCTTGAATTCTACCGCAGTCTGCAACACTATTCCCCACAGACGCACGGTCACTCTAACTGAGCCACGCAGAGATTCACCTGCCTGCAGAACACCAGAGACTCACTACGCAGAGATTCACCTGCCTGCAGCACGCCAGAGACTCACCAGTGTGCTAACCACTGAGAGTGTTAGTCTGCTCAACAGCACCGGTCACAGTACGGTGCATAGCTTTTCGGTAAGCCTTTTTGAATATTCTCTCTTTTGACCCCGATTCAACAGTATCACGCTATGTGGCGCCCTCTTTTTCATTTCTAATTTCCAGAAATCTTCACTCCGAGGACCAGAGGAGCTCGCCGCTTCACACTTTGCTTCACATTTTCCTTTTATCACCGCTTGACTACACGAAAATTACATGATTTGTGCACAGACTCGATTTCTCTCAATATTTAGCGCACCCCGCTCTTGGTTCCCCTAGGGGTTCCTTGTATGACAAGCAAAGACAATGACTGGGAATTGTGGGTAGGGGGAGTGGTATTTAACAGATTTTGCTGTGGTGCTCTTTGCCTCCTCCTGCTGGTAAGGAGTGATATTCCCAACAGTAATTAAGATGATCCGTGGACTCGCCGTGAGATTAGAAAGAAACATTCATTAAATTAAAAACTTTTAAAAACTATGAAACCCGTTCAGAAATAAAAAACATGATCATAAGAATTTCTGTTCATGACAGCAATTAAAGTGAAGGTAAACTTGATGAATGAAAGTCTGTTTTTTAAAAATACTATTAAAAACAGGGGCACTTTCATTCATCAATGTTTACAAATCATCCGTTTTGATTAAAAACTTATCTTTGTTTTTTTCACAGCCAAAGCAGCTTCCCCCTCCTGGAAATCCTCTCTTCACACGTCAGCAATGACTAATCGGCTTCCTCCAAACACAGCATGGCCTCAGGTAATAACCACCCTGGGGGGAAAGCCGTGATTGGAGGAAGCCGGATTAGTCATTTCTGACGTGTGAAGAGAGGATTTCCATGAGGGGAAAGCTGCTCTGGCTGTGAAAAGAAAAAAGCTAAGTTTTTAATAAAAAAAAAACAAAAAAACTTTGATGAATGAAAGTACCCCTGTTTTTAATAGCATTTTTTAAAAACGGGCTTTCATTCACCAAAGTTTACCTTCACTTTAAGTGTGTAAATGTAATAAAATGATGAAAAATCAACACAAAATATGTTACTGAGCAAGATGCTTTTGTGGCATGTGCAATTAAGTGGAAAAATATTCACAAACACTAAGATCCCCTCTTTTATACAATTTGCTCCTCATACACTACGTTATGTCACAGTTCAAAGCGTAAAACCTCACTGAAAATAGGAGACTATCCCTTTCCAAAAACACGTTATTAAGGCACTCTCTATGCAAAGACCATTTCAAAACTCCTGACAGCACTCTAATGTAACTAATGTATCCACCCTCACCTACTTATACTTGCTGTCTGTCAGTCCCCATCGCTTTCCTCAGTTTCTACAATTTCTTCCACTGGTAAATAAAATGACCTGTCTGCTAATCAGTTGAAATAACTGGTGCAAAGAGGGCGCTCCTACCACACAGTGTCTGAATTTAATCCATTATCAAGTTATTATACATATTGCATTTTGGTTTAGTGTGCCATGAAAAAGGGAAAAAAACAAAAAAAACATACTTACATGGGGCAGCAGATGAAGAAGAGCATCTCCACTAAGTGTACCCACAGCTAACGCAACCAGAAAGTTGAGCAGGAACTTAAAGCAGCCTTGGTTAATTATTGGTATCAAGATGACACCTAGTAGGGAAAGCAGGCTAATCACCGTGATAGAGATGAGGCCACAAATCCAAGCTGTAAGATAAACAGTTTGTTAGAAACAGGAAATTATGTATTTCCCATTACATAAAAAAATAAAAATAATAATAAAGAGCAAATTAGAAAGTTGCTTAAAACTGCATGCTCTGAATTATGAAATAATAAAAAAAAAATTTTATGCTTACCTGATAAATTTATTTCTCTTGTGGTGTATCCAGTCCACGGGTTCATCCATTACTTGTGGGATATTCTCTTTCCCAACAGGAAGTTGCAAGAGGACACCCACAGCAGAGCTGTCTATATAGCTCCTCCCCTAACTGCCACCCCCAGTCATTCGCCCGAAGACAACCAAGAAAAAAGGAGAAACTATAGGGTGCAGTGGTGACTGTAGCTTAAAAATAAAAAACACCTGCCTTAAAATGACAGGGCGGGCCGTGGACTGGATACACCACAAGAGAAATAAATTTATCAGGTAAGCATAAATTTTGTTTTCTCTTGTAAAGGTGTATCCAGTCTACGGGTTCATCCATTACTTGTGGGATACCAATACCAAAGCTTTAGGACACGGATGAAGGGAGGGACAAGGCAGTTACTTAAACGGAAGGCACCACTGCCTGTAAGACCTTTCTCCCAAAAATAGCCTCCGAGGAAGCAAAAGTATCGAATTTGTAGAATTTAGAAAAGGTATGAAGCGAAGATCAAGTCGCCGCCTTACAAATCTGTTCAACAGAGGCCTCATGTTTAAAAGCCCATGTGGAAGCTACTGCTCTAGTAGAATGAGCTGTAATTCTTTCACTAGGCTGCTGGCCAGCAGTCTCATAAGCTAAGCGGATTAAGCTTCTTAGCCAAAAAGAAAGAGAAGTTGCCGAAGCCTTTTGGCCTCTCCTCTGTCCAGAGTAGACAACAAACAAAGCAGATGTTTGACGAAAATCCTTTTCGAACCACATCAAGATTGTGTAATAGACGTTCCTTCTTTGAAGAAGGATTAGGACATAATGAAGGAACAACAATCTCCTGATTGATATTCTTATTAGATACCACCTTAGGAAGAAACCCAGGTTTGGTACGTAAAACTACCTTATCTGCATGGAAAATCAGATAAGGGGAATCACGCTGTAAAGCAGATAACTCCGAAACTCTTCGAGCCGAGGAGATAGCTACTAAAAACAGAACTTTCCAAGATAAAAGTTTAATATCTATGGAATGCAAAGGTTCAAACGGAACCCCTTGAAGAACTTTAAGAACTAAATTTAAACTCCATGGCGGAGCGACAGGTTTAAACACAGGCATGATTCTAACCAAAGCCTGACAAAACGCCTGAAACCTCAGCCAGACGTTTGTGCAAAAGGACAGAGCAGAAATCTGTCCCCTTTAAGGAACTAGCTGACAATCCCTTCTCCAATCCTTCTTGGAGAAAGGATAATATCCTAGGAATCCTGACCTTACTCCAAGAGTAACCCTTGGATTCACACCAATGAAGATATTTACACCATATCTTATGATAGATTTTCCTGGTGACAGGCTTTCGAGCCTGAATTAAGGTATCAATGACTGACTCGGAAAAAAACAAGCTTTGATAGAATCAAGCGTTCAATCTCCAAGCAGTCAGACGCAGAGAAATTAGATTTGGATGTTTGAAGGGACCTTGAAGTAGAAGGTCCTGCCTCAGCGGCAGAGTCCATGGTGGAAAGGATGACATGTCCACCAGATCTGCATACCAAGTCCTGCGTGGCTACGCAGGAGCTATCAAAATCACTGAAGCTCTCTCCTGCTTGATCTTGGCAATCAGACGAGGGAGCAGAGGAAATGGTGGAAACACATAAGCCAGGCTGAAAGACCAGGGCGCTGCTAGAGCTTCTATCAGCGCTGCCTGGGGATCCCTTGACCTGGACCCGTAACAAGGAAGCTTGGCGTTCTGACGAGACGCCATGAGATCCAGTTCTGGTTTGCCCCATAGTTGAATCAGCTGGGCAAATACCTCCGGATGGAGCTCCCACTCCCCTGGATAGAAAAGTCTGCCGACTTAGAAAATCTGCCTCCCAGTTCTCTACTCCTGGGATATGGATAGCTGAGAGATGGCAAGAGTGAACCTCTGCCCATAGAATTATCTTTGAAACCTCCAACATTGCCAGGGGGCTCCTTGTTCCCCGCTGATGGTTGATATAGGCTACAGTCGTGATGATGTCCGACTGAAATCTGATGAACCTGACCGCAGCTAGCTGAGGCCAAGCCTGAAGAGCATTGAATATCGCTCTTAGTTCCAGAATGTTTATCGGAAGGAGGGCTTCCTCCTGAGTCCACGAACCCTGAGCCTTCAGGGAGTTCCAGACTGCGCCCCAGCCCAGAAGGCTGGCATCTGTCGTCACTATAGTCCATTCTGGCCTGCGGAAACTCATTCCCCTGGACAGATGGACCCGAGATAGCCACCAGAGAAGAGAATCCCTGGTCTCTTGATCCAGATTTATCCGAGGAGACAAATCTGTGTAGTCCCCATTCCACTGATTGAGCATGCAAAGTTGCAGTGGTCTGAGATGTAGGCGGGCAAACGGAACTATGTCCATTGCCGCTACCATTAGGCCGATTACTTCCATACACTGAGCCACTGACAGCCGAGAAATGGAATGAAGAGCACGGCAGGAAGTTAGAAGTTTTGACAACCTGACCTCTGTCAAAATTTTTTTCATTTCTACTGAATCTATCAGAGTTCCTAGGAAGGAAACTCTTGTGAGAGGGGAGAGAGAACTCTTTTCTTCGTTCACCTTCCACCCGTGAGACCTCAGGAATGCCAGAACAATGTCCGTATGGGACTTGGCGATTTGAAAAGTCGACGCCTGTATCAGAATGTCGTCTAGGTAAGGAGCCACCGCTATGCCTCGTGGCCTTAGAACCGCCAGTAGGGACCCTAGAACCTTCGTAAAGATTCTTGATGCCGTGGCTAACCCGAAGGGAAGAGCCACAAACTGGTAATGCCTGTCTAGGAAGGCGAACCTGAGGAATTGATGATGATCTCTGTGTATCGGAATGTGGAGATAAGCATCCTTTAAGTCCACGGTAGTCATATATTGACCCTCCTGGATCATAGGTAGGATGGTTCGAATAGTCTCCATCTTAAAGGATGGGACCCTGAGAAATTTGTTTAGGATCTTGAGATCCAAGATTGGTCTGAAAGTTCCCTCTTTTTTGGTAACTATAAACAGATTTAAGTAGAAGCCATGCCCCTGTTCCTCCCTTGGAACTGGGTGGATCACTCCCATAACCAGTAGGTCTTGAACGCAACGTAAGCATGCCTCTCTCTTTATATGGTTTGCAGATAATTGTGAGAGATGAAATCTCCCCTTTGGAGATGAAGCTTTGAAGTCCAGAAGATATCCCTAGGAAACAATCTAGTGCCCAGGGATCCTGGACGTCTCTTGCCCAAGCCTGGGCGAAGAGAGAATGTCTGCCCCCAACTAGATCCGTTCCCGGATCGGGGTCTACTCCTTCAAGCTGTCTTAGAGGCAGCAGCAGGTTTGTTGGCCTGCTTCCCCTTGTTCCAAGCCTGGTTAGGTCTCCAGACTGGTTTGGACTGGGCAAAATTTCCCTCTTGTTTTGCATTAGAGGAAGTTGAAGCTGCGCCACTCTTGAAGTTTCGAAAGGAACGAAAATTAGTCTGTTTGGTCCTTAATTTGTTGGACCTATCCTGAGGAAGGGCATGACCTTTTCCTCCAGTAATATCAGAAATGATCTCCTTCAGTCCAGGCCCGAATAGGGTCTGCCCTTTGAAGGGGATGTTGAGAAGCTTAGACTTTGAAGTAACGTCAGCTGACCAGGATTTAAGCCATAGCGCCCTACGCGCCTGAATGGCAAAACCTGAATTCTTAGCCGTTAGCTTGGTTAAATGAAAAACGGCGTCAGAAATAAAGGAATTAGCTAATTTAAGAGCTTTAATCCTGTCTAGAATATCATCTAACGGGGTCTCCACCTGTAGAGCCTCCTCAAGAGACTTGAACCAGAAAGCCGCTGCAGCAGTGACTGGGGCAATGCATGCAAGAGGCTGGAGAATAAAACCTTGTTGTATAAAGATTTTCTTAAGGAAACCCTCTAATTTTTTATCCATTGGATCTAGGAAAGCACAACTGTTCTCGACGGGGATAGTTGTACGCTTAGCTAGGGTAGAAACTGCTCCCTCCACCTTAAGGACCGTCTGCCACGAGTCCCGTGTTGCGGCATCTATGGGAAACATCTTTTTAAAAGCAGGAGGGGGAGAGAACGGTACACCTGGTCTATCCCATTCCTTAGTAATAATTTCTGAAAACCTCTTAGGGACTGGAAAAACGTCAGTGTAAACAGGCACTGCAAAGTATTTGTCCATTTTACACAATTTCTCTGGGACTACAATGGGGTCACAGTCATCCAGAGTCGCTAAAACCTCCCTAAGCAACAAGCGGAGGTGTTCAAGCTTAAATTTAAACGCTGTCATTTCAGAGTCAGACTGAAGTAACGCCTTCCCTGAATCAGAAATGTCACCCACAGATAGAAGCTCTCCTGCTTCGGCTTCTACATATTGTGAGGGTATATCGGACATAGCTACTAAAGCGTCAGAAAGCTCTGTATTTGTTCTAGCCCCAGAGCTGTCTCGCTTTCCTTGTAACCATGGCAGTTTGGACAATACCTCTGTGAGGGTATTAGTCATAACCGCCGCCATGTCTTGTAAGGTAAACGCATTGGATGCGCCAGATGTACTTGGCGTCACTTGAGCGGGAGATATAGGTTCTGACACATGGGGAGAGCTAGGTGGTTTAACCTCCCTTTTGTCAGTCTGAGAAACCTCTGGTGATAAATCTTTAAATGCCATAATATGGTCTTTATAACTTATAGAAATATCAGTACATTTGGTACACATTCTAAGAGGGAGTTCCACAATGGCTTCTAAACATAATGAACAAGGAGTTTCCTCTATGTCAGACATGTTTAACAGACTAGTAATGAGACCAGCAAGCTTGGAAAACACTTGAATAAATGTGAAACAGCAATTAAACAAAAACGGTACTGTGCCTTTAAGAGAAAAAAACTACCACATAAACTGCAAAACAGTGTTAAAAAGTAGTAAACTCTACAAAATTTTTACAGTGTGTATAAGGGACTAAAGCAGCATTGCACCCACTTGCAAATGGACGATTAACCCCTTAGGCCCCAAACCGGATTTGAAAACCGTTAAAAACCGTTAATAAACAGTCAAACACACTGCCACAGCTCTGCTGTGGCTCCTACCTGCCCTTAAACACTATTTTTGCAGGGAAAAAAACCCTCTATAGTGGTCCTAGATGCCAGAGGACTCCTTTAGGGAAGCTGGATGTCTCAGTCTGAATATCAACTGCGCATTTAGAGCGCGAAAATAGGCCCCTCCCACCATGCACTCAATGTCAGAGGGCCTTAAAAAAGTACTCCTAGGAGTAATCTGACTAGCCATGTGGAAAACTAGGCCCCAAATAAAACATAATTTATGCTTACCTGATAAATTCCTTTCTCCTGTAGTGTAGTCAGTCCACGGGTCATCCATTACTTATGGAATATTTCTCTTCCTAACAGGAAACTGCAAGAGAATTACCCAGCAGAGCTTGCTATATAGCTCCTCCCCTCACCTGTCATACTCAGTCATTCGACCAAGCATACGAGAAAGGAGGAACCATAGGGTACAGTGGTGACTGGAGTTTAATTAAAATTTAGACCTGCCGTAAAAACAGGGCGGGCCGTGGACTGACTACACTACAGGAGAAAGGAATTTATCAGGTAAGCATAAATTATGTTTTCTCCTGTTAAGTGTAGTCAGTCCACGGGTCATCCATTACTTATGGAATACCAATACCAAAGCTAAAGTACACGGATGAAGGGAGGGACAAGGCAGGAACATTAAACAGAAGGAACCACTGCCTGAAGTACCTTTCTCCCAAACACAGCCTCCGAGGAAGCAAAAGTGTCAAATTTGTAAAATTTTGAAAAAGTGTGAAGCGAAGACCAAGTCGCAGCCTTGCAAATCTGTTCAACGGAGGCCTCATTTTTAAAGGCCCAGGTGGAAGCCACAGCTCTAGTAGAATGAGCTGTAATCCTTTCAGGAGGCTGCTGTCCAGCAGTCTCATAGGCAAATCGTATTATGCTACGAAGCCAAAAAGAGAGAGAGGTAGCCAAAGCCTTTTGACCTCTCCTCTGTCCAGAGTAAACGACAAACAGGGAAGAAGTTTGACGAAAATCCTTAGTTGCCTGCAAATAGAATTTCAGGGCACGGACTACGTCCAGATTATGCAAAAGTCGTTCCTTCTTTGAAGAAGGGTTAGGACACAGAGATGGAACAACAATCTCTTGATTGATATTCTTGTTAGTAACTACCTTAGGTAAGAACCCAGGTTTAGTACGCAGAACTACCTTGTCTGAATGGAAAATCAGATAAGGAGAATCACAATGTAAGGCAGATAACTCAGAGACTCTCCGAGCCGAGGAAATAGCCATCAAAAACAGAACTTTCCAAGATAACAACTTGATATCAATGGAATGAAGGGGTTCAAATGGAACGCCTTGAAGAACATTAAGAACTAAGTTTAAGCTCCACGGCGGAGCAACAGTCTTAAACACAGGCTTAATCCTAGTTAAAGCCTGACAGAAAGCCTGAACGTCTGGAACTTCAGCCAGACGTTTGTGTAGAAGAATAGACAGAGCAGAAATCTGTCCCTTTAACGAACTAGTAGATAAGCCCTTTTCTAAACCCTCTTGTAGAAAGGACAATATCCTAGGAATCCTAACCTTACTCCATGAGTAACTCTTGGATTCGCACCAATGTAAATATTTACGCCATATTTTATGGTAAATTTTTCTGGTAACAGGCTTCCTAGCCTGTATTAAGGTATCAATAACAGACTCTGAGAAACCACGCTTTGATAGAATCAAGCGTTAAATCTCCATGCAGTCAGCCTCAGAGAAATTAGGTTTGGATGTTTGAAAGGACCCTGAATTAGAAGGTCCTGTCTCAGAGGCAGAGACCACGGTGGGCAGGACGACATGTCCACTAGGTCTGCATACCAGGTCCTGCGTGGCCACGCAGGCGCTATCAGAATCACCGAAGCTCTCTCCTGTTTGATCTTGGCAATCAAACGAGGAAGCATTGGAAATGGTGGAAACACATAAGCCATGTTGAAGACTCAAGGGGCTGTCAGAGCATCTATCAGCACCGCTCCCGGGTCCCTGGACCTGGATCCGTAACAAGGAAGCTTGGCGTTCTGACGAGACGCCATGAGATCCAGATCTGGTTTGCCCCAACGACGAACCAGTTGAGCAAAGACCTCCGGATGAAGTTCCCACTCTCCCGGATGAAAAGTCTGGCGACTTAGAAAATCCGCCTCCCAGTTCTCCACGCCTGGGATGTAGATCGCTGACAGGTGGCAAGAGTGAGACTCTGCCCAGCGAATTATCTTCGAGACTTCCAACATCGCTAGGGAACTTCTGGTTCCCCCTTGATGGTTGATATAAGCCACAGTCGTGATGTTGTCCGACTGAAATCTGATGAACCTCAGAGTTGCTAACTGAGGCCAAGCTAGGAGAGCATTGAATATTGCTCTTAACTCCAGAATATTTATAGGGAGGAGTTTCTCCTCCTGAGTCCATAATCCCTGAGCTTTCAGGGAATTCCAGACTGCTCCCCAGCCTAGAAGGCTGGCGTCTGTTGTGACAATGGTCCAATCTGGCCTGCGAAAGGTCATCCCCTTGGACAGATGTGGCCGAGAGAGCCACCATAGAAGAGAATCTCTGGTCTCTTGATCCAGATTTAGTAGGGGGGGACAAATCTGAGTAATCCCCGTTCCACTGACTTAGCATACACAATTGCAGCGGTCTGAGATGCAGGCGCGCAAATGGTACTATGTCCATTGCCGCTACCATTAAGCCGATTACTTCCATGCACTGAGCTACTGACGGGTGTGGAATGGAGTGAAGGACACGGCAAGCATTTAGAAGTTTTAATAACCTGGCCTCTGTCAGGTAAATTTTCATCTCTACAGAATCTATAAGAGTCCCTAGAAAGGGAACTCTTGTAAGTGGTAATAGAGAACCCTTTTCCACGTTCACCTTCCACCCATGCGACCTCAGAAATGCCAGAACTATCTCTGT
The DNA here is from genome assembly GCF_027579735.1 of Bombina bombina. Taxonomy (NCBI): domain Eukaryota; kingdom Metazoa; phylum Chordata; class Amphibia; order Anura; family Bombinatoridae; genus Bombina; species Bombina bombina. The sequence goes on from NC_069499.1 coordinate 495,884,532, forward strand.
ATGAGACTTGGCAGTTTGAGAACTTGACGCTTGTATCAGAATGTCGTCTAGGTACGGAGTCACCGCTATGCCTCGCGGTCTTAGTACCGCCAGAAGTGATCCTAGAATTTTTGTAAAGATTCTTGGAGCCGTAGCTAATCCGAAGGGAAGAGCTACAAACTGGTAATGCCTGTCTAGGAAGGCAAATCTCAAATACCGGTAATGGTCCTTGTGAATCGGTATGTGAAGGTAGGCATCCTTTAAGTCCACCGTGGTCATGTACTGACCCTCTTGGATCATGGGAAGGATGGTTCGAATAGTCTCCATTTTGAATGATGGAACTCTTAGAAATTTGTTTAGGATTTTTAAGTCCAAGATTGGTCTGAAGGTTCCCTCTTTTTTGGGAACCACAAATAGATTTGAATAGAATCCCTGCCCGTGTTCTGTCCGCGGAACTGGGTGGACTACCCCCATTAGTAAGGAGTCTTGTACACAGCGTAGAAACGCCTCTTTCTTTGTTTGGTTTGCTGATAACCTTGAAAGATGAAATCTCCCCTGTGGAGGAGAAGTCTTGAAGTCCAGGAGATATCCCTGGGATATGATCTCCAACGCCCAGGGATCCTGGACATCTCTTGCCCAAGCCTGGGCGAAGAGAGAAAGTCTGCCCCCCACTAGATCCGTTTCCGGATAGGGGGCCCTCTCTTCATGCTGTCTTGGGGGCAGCAGCAGGTTTCTTGGCCTGCTTGCCCCTGTTCCAGGACTGGTTAACTTTCCAGCCCTGCCTGTAACGAGCAACAGCTCCTTCCTGTTTTGGAGCGGAGGAAGTTGATGCTGCTCCTGCCTTGAAGTTACGAAAGGCACGAAAATTAGACTGTTTGGCCTTTGATTTGGCCCTGTCCTGAGGTAGAGCATGGCCCTTACCTCCCGTAATGTCAGCAATAATTTCTTTCAAGCCGGGCCCGAATAAGGTCTGCCCTTTGAAAGGAATATTAAGCAATTTAGATTTAGAAGTCACATCAGCTGACCAGGATTTAAGCCATAGCGCTCTGCGCGCTTGGATGGCGAATCCGGAGTTCTTAGCCGTAAGTTTGGTTAAATGCACAACGGCATCAGAAACAAATGCGTTAGCTAGCTTAAGTGTTTTAAGCTTGTTCATTATTTCATCCAATGGAGCTGAGCGAATGGCCTCTTCCAGAGACTCAAACCAGAATGCTGCGGCAGCAGTGACAGGCGCAATGCATGCAAGGGGCTGTAAAATAAAACCTTGTTGAACAAACATTTTCTTAAGGTAACCCTCTAATTTTTTATCCATTGGATCTGAAAAGGCACAACTATCCTCCACCGGGATAGTGGTACGCTTAGCTAAAGTAGAAACTGCTCCCTCCACCTTAGGGACCGTCTGCCATAAGTCTTGTGTGGTGGCGTCAATAGGAAACATTTTCCTAAATATGGGAGGAGGGGTAAAAGGCACACCAGGTCTATCCCACTCCTTGCTAATAATCTCTGTAAGTCTTTTTGGTATAGGAAATACGTCAGTACACACCGGTACCGCATAGTATCTATCCAACCTACATAATTTCTCTGGAATTGCAACCGTGTTACAATCATTCAGAGCCGCTAATACCTCCCCTAGCAATGTGCGGAGGTTCTCTAGCTTAAATTTAAAATTGGAAATCTCTGAATCCAGTCTCCCTGGATCAGATCCGTCACCCACAGAATGAAGCTCTCCGTCCTCACATTCTGCAAACTGTGACGCAGTATCTGACATGGCTCTCATCTCATGCGCTCTATCCTTAACCCAGAGCTATCGCGCTTGCCTCTTAAATCTGGCAACTTAGATAATACTTCTGTCATAACAGTAGCCATGTCTTGCAAAGTGATTTGTAAGGGCCTCCCTGATGTACTTGGCGCCACAAAATCACGCACCTCCTGAGCGGGAGGCGCAGGTACTGACACGTGAGGAGAGTTAGTCGGCATAACTTCCCCCTCGTCGTCTGGTGATAATTTCTTTACATGTAAAGATTGACTTTTATTCAAAGTAGCATCAATGCAATTGGTACACAAATTTCTATTGGGCTCCACATTGGCCTTTAAACATAGTGAACAAAGAGATTCATCTAAGTCAGACATGTTTAAACAAACTAGCAATGAGACTAGCAAACTTGGAAATACTTTTCAAAATTAATTTACAAGCAATATAAAAAACGTTACTGTGCCTTTAAGAAGCACAGAAAAACTGACACAGTTGAAATAACAATGAACAAAAATAGTTATAGCAACCAAATTTTCACAGTAAATGTATTAAGTTGGCAAAGGATTGCACCCACCAGCAAATGGATGATTAACCCCTTAGTACCCAAAAACGGATAACAATTATATAATTAACGTTTTTCTCACAGTCAAATACACTGTCACAGGACTACTGTGACTGATTACCTCCCTCAAAATGGATTTTGAAGACCCCTGAGCTCTCTAGAGACGATCTGGATCAAGGAGGATGAAGTAGACAGATTGTGACTGAATTTTTACTGCGCAAAAAAGCGCTAAAATAGGCCCCTCCCACTCATATTACAACAGTGGGGAAGCTCAGAAACTGTTTCTATGCAGAAAACAAAAATGGCCATGTGGTAAAAATCAAGCCCCAATAAGTTTTATCACCAAGTACCTCACAAAAAACGATTAACATGCCAGTAAACGTTTTAAACATACATTTAAAAGTTATGTATTATTATTTACAAGCCTGCTACCAGTCGCTTTTACTGCAGTTAAGGCTCATACATTATTTCAGTATTTACAGTATTTTCAGAGTCAATTCCATTCCTTAGAAAATACATTCAGTGCACACACACACATCAGCCTGATACCAGTCGCTATCGCTGCATTTAAGGCTGAACTTACTTTACAATGGTATCAGCAGTATTTTCTCAGTCAATTCCATTCCTCAGAAAATAATTTACTGCACATACCTATTTGTTGCAGGGGAGCCCTGCATGCTATTCCCCTTCTCTGAAGTTACCTCACTTTTCCTCAGATGAGAACAGCCAGTGGGTCTTAGTTACGTCTGCTAAGACCATAGAAAAAAACCCAGGCAGATTCTTCTAAAGCTGCCTGAGAATAAACAGCACACTCCGGTGCCATTTAAAAATAACAAACTTTTGATTGTAGAAATAAACTAAGTTAAAAAACACCACAGATCTCTCACAGCTTCCTATCTAGTTAGGCTGCAAGAGAATGACTGAGTATGACAGGTGAGGGGAGGAGCTATATAGCAAGCTCTGCTGGGTAATTCTCTTGCAGTTTCCTGTTAGGAAGAGAAATATTCCATAAGTAATGGATGACCCGTGGACTGACTACACTTAACAGGAGAAAGATTTATCACCCTCAGAGAAAAAACATTTTTTCTATAAACCATGCAAACGTTTTGACACTAAGTAATATGAGTATTAACATGAATATTACCCTTTTTTGTAAGCATGATCCCAGTCGTTGTTAAATCACTACATCAGGCTTACCTCCAATATACAAGGCTCTGTCAGCATTTTCTAGACCTTATCATCTCTATAGAAATAAATATACTGAACATACCTCAAAACAGGTAATCTGCAAACCGTCCCCCAACTGAAGTTTTCTTTCCATACTCTTCAGTTATGTGTGAGAACAGCAATGGACCTTAGTTACAAACCGCTAAGATCATCAACCTCCAGGCAGATTCTTCTTCTAATTTCTGCCTGAGAGTAAAACAATACAACGCCGGTACAGTTTAAAAATAAACTCTTGATTGAAGGTAAAAACTACACTAAGTCACCACATCTCTCTTACACTTCCTATCTTGTCGAGAGTTGCAAGAGAATGACTGGCGGTGGCAGTTAAGGGAGGCGCTATATAGACAGCTCTGCTGTGGGTGTCCTCTTCCAACTTCCTGTTGGGAAGGAGAATATCCCACAAGTAATGGATGAACCCGTGGACTGGATACACCTTTACAAGAGAAAAATAGGTTTCAAATCCCTAATAGCATAAGACAGAATCTTGAAATCCAGAAATAGAATCCGTAATGTCTTAAATCCAGACAATTAAAATGCAGAAAGAACAAAATACCTAAATTATAAAATCCCTAAAATCAAAATTCATAAAAAGCAAAATCCCTAAACTTTAAAAAAAAAACAAAAAAAAAAACATAATTCATGTAAGAACTTACCTGATAAATTAATTTCTTTCATATTGGCAAAAGTCCATGAGCTAGTGACGTATGGGATATGCAATCCTACCAGAAGAGGCAAAGTTTCCCAAACCTCAAAATGCCTATAAATACACCCCTCGCCACACCCACAATTCAGTTTAACGAATAGCAAAGTAGTGGGGTGATAAAGAAAGGAGTAAAAAGCATCAACAAAGGAATTTGGAAATAATTGTGCTTCATACAAAAAAATCATAACCACCATAAAAAAGGGTGGGCCTCATGGACTCTTGCCAATATGAAAGAAATGCATTTATCAGGTAAGTTCTTACATAAATTAGGTTTTCTTTTATGTAATTGGCAAGAGTCCATGAACTAGTGACGTATGGGATAGCAATACCCAAGATGTGGAACTCCACGCAAGAGTCACTAGAGAGGAAGGGATAAAACAAAAACAGCCATTTTTCACTGAAATTAATTAATCCACAACCCAAAATAAGTTTATTCTCATAAATGAAAAGAAAAACTTAAAACATAAGCAGAAGAATCAAACTGAAACAGCTGCCTGAAGAACTTTTCTACCAAAAACTGCTTCCGAAGAAGCAAATACATCAAAACGGTAGAATTTAGTAAATGTATGCAAAGACCACCAAGTTGTTGCTTTGCAAATCTGATCAACTGAAGCTTCATTCTTAAAAGCCCACAAAGTGGAGACTGATCTAGTAGAATGAGCTATAATTATCTTAGGCGGGGTTTGACCGACTCCAAATAAGCTTGATGAATCAAAAGCTTTAACCACGAAACCAAGGAAAAAAGCAGAAGCCTTCTGACCTTTCCTAGAACCAGAAAAGATAACAAATAGACTAGAAGTCTTCCTGAAATCTTTAGTAGCTTCAACATAATATTTCAAAGCTCTTACCACATCTAAAGAATGTAAGGATCTCTCCAAAGAATTCTTAGGATTAGGACACAAGGAAGGGACAACAATTTCTCTATTAATGTTGTTAGAATTCACAACCTTAGGTAAGAATTTAAATGAAGTCCGCAAAACCGCCTTATCCTGATGAAAAATCAGAAAAGGAGATTCACAAAAGAGCGGATAATTCAGAAACTCTTCTAGCAGAAGAGATGGCCAAAAGAAACACTTTCCAAGAAAGTAGTTTAATGTCCAAGGAATGCATAGGCTCAAATGGAGGAGCCTGTAAACTAAATTAAGACTCCAAGAGAGATTGATTTAATGACAGGCTTGATATGAACCAAAGCCTGCACAAAACAATGAATATCAGGATGTTTAGCAATCTTTCTGTGAAATAAAAAAAAGAGCAGAGATTTGTCCTTTCAAGGAACTTGCAAACATTTATCCAAACCATCCTGAAGAAACTGTAAAATTCTAGGAATTCTAAAGGAATGCCAAGAGAATTTATGAGAAGAACACCATGAAATGTAAGTCTTCCAAACTCGATAATAAATCTTTCTAGAAAAAGATTTACGAGCCTGCAACATAGTATTAATCACTGAGTCAGAGAAACCTCTATGACTAAGCACTAAGCGTTCAATTTCCATACCTTCAAATTTAATGATTTGAGATCCTGATGGAAAAACAGACCTTGAGATAGAAGGTCTGGCCTTAATGGAAGTGGCCAAGGTTGGCAATTGGACATCCGAACAAGATCCGCATACCAAAACCTGTGAGGCCATGCTGGAGCCACCGGCAGCACAAATGATTGCTCCATGACGGTTTTGGAAATCACTCTTGGAAGAACTAGAGGTGGGAAAATATAAGCAGGTTGATAACACCAAGGAAGTCTCAATGCATCCACTGTTTCCGCCTGAGGATCCCTGGACCTGGACAGGTACCTGGGAAGTTTTTTGTTTAGATGAGATGCCATCAGATCTATTTCTGGTAGTCCCCACATCTGAACAATTTGAGAAAACACATCTGGGTGGAGAGACCATTCTCCCGGATGTAAAGTCTGACGACTGAGGTAATCCGCTTCCCAATTGTCTATACCTGGGATATGAACCGCAGAAATTAGACAGGAGGTGGATTCCGCCCAAACAAGTATCCAAGATACTTCTTTCATAGCTTGAGGACTGAGTCCCACCCTGATGATTAACATATGCCACAGTTGTGATATTGTCTATCTGAAAACAAATTAACGGTTCTCTCTTCAACAGAGGCCAAAACTAAAGAACCCTGAGAATTGCACGGAGTTCCAAAATATTGATTGGTAATCTCGCCTCTTGAGATTTCCAAACCCCTTGTGCTGTCAGAGATCCCCAAACAGCTCCCCAACCTGAAATACTCGCATCTGTTGTGATCACAGTCCAGGTTGGCCGAACGAAAGAGGCCCCTAAAATTATACGATGGTTATCTAACCACCAAGTCATAGAAAGTCGAACATTGGGATTTAAGGATATTAATTGTGATATCCTTGTATAATCCCTGCACCATTGGTTCAGCATACAAAGCTGGAGAGGTCTCATATGAAAACGAGCAAAGGGGATTGCGTCTGATGCTGCAGTCATGAGACCTAAAACTTCCATGCACATAGCTACTAAAGGGAATGACGGAGACTGAAGGTTCCTACAGGCTGCAACCAATTTCAAACGTCTCGTCTGTTAGAGACAAAGTCATGGACACTGAATCTATCTGGAAACTTAAAAAGGTTACCTTTGTCTGAGGAATCAGAACTTTTTGGTAAATTAATCCTCCAACCATGTCTTTGAAGAAAATACTAGTTGATTCGTGTGAGATTCTGCAGAATGTACAGACTGAGCGAGTACCAAGATATCGTCCAAATAAGGAAATACCACAATACCCCGCTCTCTGATTACAGATAGTAGGGCACCTAGAACCTTTGAAAAGATTATTGGAGCTGTCGCTAGGCCAAAAGGAAGAGCAACAAATTGGTAATGCTTGTCTAGAAAAGAGAATCTCAGGAACTGTCACCATTTTGTAAAGTTGGTACTCTTAAATATCGATTCAAAATCTTTAGATTCAAAACTGGTCTGAATGAATTTTCTTTCTTTGGGACAATGAATAGATTTGAATAAAACCCCAGACCCTGTTCCTGAAACGGAACTGGCATGATTACCCCTGATAACTCCAGGTCTGAAACACACTTCAGGAAAGCCTGAGCCATTACTGTGTTTGCCGGAATGTGTGAGAGAAAAAAAAAAAAAAAATCTCAGTCGGTCTTACTCTGTACCCCTGAGAGACAATACTCTGAATCCAATGATTTTGGACCGATTTCATCTAAACATTTTTGAAAAAGTTTAATCTGCCCCCTACCAGCTGAGCTGGAATGAGGGCCGCACCTTCATGCGGACTTGGGGGCTGGTTTTGATCTCTTAAAAGGCTTGGATTTATTCCAATTTGAAGAAAGCTTCCAATTGGAAGCAGATTCCTTGGGGGAAGGATTAGGTTTCTGTTCCTTATTTTGTCGAAAGGAACGAAAACGGTTAGAAGCTTTACATTTACCCTTAGGTCTTTTATCCTGAGGCAAAAAACTCCCTTCCCCCCAGTGACAGTTGAAATTATTGAATCCAACTGAGAACCAAATAATTTATTACATTGGAAAGAAAGAGATAGCAATCTGGACTTAGAAGTCATATCAGCATTCCAAGATTTGAGCCACAAAGCTCTTCTAGCTAAAATAGCTAGAGACATAGATTTAACATCAATTTTGATAATATCAAAAATGGCATCACAAATTAAATTATTAGCACGTTGAATCAACTTAACAATGCTAGACAAAACATGATCCAATACTTGTTGCGCTAAAGTTTCCAACCAAAAAGTTGAAGCAGCTGCAACATCAGCCAAAGAAATTGCAGGCCAAAGAAGATGACCTGAATATAAATAAGCCTTCCTTAGATAAGATTCAAGTTTCCTATCTAAAGGATCTTTAAAAGAAGTACTATCTTCCGTAGGAATAGTAGTACGTTTGGCAAGAGTAGAGATAGCCCCTTCAACTTTGGGGATCTTTTCCCAAAACTCCAATCTAACTGCTGGCAAAGGATACAATTTTTTAAATTTTGAATAAGGAATAAAAGTAGTACCAGGCCTATTCCATTCCTTAGAAATCATATCAGAAATAGCATCAGGAACTAGAAAAACCTCTGGAATAACCACAGGAGGTTTATAAACAGAATTTAAACGTTTACTAGTTTTAATACCAAGAGGACTAGTTTCCTCCATATCTAATGTAATCAACACTTCTTTTAACAAAGAACGAATATACTCCATTTTAAATAAATAAGAGGATTTGTCAGTGTCAATATCTGAGGCAGGATCTTCTGAATCAGATAGATCCTCATCAGAAAAGGATAATTCAGTATGTTGCTGGTCATTTGAAATTTCATCAACCTTACGAGACGTTTTAAAAGACCTTTTATGTTTATTAGAAGGCGGAATGGCAGAAAAAGCCTTCTGAATAGAATCAGAAATAAATTATTTTAAATTTACAGGTATATCTTGTGCATTAGATGTTGAGGGAACAGCAACAGGTAATGAACTACTACTGATGGATACATTCTCTGCATATAAAAGTTTATCATGACACCTATTACAAACCACAGCTGGAGGTATAACCTCCACAAGTTTACAACAAATGCACTTAGCTTTGGTAGAACTGTTATCAGGCAGCAGGGATCCAACAGTGAATTCTGAGACAGGATCAGATTAAGACATCTTGCAAATGTAAGAGAAAAAAAACAACATATAAAGCAAAATTATCAATTTCCTTATATGGCAGTTTCAGGAATGGGAAAAAATGCAAACAGCATAGCCCTCTTACATAGAAAAAAGGCAGGAGGCAAAAAAGAATGGGGTCTTAAATAATGAAAATATTTTGCGCCAAGTATGACGTACAACAAACAGAAAAAAATATTTTTTGGCGCCATAGATACAAGATAATCACAGAGGTTAAAAGTATATTATTATAACCGTGTTGGTTATGCAAAACTGGGAAATGGGTAATAAAGGGATTATCTATCTTTTAAAACAATAAAAATTCTGGTGTAGACTGTCCCTTTAAGTAATGAAAACATACTTACCAGAAGACACCCATCCACATATAGCAGAAAGCCAAACCAGTACTGAAACAGTTATCAGTAGAGGTAATGGAATATGAGAGTATATCGTCGATCTGAAAAGGGAGGTAGGAGATGAATCTCTATGACCGATAACAGAGAACCTATGAAATAGATCCCCCGTGAGGAATACCATTGCATTCAATAGGTGATACTCCCTTCACATCCCTCTGACATTCACTGTACTCTGAGAGGAATCAGGCTTCAAAATGCTGAGAAGCGCATATCAACGTAGAAATCTTAGCACAAACTTACTTCACCACCTCCATAGGAGGCAAAGTTTGTAAAACTGAATTGTGGGTGTGGTGAGGGGTGTATTTATAGGCATTTTGAGGTTTGGGAAACTTTGCCCCTCCTGGTAGGATTGTATATGCCATACGTCACTAGCTCATGGACTCTAGCCAATTACATGAAAGAAATTCGGTATAAACAACTGATACTGACCCAAAGCACAATTGCACAGACTTTTAACATCTCTCCATACACTTATAACAGACTCCGTCTTCCAAATCCCATCACACTAAATTGCGTACTGACTTAATTGCAATGCCGGCGGCCATCTTTGTTGTTGACTGCAAACCCCCTATTGAGTTACTGCATCAAACAGATATGATGCGCCGTGATGTCCCCATCTTCACTATCTTTTTGCCTCCGCCTGGGGTGTTCAAGGGGGGTGAAGCCTCATTCCCCAAGGTTCACTTGAGGTGGATGCAAGAGGATCGGCGGGCACCCCCTTGAACCCCCCAGGAAGGGGCAAAACGAAAGTGAAGATGAGGACTGCGGGATTTTATTGTTTCGAGATTCTGGTTTTCGGCATTTGATAAGTTAGGGATTTTATTGCGTCAGGATTTTACTATTCCCAATTATGTTATGTTGGCATTTTTAACTTTCGGAATTTAGAACTTCAGGATTGCGGTGTTCTGTCTTCTAATATAGACCCCTTTAAGAACAACAATACTCATCTTTCATGAGCGGTCCAGTGTTCATTCAGATGCTAGATAATTGTCATAACTTTGACAAATACCTTTTATTGGTTCTATTCATCGGTTGGTGCTTTCCCATGTTTTTGGAGATGGGAATCCTTTCAAGCATTGTTTTAAATATTACAAAAGGTACATTGATGACATGCTGCTCATTTGGACAGGCACTAAGGTAGAAGCATCTCAGATTGCCCCATTCTTAAACGGCAATGATGTGGGCTTACAGTTTAAAATGAATGTATTCCTTATTTATATATTAACCTAGTGGGGATGTCAGACTCCATAATGTAATCACTTTTTTAAATGGGAAGCGGCTTATGTCCTATTCTACATGCCAAGAGTTGTCACCCAAAACATACAGGGACAATTTGTACGACTGAAGCGTAACTGCTCAGATGAAGATCCCCTTCATGTGCAAAAATTACATTTTTAAATTAAGATTACATCATGGTTACTCCAAAAAAGCTCCATTAATCACCTTTTTTAAGGTATATAAATGAATAGAACTGATCTGTTAAGCAATATTTTAGAAAAGATACTTTTGATGAGAACAAGCTGCTCTTCATCACTAATTTGAGTACACATTTCCAAAATAATTAAACATTTACTGATTTTAACAGCCTTAGATAGTCTTAAAGTTAAGGTAAACTTTGGTGAATGAAAGCCCATTTTTTAAAAATACTATTAAAAGCAGGGGCACTTTCATTCATCAACGTTTACAAAGCAGCCGTTTTGTTAAACAAAATTACCTTTCTTTCATGTAATTGGCAAGAGTCCATGAGCTAGTGACGTATGGGATATACCATACGTCCTACCAGGAGGGGCAAAGTTTCCCAAACCTCAAATTGCCTATAAATACACCCCCCACCACACCCACAATTCAGTATTACAAACTTTGCCTCCTATGGAGGTGGTGAAGTAAGTTTGTGCTAGATTTCTACGTTGATATGCGCTTCTCAGCTTTTTTGAAGCCCGGTTCCTCTCAGAGTGCAGTGAATGACAGAGGGATGTGAAGGGAGTATTACCTATTGAATACAATGGTCATCCTAACGGGGATCTATTTCATAGGTTCTCTGTTATCGGTCGTAGAGATTCATCTCCTACCTCCCTTTTCAGATCGACGATATACTCTTATATACCATTACCTCTGCTGATTCTCGTTTCAGTACTGGTTTGGCTATCTACTTTATGTAGATGAGTGTCTTTTGATAAGTATGTTTCCTTTATTTAAGACACTCAGCTTTGGTTTGGCACTTTATATTTAATGTTCTAAATATATGTTTGTACTTATATTTGGCATGATTCAGGTTTATCAGTATATTTCCTTTTTGCAGACTGTCAGTTTCATATTTGGGATAGAGATTATAATATATATATATATATATATATATATATATATATATATATATATATATATATATATATATATATATATATATATATATATATATATATATATATATAGGCACGCAGCTTTTTTGGCACGAGAATTACGTTTGTTGGCGTAATTTCGTCATTTCCGGAGTCTTAGTTGGCGCCGAGTTTATTCACGTAGTTGCGTCATCTATGACGCTTGTGTTTGTTGCAGACGTTTTTGGCGCCAAAAAATATTTTGTCAGTTGTGGGCGTCATTCTTGGTGCCAAATTTTTGACATTATTTAAGACTTCATTTATTTTTGCTTCTGGTTTCCAGAGGCTTATTTTGTTTTGCATTTCTTTCCCATTCCTGAAACTGTCATATAAGGAAATTGATAATTTTGCTTTATATGTTGTTTTTTCTCTTACATAATGTCTCAAACTGACCCTGTCTCAGAATCTACTACTGGAATCCTGCTGCCTGATGTCGGTTCTACCAAAGCTAAGTGCATTTGTTGAAAACTTGTGGTAACTGTTCCTCCGGCTGTAGTTTGTGATAGTTGTCATGACAAACTTTTACATGCAGACAATATTTCCATTAGTAGTAGTCCATTACTGGTTGCTGGTCCTTCAACATCTAATGCTCAGGATATTCCTGTTAATGTGAGAGAATTTGTTTCTAATTCCATTCAGAAGGCTTTGTCTGTCATACCGCCTTCTAATAAACGTAAAAGGTCTTTTAAAACGTCTCATAAAATTGATGAATTTTTAAATGACCGACAACATTCTGATTTATCTATCTCTGATGAGGATCTATCTGGTTCTGCCTCAGATATTGACACTAACAAATCTTCATATTTGTTTAAAATGGAGTATATTCGTTCCTTATTAAAAGAGGTGTTGATTGCATTAGATATGGAGGAGACTAGTCCTCTTGATATTAAAACTAGTAAACGTTTAAATTCGGTTTTAAACCTCATGTAGTTATTCCTGAGGTTTTTCCAGTTCCTGATGCTATTTCAGAAGTGATTTCTAGGGAATGGAATAGACTGGGTACTTCTTTTACTCCTTCAAGGTTTAAGAAATTGTATCCTTTGCCGATTGATAGATTGGAGTTTTGGGAAAAGATCCCCAAAGTTGATAGGGCCATCTCTACTCTTGCAAATCATACTACTATTCCTACGGCAGATAGTACTTCTTTTAAAGATCCTTTAGATAGGAAACGTGAATCTTATCTAAGGAAGGCTTATTTATGTTCAGGTCATCTTCTTAGGCCTGCTATTTCTTTGGCTGATGTTGCAGCTGCTTCAACTTTTTGGTTGGAAACCTTAGCGCAACAAGTACCAGATCATAATGTGTATAGCATTGTTAAGTTAATTCAACATGCTAATAATTTCATTTGTGATGCCATTTTTGATATCATTAGAATTGATGTTAGATATATGTCTTTAGCTATATTAGCTAGAAGAGCTTTATGGCTTAAATCTTGGAATGCTGATATGACTTCTAAATCAACGTTGCTAGCTCTCTCTTTCAAAGGTAATAAATTATTTGGTTCTCAGTTGGATTCAATTATTTCAACTGTCACTGGGGGGGGGAGGGAGCTTTTTTGCCTCAGGATAAAAAAAATCTAAGGGTAAATTTAAGGCTGCTAACCGTTTTCATTCCTTTCGACAAAATAAGGAACAGAAACCTGATCCTTCCCCTAAGGGAACTGTTTCCAATTGGAAGCCTTCTTCAGTCTGGAATCCAAGCCATTTAAAAGATCTAAATCAGCCCCCAAGTCCGCATGAATGTGCGGCCCTCATTCCAGCTCAGCTGGTAGGGGGCAGACTAAGATTTTTCAAGGATGTTTGGATCAATTCAGTCCAAAATCATTGAATTCAGAACATTGTCTCTCAGGGGTACAGAATAGGTTTCAAAGAAAAACCGCCTGTGGAAAGCTCAGGCTTTCCTGAAGTGTGTTTCAGACCTGGAGTTATCTGGGGTAATTGTGCCAGTTCCTTTTCAGGAACGGGGTCTGGGGTTTTATTCATATCTGTTCATTGTCCCAAAGAAGGAGAATTCTTTCAGACCAGTTCTGGATCTAAAAATTTTGAATCGTTATGCAAGAATACCAACATTCAAAATGGTGACTATAAGGACTATTCTGCCTTTTGTTCAGCAAGGGCATTATATGTCCACAATAGACTTACAGGATGCATATCTTCATATTCCGATTCATCCAGATCACTATCAGTTCCTGAGATTCTCTTTTCTAGACAAGCATTACCAATTTGTTGCTCTTCCTTTTGGCCTAGCGACAGCTCCAAGGATCTTTTCAAAGCTTCTCGGTGCCCTACTCTCTGTAATCAGAAAGCGGGGTATTGCGGTGTTTCCTTATTTGGACGATATCTTGGTACTTGCTCAGTCTTTACGTTCTGCAGAATCTCACACGAATCAACTAGTGTTGTTTCTTCAAAGACATGGTTGGAGGATCAATTTACCAAAAAGTTCTTTGATTCCTCAGACAAGGGTAACCTTTTTAGGTTTCCAAATAGATTCAGTATCCATGACTGTCTCTAACAGACAAGAGACGTCTGAAATTGGTTGCAGCGTGTCGGAACCTTCAGTTTCAATCTTTCCCTTCGGTAGCTATGTGCATGGAGGTTTTAGGTCTCATGACTGCAGCATTGGACGCGATCCCCTTTGCTCGTTTTTACATGAGACCTCTTCAGCTTTGTATGCTGAACCAATGGTGCAGGGATTATACAAAGATATCACAATTAATATCCTTAAATCCTGACTTGGTGTTAGATCACAATCATTTAGTTCAAGGGGCCTCTTTCGTTGGGCCAACCTGGACTGTGATCACAACAGATGCAAGTCTTTCAGGTTGGGAGCTGTCTGGGGAATCTGACAGCGCAGGGGGTTTGGAAATCTCAAGAGGCGAGATTACCAATCAATATTTTGGAACTTCGTGCGATTCTCAGAACTCTTCAGTTTTGGCCTCTACTGAAGAGAACCGTTTATTTGTTTTCAGACAGACAATGTCACAACCGTGGCGTATGTCAATCATCAGGGTGGGACTCACAGTCCTCAAGCTATGAAAGAAGTATCTTGTATACTTGCTTGGGCTGAATCCAGCTCCTGTCTAATTTCTGTGGTTCATATCCCAGGTATAGACAATTGGGAAGCGGATTATCTCAGTCGTCAGACTTTACATCTGGGAGAGTGGTCTCTTCACCCAGATGTGTTTTTTCAGATTGTTCAGATGTGGGGGCTTCCAGAAATAGATCTGATGGCTTCTCATCTAAACAGGAAACTTCCCAGGTATCTGTCCAGGTCCAGGGATCCTCAGGCGGAAGCAGTGGATGCGTTGTCGCTTCCTTGGAATTATCAACCTGCTTATATTTTTCCGCCTCTAGTAGTTCTTCCAAGAGTGATTTCCAAAATCATAATGGAGCGTTCGTTTGTACTGCTGGTGGCTCCAGCATGGCCACACAGGTTTTGGTATGCAGATCTTGTTCAGATGTCCACTTGCCAACCTTGGCCACTTCCGTTAAGGCCAGACCTATCTCAAGGCCCGTTTTTCCATCAGGATCTCAAAAAATTAAATTTGAAGGTATGGAGATTGAACGCTTAGTGCTTAGTCATAGAGGTTTCTCTGACTCAGTGATTAATACTATGTTGCAGGCTTGTAAATCTGTGTCTAGAAAGATTTATTATCGAGTTTGGAAGACTTACCTTTCATGGTGCTCTTCTCAAATTCTCTTGGCATTCTTTTAGAATTCCTAGAATTTTACAGTTTCTTCAGGATGGTTTAGATAAGGGTTTGTCTGCAAGTTCCTTGAAAGGACAAATCTCTAGCAATTTTTCTGTGGAACAGAACAGAAAGAGCAATCTTCCTGATATTCATTGTTTGTTCAGGCTTTGGTTCGTATCAAGCCTGTCATTAAATCAATCTCTCCTCCCTCCTTGGAGTCTTAATTTGGTTTTGAAGGCTTTAAGGCTCCTCCGTTTGAGCCTATGCATTCTCTGGACATTAAATTACTTTCTTGGAAAATATTGTTCCTTTTGGCCATCTCTTCTGCTAGAAGAGTTTCTGAATTATCTGCTCTCTCTTGTGAGTCTCCTTTTCTGATTTTTCATCAGGATAAGGCGGTTTTGCAGACTTCGTTTAAATTTTTACCTAAAGTTGTGAACTCTAACATTAGTAGAGAAGTTATTGTCCCTTCTTTGTGTCCTAATCCTAAGAATTCTTTGGAGAGATCTTTACATTCTTTGGATGTGGTTAGAGCTTTGAAATATTATGTTGAAGCTACTAAAGATTTCAGGAAGACTTCTAGTCTATTTGTTATCTTTTCTGGTTCTAGGAAAGGTCAGAAGGCTTCTGCCATTTCTTTGGCATCTTGGTTAAAGCTTTTGATTCATCATGCTTATTTTGGAGTCGGGTAAATCCCCGCCTCATAGGATTACGGCTCATTCTACTAGGTCAGTTTCCACTTCCTGGGCTTTTAAGAATGAAGCTTCTGTTGATCAGATTTGCAAAGCAGCAACTTGGTCGTCTTTGCATACTTTTACTAAATTCTACCATTTTGATGTTTTCTCTTCTTCAGAAGCAGTTTTTGGTAGAAAAGTACTTCAGGCAGCTGTTTCAGTTTGATTCTTCTGCTTATAAATTCAGTTTTTTTCATTATACAGATTAAAACTTTTGATTTGGGTTGTGGATTAATTTTTCAGCGGAATTGACCGTCTTTAATTTTATCCCTCCCTCTCTAGTGACTCTTGCGTGGAGTTCCACATCTTGGGTATTTGCTATCCCATACATCACTAGATCATTGACTCTTGCCAATTACATGAAAGAAAACAATTTATGTAACAATTTACCTGATAAATTCATTTCTTTCATATTGGCAAGAGTCCATGAGACCCACCCTTTTTTTTTTTTTTTCCCAACAAGCTTTATTTGGAATCAATAAAGAGAAAGAGGTACAATGTTAACAGAAGCCGTAGCAACATTACAGCTTGCGGGAGGACATATGTTCGTCCTAAACAATATAAACAGATGATTGTATAGAATTAGTCCTTATGTTCAAGTCTCTTTAATCCATATTATTGTAAACGATTAGGTCTCAGCAGGTCCAAACGTCCGTTGGTATTTTTAATTTAAACAAAGAAACAATATGATATAATAAACAACAATAAACATCAAACATCAAACAACAAACATTGCTGCGCAGCAGGAGACACTCCAGTATTATGGTTAAACAAATATAGGACCACCAGTTTATATAAGAAGATCTACCCAAGGTGGTATTCACCCGGGGGATGTGACATATAACATATAAGAGCATTGCATCGTCTCATTTCATCGTAGAATATATTTATTTTACATTACAGGGTTATGTTGCCATATATCAGGCCAACTCAGGAATTAATAAACATTGGTCCCATGTTAGTAGCCTTTAACTCTGTAGATCATGTGTCGAAAGACTAAATAATGTGTGAAGTTGGGCACTAGGGTATCCCCTGTCCCTACAGGAGCACGGGTATCTAGTGTGAATGCCTTGGGTAAGGAGGATTTATACCAATACAGTGGGTTGGGATAGTGTCGTAGCTTCCGAGTGGGTGTATGTCTCCCAATAAAATAACATGGAGCAGTAAAAATCTAGTCTGTTGGTTTTGTGATAATGAAATTTTTCTAGCGATAAGAGAAGTGTGACATTTCGTGACCATTCTAGCTTAGTGGGAGTGTTGCACTGTTTCCATAGTCTGGGGATTAATTGCTTAGCACCGCTAAGCATGATGTATAGTAGAGCGGTTTTGTACTTACATTTGATCCTGGGTGGCTTATTAAATAGCATCGTCAGGGGGTCAAAAGGGATGCTCTGTGAGAGCACTCTCTGGATTTCTCCATGAACGTCCGTCCAGTACCGCTGGAGGAGGGGACAGTCCCACCATATATGACTGAGGTTGCCGAGTTGCTTGCAACCTCTCCAGCAGAGTGGATCAGACCGTGGGTTGATCTTTGCCAGTCTGCTGGGATATAAATACCACCTCCCCAGTAATTTCATATTGGTCTCTGTGATACTCATTGATGAGGGCGCCTTACCCATTTGCTGGAATATGGCATCCCAAGTCTTTAAAGGAATAGACATGCCCAGCTCGGCTTCCCAGACATTAGTGTATGGCGGTAGATTTTTAGAATGTACTGCAATTAAAATTTTATAGGCTGCCGAGAGCGTACCCCTCGTCACCTGTGGGGACCAGCAAAGCGTCTCAAAGGGGGTTAAACTGCGGACAAGAAAAGATTTGCCTCTATGACTAGAGAGAAAGTGGGAGAGCTGCAAGTATTCCAACCATCTAGTAAAGAAGGGGATATCTTTATCGACTATTGCAGCTTTAGATAGGATAGTCCCATTCTCGATAACTTGGCAACAAGGTAAGCCCGCCGAAACAGTGTAGGAATCTCCTGACCAGCAGTGCCGCAGCGGGGGGAAGTCTCCATTGTGGAGTAAGGGAGTTAGCGGGGAAGGGATTGAAGAGATACCTCTCTGGTTACTAGCGAGGCGGTCCCATGTAAAAAGTGTAGCTGACACTAATGTAGGGGTGTGCAATGGCATATTTCTGTGATATCTAGAGGTCCAGCAAAGTGCCCCTAAACTCTTAGTGCCTACCAGGTCCTGCTCAAGTTTCACCCACTCCTTGTCATTGATATTTTTACACCAGTCTACTATTCTAGTCAGTTGTGCCGCCTGGTGATAGAACATAAGGTTGGGTACTCCCAAGCCTCCTCTGTCCCTGTTTCTATAGAGTGTGGACTTAGACATTCTAGGGTGTTTATGCGCCCAAATAAAATCATTAACAAACGCCTGCGCAGCACCTAAGAATTGGGAAGAGAGTTGTATAGGGACCGTCTGAAATAGATAAAGAAAGCGGGGTAAGATGCTCATCTTAAAAGCCTGAATCCTTCCCAGCCAAGATAGATGTTTATTCCGCCAAGCCAACAGGTCCGTTCTTATGGTTTTAAGCAGGGTCTGGTAATTCGCTTGAAATAAGGAGTCTCTAGAAAGTGAAATCTGTATTCCCAGATATTTGATGGTATCGTGTTTTTGTGTGAAATGGAATTGTGAGATAATTTTGTTAGCTATATGTCCAGTGATCCCGACCCCTATAAATTCGGATTTTGACATTTATTTTAAAATTAGATAAGCTGCTATATTGCTCGATGATCGGCATTAATGCAGAGAGAGACTGTAAGGGGGAAGTAAAGGAGAATAGCACATCATCGGCATAGAGTGTTTTATATTGCGTATCTGCAATTTGAATGCCATGTATTTTATCGTCATCCCTAACTTTAGCTGCTAGTACCTCCATAGCTAGGATAAAAAGTAGGGGGGGAAAGAGGGCAGCCCTGTCTTGTTCCGTTTAATATGGGAAGGGGATCTGACAAAGAATCATTCAATTTAATACGGGCCTTCGGTTTATTATAGAGAGCAAATATTTTCCCTATCAGGGTCTCCCCCATGCCAAATCTTTCTAAAGTGGATCTCAGGAATAGCCAATCCAGCCTATCAAAGGCCTTCTCGGCATCGATGGTCAAAAAAATAGACGGTATGTTGTGTGTTCGGGAATATTCTAACAGATTAAGCACCTTGAGAGTATTATCGCGTGCCTCTCTATGGGGCACAAAACCTACTTGGTTTAGGTGTATCAGAGACGGCAGGAACTTGTTAATTCTAGAGGCTATAAGTTTCGCATAAAGCTTTACGTCTACATTCAGTAATGATATGGGGCGGAAATTAGAAGGGGTATCAGGAGGCTTGCCGGGCTTAGAGATTACAGCAATGTGGGCTTCAAGCATGGTGGGAAGGAATGGGTGTTCTCCGTGTTCGGTGTTAAATATGGTGCATAGGTGAGGAAGGAGGATTGATGCGAATTTCTTGTAATATGAAGCGGTGAAGCCATTCGGGCCTGGACTTTTGCCCGCGGGGAGTTGTTTAAGGGCAGCTAGAATTTCTATCGGTGAGAACGGGGCTTCTAATTCCTCCGCCTGGTCGGGGGTGAGCTGGGGAAGGGACGTGTTCAGTAGATACGTCTTTATGATGCTTTCACTATCAGCAAGTGCTGCGGGTTTTGGTAAATTATATAGTTCAGAGTAGTATGTCAGAAATTGGGAGAGGATTTCGGGCGTAGTATTCACTTTTTGTTGTGTAGGGGTGCTTATCTCATGTATATAGGATTTTAGTTTTTTCAACTTAAGGGAGCGGGCCAGAAGTTTGCCAGCCCGGTTACTCTCAAAATAAAATTTCTGTCTAGTTTTAAGGGCCAAAATGTTAGCTTCATTTATTAATTGGTCGTGTACTGTCTTTCTAGCCTTTTCCAGGTCTGCGAGAATTTGTGGGGAAGTAGGGTCACGCTTATGATCATACTCTAGCTTGGAAAGCAGGTCAGTGGAAGCTTTATACAGCGATCTCGCTTTCTGTCTGGCCTGGGCTTGGTACTTAATGAATTCCCCCCTTATGAAGCATTTGTGTGCCTCCCACACAATAAAGGGGTCTGTCTCAGGTAGGGAGTTAAAGTGGAAATATTCGGGGAGGAGTTTCTCTAACTTGTCTTTGAAATCGGGGAAATTTAGTAAATTTTCGTCCAACCTCCAAAGGAAAGCGGATTTGGGGACAGAGGGCCACTGAAGCCGCGTAAGAACCGCAGAGTGGTCTGACCATACTGTATGAGAGAGCCTGGAAGATAAAACATTGGCTAGACCTTTTTGGTTTGCTAGATGGTAGTCAATTCTGCTGTAAGAGCGGTGGGGGGCAGAAAAGAAAGTGTAATCTCTCTTCCCAGGATTTTTGAATCTCCAAATATCAAATAGTGTCTGATCTAGCATTATCTGCCATAGTTGTTTAATTGTGTGCTTTGGGGTCAAAGGCCTGGGGTTGGTAGTATCAAGATTCGGTTGTATGGGGATATTGAGGTCTCCCCCAAGATAAAGGGCTCCAATCCCATGGTCAAGGATTTGTGCAAAGCATTTTTTTAAAAAAGGGAGTTGTCTAACATTAGGAGCATACATGCTGACCAGTTATAGGGGAGCCAAATAGTAAGCCTGTGATACATAAAAATCTGCCTTCATTGTCTGTATGTGTTTGTATGGGTGTAAAGGGTAAGTGTTTACTCATGAGGATACTCACCCCATTGCGTTTATGATCAAAAGAGCTATGGAAACATTGTGTGTAGTACCCCCCAAAATAACCTGGTTCTCTACCCTTTAAAAAATGGGTCTCCTGCAGAAAGATAATATCACCCCCCTTTCTGCGGAGGTCACGCATAGCTAGGGAGCGCTTTTTGGCAGAGTTTAAACCCTTGGCGTTCTGACTAAGCAGTGTTATAGTTTTGCTATTACTTGCGGCCATAATGTGATAATGAGATCGAATACATAGTTATACATGGCACATGGTAAACTCTATACTTCCTGTGGGTCTGTGTATGAGAGTGTGATTCGGGACAAACCTGCGAACCTGTGTCTCCGTAGCGCAGCATTAGCAATAAAACCATTAAGCTAATTTTTAACAAATAGCATAAATGAAATTGATGTGAAAAGTATCTTAATAACATAAAAGTCATGTGACAAAAAACTGTGTAAGGGGGGAGTATTAATCAGCTACCACTCCTAGCACAATACTCTGAATTCTGTCTACTGCCCGATGGCCACCTCGTCTGACCTCTGGTAGGAGGGGGCCCACTTCCGCGGGTCCCCTACCCAGAGGCCCGAGGAAATGAACGGCGATCATCATGCATAAAAATTCCCTGCTTCCGCAGGGAGGGAAGAGCAATTAATAACAGAGATTCAAATGAAACTAATAAACACATATAGAAATAACATTAGTCATACTTTACCAAGGCTCCTATCCAACATGGGGAGTAACACGGCCTGTCTCGGCTGCTAATACAGAAAGAAAGAGAAAAAAAAAAAAAAGGGAAAAGTCTCATACGAGGGGGAACCCTCGCAAAAAAAAAAAAAAAAAAGTCTCAAATTTAGAGAGTTTTAATGTTCCGCTGGCTGTGTGCTCTTTGGTTTAGAAGGTACTCGGTGCCAGTTTCCCGGCTCCTGTCTGGCCGGTCTCTTCTTCCTAGGAGGCTTTGCTGATTCTTCCACAGAGAATCCCGCCGGGGGGTCGATTTCCAGTGCGGCACAGAAATCACTGATGTCATCTTGAGACTTGCAGATCAATTTTCTGTTCCCGTGTAAAACATAAAGATGAAATGGGAACCCCCATCTGTAAAGGATCTTCTTTTGGCGAAGGAGCATGGTTAAACAAGATAAATCCCTTCTCCTCTGTAAAGTCCTTTGAGATAAATCTTGGTAAAGTTGAAGGACCACCCCCCGAAACTTCACAGGCTGATTTTTTCAGGAGAGGTTCAGGAGCTCCTCTTTCTCACAAAACTCCTTAAACTTCATAATGATATCTCTGGGGGGTGCCGTGTCAGGGGGTTTCGGTCTAAGGGCCCTGTGGGCTCTGACCCATGGAATGTCTGTGGTAGGTGAGGTATTCCTAAGGTGGGCAAACAAAGCAGGTAGGTAGAGTGGGAAGTCCTTAGGCAGCACCGATTCTGGCACTCCGCGAATCCTAAGATTCTTCAGACTGCGATTTTCAAGATCTTCAATCTTATCATGAAGTTCAGCAATAAGCGTCGTGTGATGATTTGTGGTGTCCTGGGTCTCGTTAATTTCTACTTGAAGTTGATCGGTGAACTCTTCAAGCGCCTCTACCCTGTTACCCACTGAGTGCAGGTCCTGCTTTATCTCAGCGATTTCTTCTCGTACGCAGGACCGAATGATATCCGCTATGTCCTGTTTGGACGCTAGTTTAGATAGAATATTGTTGGGTACAGGGGTACTTTCTTCCGCGTCGTCTATATTCCTCTGTGGGACTGACAACTTTTTTTAATGGTGAGACACTGATCTCCCTATTCGCCATATTTTTTGATCCTGGGGGAGAAAAATATTGATCCACCAGGCTGTCTTTATGGCCAGATGATTTTGGTGTCTTGTTAAGCTTTGCAGAGCGTTTGGCATTCATGGTATATCATAGGTTTCTGTGTGCTTATATGGTGAGCCCCTCCTCTCTGTGCTGGCCCTGCTATATCAGTGGAATGTGTGGCAGTCCCTCCAATTTTAGCTTAACTACAATAAAGTCCCGCAAGTAATTTAATGGCCTGTATCTTTGCAAAGGCCTTCTGTGAAAAATGAGGCCCCTTTTCTCCCCTCTATACAAAATATTCCCTTTTACCTGCTATTTCATTTCTTTATGCAGGATGCTCTGTGTTAAGCTGATTTCAGGGTGTAAGCAGGTACAGCCGTTTATCATACGGGCTGCAGTAGAGGGCTAATATACTCAATTCTGCCTATGGTAGCAGGAAGATCTGTGGTTGTGATTATGCGACCATGTGGCTTGAGGATCAGGGAGAGCAGGTGTCAGTCGCTAAGGTAATCTTGTGACCCCCTCTGGCCACAATTTTTGAAAGGGAGACAGAGAGAGGGGAATCAGAAGCCGGTGTCAGCGTAAGTGTAGTCTCTTTAATAGGGGACCGCGATCTGCAGCCACTGTTTAATGCAGCTTTAGGCCTCACTATGGCCGCTTCCTGTCTTTTGCGGAAGTATGCGCCTTTAATTTATTCCGGTGCGCGTGGTTGTGATGGCCCCCTTTGCTTGCCTTAGAAGCCAGCAGCGGTCAGATTGTCCGCTAGAAAATCTTTAGGGCACTATTCACCCGGCAGGACCGGCTTTGTTACAGCAAGCGGCGGTGTGCTATACGGTGAGTTAAATAGTTGCGGCACTTTTGAAGAGACCGGGCCTATCCGGCTAAGCTGCAGTAGATCGCCGTGGAGAGGTGGGAAGTTGGCGAGATGATAGTTCTGCAATGCTCCTTGCTTAAAGCATGTCACCGGTCATCTCTGGGGTGTTTATATCTTGGCAATCAGGCAGGGCTAAGGGATATTGTGGTGCTGATTAACGGAGCTATGGAATTACGCAGCCATCTTAGCTTCTGCCAAGCTCCGCCCCCCGAGACCCACCCTTTTTATGGTGGTTATTTTTTTGTACAAAGCACAATTATTCCAATTCCTTGTTGATGCTTTTTGCTCCTTTCTTATCACTCCACTTCTTGGCTATTCGTTAAACTGAATTGTGGGTGTGGTGGGGGGTGTATTTATAGGCATTTTGAGGTTTGGGAAACTTTACCCCTCCTGGTAGGATTGTATATCCCATACGTTACTAGCTCATGGACTCTTGCCAATATGAAAGAAATTTATGAGGTAAATTCTTACATAAATTATGTTTTTTTTCTTTTCACTGCTACAGCAGCTTCCCCCACCTAGAGATCCTCTATTCAAACGTCAGCAATGACTGATCTGGCTTCCTCCAATCACAGCATGGCCTCAGGCAATGACTACCCTGGGTTGAAAGCTGTGATTGGAGGAAGCCGGATTAGTCATTGCTGACGTGTGAATAGAGGATCTCCAGGTGGGGGAAGCTGCTGCAGCAGTGAAGAAAAAAAAAAAAAGGAATTTTTTTTTAACAAAATGGCTGTTTTGTAAAGTTTGATGAATGAAAGTGCCCCTGTTTTGAATAGTATTTTTAAAAAACAGGCTTTCATTCACCAAAGTTTACATTCACTTTAAGGATACGTTTCCTGTGGTTGTTATTTAGTCTTCAGATGTGGCTGCACCTAAAGGAACATTTTAGCCCCAAGTGTACCTAGAAATAAGCCACAGTTGGCTTAACACCAGGGGGTACTACAAACGTGGCTTCACTAAAATGTATAGCATGCAGTCACACCAGGGTCAGTTCCAATTTCCAATGAGCTGTCACTCAAAAGTATTTTGTCCAACGATCTGTACAAATTGTAGGACAACCCTCATTTGGCCAAGTGCTTCCACTGTGATAAACAGTATGTCGGAGTCACTACTTGGGAAGTTCATGTGAGGATTAGGGAACACCTTAAAAGACATTTCATTACCATATACAATAAGAACGTAACCACCTTTAGAAGGCAAATCCTAGAGTATAGTAAAAGGTCATCTAGGGGTGGCAATAGGGCAGCTAAACTTTTGAGGAGAGAGGTGCTTAGGAATTTTTAACTCAAGACTAGGAGACCAAATGGTTTCAACACAACCTGTGATGTTATTACTTTCTGGAGACAAGTTTTGTGACTTGTACATTTTCTTTAGCTCTTATTTTGTAACACTTTATATCTTTTCTTTTGTGGTATTAACCCTTGTTATACATTAAGTGTTCTTTGACTTAAAGGGACACTGAACCCAAATTTTTTCTTTTGTGATTCAGATAGCGCATGAAATTTTAAGCAAATACTATTATCAAATTGTCTTCATTCTCTGGATATCTATTTGAAATGCAAGAATGTAAGTTTAGATGCCGGCCTATTTTCGGTGAACAACCTGGGTTGTTCTTGCTGATTGGTGGATAAATTCATCCACCAATAAAAAAACAGAATTTATGTTTACCTGATAAATTTCTTTCTCCTACGGTGTGTCCGGTCCACGGCTTCATCCTTACTTGTGGGATATTCTCTTCCCCTACAGGAAATGGCAAAGAGAGCACACAGCAAGAGCTGTCCTTATAGCCCCCCCTCTGGCTCCGCCCCCCAGTCATTCGACCGATGGTTAGGAGAAAAAGGAGAAACTATAGGGTGCCGTGGTGACTGTAGTGTATAAAGAAAGAAATTTTTCAAACCTGATTAAAAACCAGGGCGGGCCGTGGACCGGACACACCGCTGGAGAAAGAAATTTATCAGGTAAACATAAATTTTGTTTTCCCCAACATTGGTGTGTCCGGTCCACGGCTTCATCCTTACTTGTGGGAACCAATACCAAAGCTTTAGGACACGGATGAAGGGAGGGAGCAAATCAGGTTACCTAAACAGAAGGCACCACGGCTTGCAAAACCTGTCTCCCAAAAACAGCCTCCGAAGAAGCATAAGTATCGAATTTGTAAAATTTGGCAAAAGTATGCAGAGAAGACCAAGTCGCTGCCTTACAGATCTGATCAACAGAAGCCTCGTTCTTGAAGGCCCATGTGGAAGCCACAGCTCTAGTAGAATGAGCTGCAATTCGTTCAGGAGGCTGCCGTCCGACAGTCTCATAAGCCAATCGGATGATGCTTTTCAGCCAAAAAGAAAGGAGGTAGCAGTAGCTTTCTGCCCTCTCCTCTTACCAGAATACACGACAAACAAGGATGAAGTTTGTCTGAAATCCTTTGTTGCTTCTAAATAGAATTTCAAAGCACGGACCACATCTAGGTTGTGTAACAAACGTTCCTTCTTCGAAACTGGATTCGGACATAGGGAAGGAACAACTATTTCCTTGTTAATATTCCTGTTGGAAACTACTTTTGGAAGAAAACCAGGTTTGGTACGTAAAACTACCTTATCTGCATGAAATACCAGATAGGGAGGAGTACACTGTAAAGCAGATAATTCAGAAACTCTTCTAGCAGAAGAAATAGCAACCAAAAACAGAACTTTCCAAGATAGTAACTTAATATCTATGGAATGCAAAGGTTCAAACGGAACCCCTTGAAGAACTGAAAGAACTAAATTTAGACTCCATGGAGGAGTCAAAGGTCTGTATACAGGCTTGATTCTGACTAAAGCCTGTACAAACACCTGTATATCTGGCACTGCTGCCAGACGTTTGTGCAACAAAACAGACAGAGCAGATATCTGTCCTTTTAGAGAACTAGCTGACAAACCTTTATCCAAACCCTCTTGGAGAAAGGAAAGTATCCTCAGAATTTTAATTTTACTCCAAGAGTATCCCTTGGAGTCGCACCAACAGATATATTTTTTCCATATCTTATGGTAAATTTTCCTAGTCACAGGCTTCCTGGCCTGAATCAGAGTATCTATAACCGAATCTGAAAACCCACGCTTAAATAGAATCAAGCATTCAATTTCCAAGCAGTCAGTTGCAGAGACACTAGATTTGGATGTTCAAATGGACCTTGTACTAGAAGATCCTGTCTCAAAGGTAGCTTCCATGGTGGAGCCGATGACATATTCACCAGGTCTGCATACCAAGTCCTGCGTGGCCACGCAGGAGCTATCAGAATCACCGAGGCCTTCTCCTGTTTGATCCTGGCTACAAGCCTGGGAAGGAGAGGGAACGGTGGAAACACATAAGCTAGATTGAACGACCAAGGCGCCACCAATGCATCCACTAGTATCGCCTTGGGATCCCTGGATCTGGACCCGTATCGAGGAACCTTGTAGTTCTGACGAGACGCCATCAGATCCATATCTGGAGTGCCCCATAGTTGAGTTAACTGGGCAAAGACCTCCGGGTGGAGTTCCCACTCCCCCGGATGGAAAGTCTGACGACTCAAATAATCTGCCTCCCAGTTGTCTACTCCTGGGATGTGAATTGCAGATAGATGGCAGGAGTGATCCTCCGCCCATTTGATGATCTTGGATACCTCTCATCGCCAAGGAACTCTTTGTTCCCCCTGATGATTGATGTACGCTACAGTCATGTTGTCCGACTGAAATCTTATGAACCTGGCCTTCGCTAGCTGAGGCCAAGCCAGGAGCGCATTGAATATCGCTCTCAGTTCCAAAATGTTTATCGGGAGAAGAGACTCTTCCCGAGACCATAGACCCTGAGCTTTCAGGGAGTCCCAGACCGCGCCCCAGCCTAAGAGACTGGCGTCGGTCGTGACGATGACCCACTCTGGTCTGCGGAAACTCATTCCCTGAGACAGGTGATCCTGAGTCAACCACCAGCGGAGTGAGTCTCTGGTTACCTGGTCTACTTGAATCTGGGGAGACAAGTCTGCATAATCCCCATTCCACTGTTTGAGCATGCACAGTTGCAATGGTCTTAGATGAATTCGAGCAAAAGGAACCACGTCCATTGCTGCAACCATTAAACCTATTACCTCCATGCACTGAGCTATGGAAGGCTGAGTTATAGATTGAAGAACTTGACAAGCGTTTAGAAGCTTTAACTTTCTGACCTCTGTCAGAAATATTTTCATTTTTACAGAATCTATTATTGTTCCCAGAAAAGGAACCCTTGTGGACGGGGACAGGGAACTCTTTTCTATGTTCACCTTCCACCCGTGAGACCTGAGAAAGGCTAATACAATATCTGTATGAGCCCTTGCATTGGAAAGAGACGATGCTTGGATTAGAATGTCGTCTAGGTAAGGTGCTACAGCAATTCCCCTCGGCCTTAGCACCGCTAGAAGGGACCCTAGCACCTTTGTGAAAATTCTGGGAGCAGTGGCTAAACCGAATGGAAGAGCCACGAACTGATAATGTTTGTCCAGAAAGGCGAACCTCAGGAACTGATGATCTTTGTGGATAGGAATATGCAGGTACGCATCCTTTAAGTCCACGGTAGTCATATATTGACCCTCCTGGATTGTTGGTAAAATTGTCCGAATGGTTTCCATTTTGAAAGATGGAACTCTGAGGAATTTGTTTAGAATTTTTAAATCCAGAATTGGTCTGAAGGTTCCCTCTTTTTTGGGAACTACGAACAGGTTTGAGTAAAAACCCAGGCCTTGTTCCGCTGTTGGAACTGGGTGTATCACTCCCATCTTTAATAGGTCTCCTACGCAATGTAAGAATGCCTGTCTCTTTATCTGGTCTGAAGATAAGCGAGACATGTGGAACCTTCCCCTTGGAGGAAGTTCCTTGAACTCTAGAAGATACCCCTGAGAGACTATTTCTAGTGCCCAGGGATCCGGAACATCTCTTGCCCAAGCCTGAGCAAAGAGAGAAAGTCTGCCCCCTACTAGATCCGTTGCTACTTGTTCAGAGCGGCAAAGAGAATGACTGGGGGGCGGAGCCAGAGGGGGGGGGGCTATATGGACAGCTCTTGCTGTGTGCTCTCTTTGCCATTTCCTGTAGGGGAAGAGAAAATCCCACAAGTAAGGATGAAGCCGTGGACCGGACACACCAATGTTGGAGAAAAGTGCTGTCAAGAGTCAGCCAAAAAAAAATCTTAGATGCCTTCTTTTGCAAATAAAGATAGCAAGAGAACAAATAAAAATGAATAGTAGTAATTAGAAAGTTGCTTAAAAACTGCATGCTCTATCTGAATCATGAAAGAAAACATTTGGGTTCAGTGTCCCTTTAAGTTTTATGTGGGCATCTTGTAATTTTTACCAGGAAGAGGTTTACTTCATAAGTTGGTGAGTTCAACTGTTCTATTTTTTCATTTAGTTTTTGACAATTAAGAAGTGTTTCTCTAGTGGCCTTGGATTAGGCTATTGTATGTCACTATTGAATGAACCCTCTTACTCTGTTGATTTCATGCAAAATTGAATGTATTTACTGATTTACTATTATGTCTACTTAAAAAAATGTGGGTTCTATATCCCTTTAACTTTCATTATTTCATGATTCATACAGAGCATGCAATTTTAGGCAACTTTCTAATTTACTTCGTTCTTTTGGCACTTACAAGCTAGCCCATTTTTGGTTCAGCATCGTGGGTAGAGCTTCATGATTGGTGGCTACATTTAACCACCATTAACTAAAAAGTTGAGTTCAGTATCCCTTTAATCTGTTTAAATTTCTTAACTATTGTCTGAAGTGTCCAGGAGCGCTATGTTTAGTGATAGTCAGCATGAACCAATGACATTTGAGTAAAGAGTATTTAATGTGTGCTCATGATTGGATTACACAATGTCCCTTACCACTAGGGGATGCCCTGTTTTTAATGCATACCAATAAAGGATTGTAAGTTTAAGGATTGACGTCCTCCTTTTGCTACATCCCCGGCTGGTAAGGAACATTGTGCACTTCATTTAATATAACCCATGGAAAGGGCTTTCCTGATATCCAGCAGCGCCAAATATAGGAAGTACTAGGAGTCAGTGGTGCAATACTGAAGTAGGAGAGAACCGCATCCCACAAGCGCGAAGACAGTGGATGGAGTGACTAAACGAACGACAAGTGAGAAATAAGTGGAACGTTTGTTATGAACTGTTCATGATTCCTTACTCTCATACACATAGTGGTAGTGGCTCCTCGACAGAGATTATATAATACATTGATCCATCCGATTATTGCACATTACGCTGTTAAGTCTAACCATGACAGAAAAGTTTAACATGGTTAGTAAAGTGTTAAAGAACCATGAGCAACATATGAATAACTACCTTATTAGTGTCAGATCGGTCCACTCAGTCAACTGACCAATAGACCTCCAATACCTTAGGTTTCTAAAAGGACAGCCATGAATTTAAGTGGAGCAACAATTATACAATATTGAACATATGTCTATTACAATATTGAAGCCTAAGCCTCAAGATAGAGAAAGTGCGCTAACAAGCTAAAAGTATACACACCACATTAAAGGATATTTACATTTATTAAATGAAATAGACAAATTACATCAAAAATATATAGAAATTAGCGGTAGGGACGTCTCCCTTGTATAAGAAATAATAGTCCGTGCAAATATTTGCAAATAGCAGCTAACAATAAGTAGGATGTAAATAAATGTTAAAAAACAAATGTTAAAAAACAATCAATCTTAAATGTATGGCATAATATTGATACTATTCATAAAAGCAAGGATTATTAATAAAAACGAGCACCAAGTCCAGAAATATAATCACAGTGTAGATGGCCGTGTGCAAATGAGCATCAATATTGTAGCATTACGGCTTGAGTTCGTAACAAATTGGTGCCACAAACAGATACAATGTACTGTACCGTGAGTCAAGAGGGTACTTGGAGGGTGTTACCGAGGAAAGGGAATCTTACGGTCAATGCTTGGACCTCGGCTGCAGTGACTGCCGTTCCTGGAAAGTTGCAGTGTACAGACCTCTGCACATGTGAGTCGGCGTCTGACGTCACAAACTTCCGCTCTTCTCAGGTAATGGGTTGTCGTTCCAGCAGCGTGAGAAAGAAAACAGCTGATTGCTGTGTGCTGATGAGAACTTGCTGCAAGAGCAGATTTAACTGCTGTAGATGTATCCGTTGTTCCAATAAACTGGTAGGGCACAAGTTATCCCTTACCTTGGGATATACAAAGATACTGGTAACCCGGGTTAAAGTTGCAGTACAGGCTGTACTGAGATATCCCTTAGTGTTTCAAAGATACAGTGTCACAGTGTCACATATGCAAGTGACGCGTTTCGCCCTCCCTTGGGCTTTATCAAGACATCTTTTTAAGTAGACATAATAGTAAATCAGCACACAGCAATCAGCTGTTTTCTTTCTCACGCTGCTGGAACGACAACCCATTACCTGAGAAGAGCGGAAGTTTGTGACGTCAGACGCCGACTCACATGTGCAGAGGTCTGTACACTGCAACTTTCCAGGAACGGCAGTCACTGCAGCCGAGGTCCAAGCATTGACCGTAAGATTCCCTTTCCTCGGTAACACCCTCCAAGTACCCTCTTGACTCACGGTACAGTACATTGTATCTGTTTGTGGCACCAATTTGTTACGAACTCAAGCCGTAATGCTACAATATTGATGCTAGTTTGCACACGGCCATCTACACTGTGATTATATTTCTGGACTTGGTGCTTGTTTTTATTAATAATCCTTGCTTTTATGAATAGTATCAATATTATGCCATACATTTAAGATTGATTGTTTTTTAACATTTGTTTTTTAACATTTATTTACATCCTACTTATTGTTAGCTGCTATTTGCAAATATTTGCACGGACTATTATTTCTTATACAAGGGAGACGTCCCTACCGCTAATTTCTATATATTTTTGATGTAATTTGTCTATTTCATTTAATAAATGTAAATATCCTTTAATGTGGTGTGTATACTTTTAGCTTGTTAGCGCACTCTCTCTATCTTGAGGCTTAGGCTTCGTTATTGGTCATATATTTGTGTCTGATACAAGCAGAGATTGTATCTTTAGAGTAAGTGTTTAGCAATACCATCCTTAGCGCGCACCAATCCACTTTTTTTAGATCTATTACAATATTGGGCAGATCATTTATAGAGGACATGTCATTTTGTTTCTTACCCTTCATACTACTTCTAACAGTTGCAAATACATCAGTTTGTTTTATTATCAGGATTGGATTAGTTAGGTCTATGATTAAGGCAGTAACCGTCGAAATATGCAAGACAGATATGTGCTGCCTGTCATTACTTTTTTTTATCACTATAGGAGTATCCACATTTATTAAAGGGACAGTCTAGGCCAAAATAAACTTTCATGATTCAGATAGAGCATGTAATTTTAAACAATTTTCCAATTTACTTTTATCACCAATTTTGCTTTGTTCTCTTGGTATTCTTAGTTGAAAGCTTAACCTAGGAGGTTCATATGCTAATGTCTTAGACCTTGAAGGCCACCTCTTTTCAGAATGCATTTTAACAGTTTTCACCACTAGAGGGTGTTAGTTCGTATGTTTCATATAGATAACACTGTGCTCGTGAAGTTATCTGGGAGCAGGCACTGATTGGCTAAACTGCAAGTCTGTCAAAAGAACTAAAATAAAGGGGCAGTTTGCAGAGGCTTAGATACAAGATAATCAGAGGTTAAAAGTATATTAATATAACTGTGTTGGTTATGCAAAACTGGGAATGGGTAATAAAGGGATTATCTATCTTTTAAAACAAAAATTCTGGTGTAGACTGTCCCTTTAATAAAAATTGCTTTCGAAGCTCACTGGCATTTGTGTTTATCAGTTTGTTTTCCCAACTTCAGCACTTGTGTCTCATTCCTCCTATTTTAAGTACGATTGACTGTTCTAGGGGGAGCAGCACACCAGCCAATCAGCTCAGGAGGAGGGGTCACTCCGCACTATGCAGAGTGGGGACCCAGACCATGAGTAAGGAAGTAACAGAAGGTCCAGCTACACCGCTTTTAAACTGGTGAGAGATAAACCACTGGACTGTTTCCTTGGCGTTATACGTTTCTATATGGTGGTGGTCCTATAGAGTGTTTTAGATGTTCACTCATTGGCTACATAATAGGCCATAGTTTATTTTTTGTTAAAGGGACAGTAAAGTCAAAATTCCACTCATGATTCAGATAGAGCATGTGATTGTAAACAACTTTCCATTTTACTTCTTTTATCTAATTTGCTTTGTTCTCTTGGTATTTTTTGTTCAAAAGCACACCTATGTAAGCAATACAGTAATGGGAGCTAGCTGCTGATTGGTGGATGTTCATATATGCCTTGTCATTGGCGCACTTGATGTGTTCAGCTAGCAACCAGTAGTACATGGCTGCTCCAACAAAAGATAGCAAGAGAATTAAACAATTTTGATAATAGAACTAAAATGGAAATTAGTTTAAAATTATATGGTCTAAATCATGAAAGAAAAATGTTGGGTTTCATGAGCATTTGCAAGAGTTCAGTGTGAAATGTTAAAATTTGTCAGCATCATTTGAAAATTCAGAGCAAGTGCTATTGCATTGTCTTTTTATTATGCATTTGATGATTATACAATTACTTTGTGTTTAATAGTCCTTTAATTATACTGTGTTCTCCACTGAAAAAAGGTTATCAGCTGAGTTGCATTATGAAGTAGCCAGGTGACCACAATGTAAAACTTTGCATTTTACGTTCTTAATAAATGTTAGTTAAGCTAAAAAAAAATTATATAAATTTAACAAATGGATATAAAATTTGAGTACAATGTCCCTTTAACAAGCAATAAGTTTGTTTTATTACAAGCTTTATTTTAAGAAAGGGGCAAATTAAAAGAAAAATCATGTAAGTATGAGCAACAAGCTTCACTTATTTTGCAGATTACGGCTATTGAAAGGCTCTCACAATCAGTTATGCAATAACCCCCATTCTCATTTTAAAAGGTAGATAACACTCCATCTTAAAAAACATAATTTATGCTTACCTGATAAATTCCTTTCTTCTGTTGTGTGATCAGTCCACGGGTCATCATTACTTCTGGGATATAACTCCTCCCCAACAGGAAATGCAAGAGGATTCACCCAGCAGAGCTGCATATAGCTCCTCCCCTCTACGTCAGTCCCAGTCATTCGACCAAGAAACAACGAGAAAGGAGTAACCAAGGGTGAAGTGGTGACTGGAGTATAATTTAAAAGATATTTACCTGCCTTAAAACAGGGCGGGCCGTGGACTGATCACACAACAGAAGAAAGGAATTTATCAGGTAAGCATAAATTATGTTTTCTTCTGTTATGTGTGATCAGTCCACGGGTCATCATTACTTCTGGGATACCAATACCAAAGCAAAAGTACACGGATGACGGGAGGGATAGGCAGGCTCATTATACAGAAGGAACCACTGCCTGAAGAACCTTTCTCCCAAAAATAGCCTCCGAAGAAGCAAAAGTGTCAAATTTGTAAAATTTGGAAAAAGTATGAAGCGAAGACCAAGTTGCAGCCTTGCAAATCTGTTCAACAGAGGCCTCATTCTTAAAGGCCCAAGTGGAAGCCACAGCTCTAGTGGAGTGAGCTGTAATTCTTTCAGGAGGCTGCTGTCCAGCAGTCTCATAGGCTAAACGTATTATGCTACGAAGCCAAAAAGAGAGAGAGGTAGCAGAAGCTTTTTGACCTCTCCTCTGTCCAGAGTAAACGACAAACAAGGAAGAAGTTTGGCGAAAATCTTTAGTTGCCTGCAAGTAGAACTTGAGGGCACGAACTACATCCAGATTGTGTAAAAGACGTTCCTTCTTTGAAGAAGGATTTGGACACAAGGATGGGACAACAATCTCTTGATTGATGTTCCTGTTAGTGACTACCTTAGGTAAGAACCCAGGTTTAGTACGCAGAACTACCTTGTCTGAGTGAAAATTCAGATAAGGGGAATCACAATGTAAGGCTGATAACTCCGAGACTCTTCGAGCCGAGGAAATAGCCATTAAAAACAGAACTTTCCAAGATAACATTTTTATATCAATGGAATGAAGGGGTTCAAACGGAACACCCTGTAAAACGTTAAGAACTAAGTTTAAACTCCATGGTGGAGCAACAGCTTTAAACACAGGCTTGATCCTAGCTAAAGCCTGACAAAAGGACTGGACGTCTGGATTTTCTGACAGACGTCTGTGTAACAAGATGGACAGAGCTGAAATCTGTCCCTTTAATGAACTAGCTGATAAACCCTTTTCTAAACCTTCTTGTAGAAAAGACAATATCCTAGCGATCCTAACCTTACTCCAGGA
Organism: Bombina bombina; assembly: GCF_027579735.1. Taxonomy (NCBI): domain Eukaryota; kingdom Metazoa; phylum Chordata; class Amphibia; order Anura; family Bombinatoridae; genus Bombina; species Bombina bombina. The sequence continues at coordinate 495,919,270 of NC_069499.1, forward strand.
GTAACCTTTGGATTCGCACCAGTATAGGTATTTCCGCCATATTTTATGGTAAATCCTTCTGGTAACAGGCTTCCTAGCCTGAATCAGGGTATCAATAACCGACTCAGAAAAACCACGTTTTGATAAAATCAAGCGTTCAATTTCCAAGCAGTCAGCTTCAGAGAAGTTAGATTTTGATGTTTGAATGGACCCTGTATCAGAAGGTCCTGTCTTAGAGGTAGAGACCAAGGCGGACAGGATGACATGTCCACTAGATCTGCATACCAAGTCCTGCGTGGCCAAGCAGGTGCTATTAGAATTACTGATGCTCTCTCCTGTTTGATTTTGGCAATCAATCGAGGAAGCAGCGGGAAGGGTGGAAACACATAAGCCATCCTGAAGTTCCAAGGTGCTGTCAAAGCATCTATCAGAACTGCTTCCGGATCCCTGGATCTGGACCCGTAGCGAGGAAGTTTGGCGTTCTGGCGAGACGCCATGAGATCTATCTCTGGTTTGCCCCAACGTCGAAGTATTTGGGCAAAGACCTCCGGATGAAGTTCCCACTCCCCCGGATGAAGAGTCTGGCGACTCAAGAAATCCGCCTCCCAGTTCTCCACTCCCGGGATGTGGATTGCTGACAGGTGGCAAGAGTGAGACTCTGCCCAGCGAATTATCTTTGATACTTCCATCATTGCTAGGGAGCTTCTTGTCCCTCCCTGATGGTTGATGTAAGCTACAGTCGTGATGTTGTCCGACTGAAACCTGATGAACCCCCGAGTTATTAACTGGGGCCAAGCCAGAAGGGCATTGAGAACTGCCCTCAATTCCAGAATGTTTATTGGAAGGAGACTCTCCTCCTGATTCCATAGTCCCTGAGCCTTCAGAGAATTCCAGACAGCGCCCCAACCTAGTAGGCTGGCGTCTGTTGTTACAATTGTCCAGTCTGGCCTGCTGAATGGCATCCCCCTGGACAGGTGTGGCCGATAAAGCCACCATAGAAGAGAATTTCTGGTCTCTTGATTCAGATTCAGAGTAGGGAACAAATCTGAGTAATCCCCATTCCACTGACTTAGCATGCACAATTGCAGCGGTCTGAGGTGTAGGCGTGCAAAAGGTACTATGTCCATTGCCGCTACCATTAAGCCGATCACCTCCATGCATTGAGCTACTGACGGGTGTTGAATGGAATGAAGGACGCGGCATGCATTTTGAAGTTTTGTTAACCTGTCTTCTGTCAGGTAAATCTTCATTTCTACAGAATCTATAAGAGTCCCCAAGAATGGAACTCTTGTGAGAGGAAAGAGAGAACTCTTCTTTTCGTTCACTTTCCATCCATGCGACCTTAGAAATGCCAGAACTAACTCTGTATGAGACTTGGCAGTTTGAAAGCTTGAAGCTTGTATTAGAATGTCGTCTAGGTACGGAGCTACCGAAATCCCTCGCGGTCTTAGTACCGCTAGAAGGGCACCCAGAACCTTTGTGAAGATTCTTGGAGCCGTAGCCAATCCGAATGGAAGAGCTACAAACTGGTAGTGCCTGTCTAAGAAGGCAAACCTTAGATACCGGTGATGATCTTTGTGGATCGGTATGTGAAGGTAAGCATCCTTTAAATCCACTGTGGTCATGTACTGACCCTCTTGGATCATGGGTAAGATTGTCCGAATAGTTTCCATTTTGAACGATGGAACTCTTAGGAATTTGTTTAGAGTCTTTAAATCTAAGATTGGCCTGAAAGTTCCCTCTTTTTTGGGAACCACAAACAGGTTTGAGTAGAACCCTTGTCCTTGTTCCGACCACGGAACCGGATGGATCACTCCCATTGTTAACAGATCTTGTACGCAGCGTAGAAACGCTTCTTTCTTTATCTGGTTTGTTGACAACCTTGACAGATGAAATCTCCCTCTTGGGGGAGATAATTTGAAGTCTAGAAGGTATCCCTGAGATATGATCTCTAGTGCCCAGGGATCCTGAACATCTCTTGCCCAGGCCTGGGCGAAGAGAGAGAGTCTGCCCCCTACTAGATCCGGTCCCGGATCGGGGGCTCTCGGTTCATGCTGTCTTTGGGGCAGCAGCAGGTTTCCTGGCCTGCTTGCTTTTGTTCCAGGACTGGTTAGGCTTCCAGCCTTGCCTGTAACGAGCAACAGCTCCTTCCTGTTTTGGTGCAGTGGAGGTTGATGCTGCTCCTGTTTTGAAATTCCGAAAGGGACGAAAATTAGACTGTCTGGCCTTAGCTTTGGCCTTGTCTTGAGGTAGGGCGTGGCCCTTACCTCCCGTAATGTCAGCGATAATTTCTTTCAAACCGGGCCCGAATAAGGACTGCCCCTTGAAAGGTATATTAAGTAATTTGGACTTAGAAGTAACATCAGCTGACCAGGATTTTAGCCACAGTGCCCTGCGTGCCTGTATGGCGAATCCTGAGTTCTTAGCCGTAAGTTTGGTTAAATGTACTACGGCCTCCGAAATGAAAGAATTAGCTAGTTTAAGGACTCTAAGCCTGTCCGTAATGTCGTCTAGCGTAGAGGAACTAAGGTTCTCTTCAAGCGACTCAATCCAAAATGCTGCCGCAGCCGTAATCGGCGCGATACATGCAAGGGGTTGTAATATAAAACCTTGTTGAACAAACATTTTCTTAAGGTAACCCTCTAATTTTTTATCCATTGGATCTGAGAAAGCACAGCTATCCTCCACCGGGATAGTGGTACGCTTAGCTAAAGTAGAAACTGCTCCCTCCACCTTGGGGACCGTTTGCCATAAGTCCCGAGTGGTGGCGTCTATTGGAAACATCTTTCTAAATATTGGAGGGGGTGAGAACGGCACACCGGGTCTATCCCACTCCTTAGTAACAATTTCAGTTAGTCTCTTAGGTATAGGAAAAACGTCAGTACTCGCCGGTACCGCAAAGTATTTATCCAACCTACACAGTTTCTCTGGTATTGCAACGGTGTTACAATCGTTGAGAGCTGCTAAGACCTCCCCTAGTAGTACACGGAGGTTCTCCAATTTAAATTTAAAATTTGAAATATCTGAGTCCAATCTGTTTGGATCAGAACCGTCACCCACAGAATGAAGCTCTCCGTCCTCATGCTCTGCGAGCTGTGACGCAGTATCAGACATGGCCCTAGCATTGTCAGCGCACTCTGTTCTCACCCCAGAGTGATCACGCTTGCCTCTTAGTTCAGGTAATTTAGACAAAACTTCAGTCATAACAGTAGCCATATCTTGTAATGTTATCTGTAATGGCCGCCCAGATGTACTAGGCGCCAAAATATCACGCACCTCCCGGGCGGGAGATGCAGGTACTGTCGCGTGAGGCAAGTTAGTCGGCATAACTCTCCCCTCGCTGTTTGGTGAAATTTGTTCACATTGTACAGATTGACTTTTATTTAAAGTAGCATCAATACAGTTAGTACATAAATTTCTATTGGGCTCCACCTTGGCATTGGAACAAATGACACAGATATCTTCCTCTGAGTCAGACATGTTTAACACACTAGCAAAAAAACTTACAACTTGGTTATAATCTTTTTTAGCAAAAAAAGGCACTGTGCCTCAAAGAGGTACTAACGATTAAATGACAGTTGAAATAATGAACTGAAAAACAGTTATTGCATCAAATTTTAAAACAACACAACTTTTAGCAAAGGTTTGTTCCCATTAGTAAAAAACAACACTAATTAAATTTGTACATAAGAAAACAAAACAACGTTTTTTATACACAGTCACTATAAGAATTCTCACAGCTCTGCTGAGAGAATTTACCTCCCTTCAAAGAAGTTTGAAGACCCCTGAGATCTGTCAGAGATGAACCGGATCATGCAGGAAATATAAAAGTAGCTGACTGGAATTTTTTTGATGCGTAGCAAAGAGCGCCAAAAACGGCCCCTCCCTCTCCCACACAGCAGTGAAGAGAAACGAAACTGTCACAATTAAAGCAAAAAACTGCCAAGTGGAAAATAATGCCCAAACATTTATTCACACAGTACCTCAGCAATGTAAACGATTCTACATTCCAGCAAAAACGTTTAACATGAGAATAGTTATTAAAAGGATTAGTGACCTTTAACACAGTAGTTCCGGTGAAATACCATCCCCAGAATACTGAAGTGTATACATACATGTCATTTTAACGGTATGGCAGGCTTTTCTCATCAATTCCATTCAGAAAATAAAAACTGCCACATACCTCAATGCAGATTCATCTGCCCGCTGTCCCCTGATCTGAAGCCTTTACCTCCCTCAGATGGTCGAGAACAGCAATATGATCTTAACGACTCCGGTTAAAATCATAGTAAAAAATCTCTGTCAGATTCTTCCTCAAACTCTGCCAGAGAAGTAATAACACGCTCCGGTGCTATTTTAAAATAACAAACTTTTGATTGAAGTCATAAAAACTAAGTATAATCACCATAGTCCTCTCACACATCCTATCTAGTCGTTGGGTGCAAGAGAATGACTGGGACTGACGTAGAGGGGAGGAGCTATATGCAGCTCTGCTGGGTGAATCCTCTTGCATTTCCTGTTGGGGAGGAGTTATATCCCAGAAGTAATGATGACCCGTGGACTGATCACACATAACAGAAGAAAGGAGCGCTCATCTGTGGAAAATTCCTAATTAACTGGGCTCATGGCATGACCAGGGTGACACTATTCAACCCAATCCAAGCTATTTAATTGGCAGAAAAACGCTTAGCATCCTTTTTTCCACAAACTCCCTTTGTAATTAAGCCAGTTTAAATGAGCCTTGCCAAAAATGAAACTATTTACTTCCATACACAGCTTAACGAGTATCTGCTTCATAGCGGTCTTTGAAAGAAAGTTAATGAGTTGGTAGCGGTTTCTCTACATGACATTTATACAGCACAGGTTAACCTTTTTTAATACTAAAGTTGTTAAAACTAATTAGTAGCATGGTGTTCATTATAATAATAAAAAAAGTTTTTAGTCTAAACTCATGAAATCATATATGTCCAAGATAATAAAATGTATCATCTAGTGTCAAATTATGTTAATGGACCATTATAGTGGGGGGGAACAAAAAAACAAACAAAAAAACATGATCTCTAGCTTGTTAGAGCACCTAATTATTTCATTATCAACCCTGCAATTCTATATATTTAACCCATGCAAAGGGTTAAACACATAGTTAAAGTACAGATCAAAAGCTACAGACAACTGCTGGTCCTGAGCAGAAACCAGTGCTGAGCCAATCAACAGCATTAGTTGCACAGCTAGTTCTTGTGACTAGCGTTGCTGATCAGGTGTCAGTTACTGCTCAGGACCAACCAGTCTATATATCTCTCTCTCTCTATATTAAACCATAGTGATATTCCCCCCCCCCGCCCCCGAATGTATGTTATGTATGCCAGCGTGGCATTATGAAGTAGCTGGGTAGGGGTAGTGTAATATTTTCTAATATTACATCATTTTATGCTATCCAACACACAAATTAATTGCATCATCATGATTAAAAAAAAAATGCATTTAAATATAATTTGTGCAATAAAAATGTAAGCTTTTTAATATTAGGTAATTTAGGCTTAAAGGGACAGTCAACTCCATTTTTTAATTGTTTATATGGTTTAAAAAGATAGATAATCCCTTTATTACGCATTCCCCAGTTTTGCATAACCAACATGGTTATTTTAATATAATTTTAACCTCTGATTACCTTGTTTCTAAGCCTCTTGATAACATGGCTATTTATTTTATATTGACTTGCATTTTAGCCAATTAGAGCAGTGTCACCCACAACCCACAGGGGAGAGCACAATATTATCTATATGGCCCACATGGATTAGCAGTCACTTGTGAAAAGCTAATAACAAAAAGCATGTGATAAGAGGCTTTTTGTACTGGGTTAGAAACAGGCAGCCATTTAGAGGTTTATAGGTTATAAAAGTATATTAATATAACAATGTTGGTTGTGCAAAACTGGGGAATGGGTAATAAGGCATTATCTTTTTAAACAATAACTATTTTGGTGTTCACTGTCCCTTTAATTTTTTTTAGCCAGGTGGTCAAAAATCAGCCGGGTGGTCTACTTAGAACACATGTAGTTTGTGTAGTCTGCATCACCTGACTTAATCAAATGGGGTAGCAAGCATACTGGGATAATCTGTTTCTTAAAACATATACCAGTATTGAAAATTAAGGCACAAGGAGAAACTTGACGAGAGATTGCCTCTGAAATCACACTAGTAAAGTTTCCCAACATCTACAGAATTTCTTTACCTTAATATCATCTGCAGGGATAGAAGACACATCAGGAACATCTGACTCTAAAAAACACATTCTTATACAAACAACAAAGAGACAACTATAGAGGGCACACAAGACCCTTTTAGCAGGCAGTGGCAACTGTGACACAGGAGTATGCTGCGGCCATCTGTAAATACACTGCAATTTCCAGGGGAGCCAAAATACAAGCATCAGCAGTTTCACACCTATACATTAATACCTTGTAGTTACAGCCTCCAGACTGTACTTAATGCAGTTTTATTTTTAAATCTAGGCTGTGGGTGCTACAGCGATCAGAGGCCATAGTGACCGAGCCGTTATTTTTAATAGAGGAACACTCAAGCACTCCCTGCCTCTGAAGTGCTGCATTAAAGGTAATTAATACCTTTAGCATAATAAAGAAAGCAGTGGTAAGTCTGTACAACAAAATAAGAGTTTGCTAACAACTATACAAAAACACACCAAAAGTTTCCCTTACATGATCCACAGAAAAATTGCCCTGTTAAAAATTCATTCGTTTCACTTACCAGAAGCTCCAGCTTTGCTTTTTTCCAGATTCTCCACTTGAAGATCAGCAAAATGTTTGATACAAAATCTACTGTCAATCTGATATAACAAAGCTGGACAGAGGTAAGCAAATTGTTCAGGGGAGATGGGAGAATTAAGGTTAAGCCCATAATAATGGAGCAATTGGCTCACGTTCAAGCACTGCAAAAGAAACACAAATGAGTTGCATGGCAAATAAGGATAGTCTTTATGCACAACATAAAACAATGCACAGCAATACATTTATTTATTGCCACAATTTTACCTTCTCTAAAATTAATTGTTAACCTGTAATATACCAAAAAACCCCCCAAAAAAAACAACTTGAATCACCAAGCACGGCGTTCACAGACGGCTTCACAGTGTAAAATGTAAAGTCCCAACCCGCCTTGTGACATCAGGGTTCCAACTGCCCAATAGAATCAGACATACGTTTTACCGGACGGTGACAGCTTTTTAAAAAAAACTTAGAAACGTATGTCGGATTCTTTTGGACAGATGGGACTCTGATGTCACAAGGAGGGTTGGGACTTTGAATTTTACACTGTGAAGCTGTTTGTGAACGCCGTGTTTGGTGATTCAACAGTCAGTTGTGTGTTGAAAATTGTTCCCTTATCCTGAGTGATTTTTAACGGAGTTAATAAACTGTTTTTATGAAGTTTTGATGTCCCCAGATCCATCTGTACCTATACACGAGTCGTTTTACTGAGAGCCAAGTTATACCTCCCTAGAGTGTGAGTAGAATTATTCCACCTCTTTTTAAGTTTGTTCATACAGGACTTCACTATTTGTTATTTTCCCTTTTCTTCCAAGGACTTTAACATCGGGATTCCTGAAGAACATATATCCTTACCTGTGCTTTATCACATTTGTTTGCCATTTTACCTTATCTATCCAATATTGATATTTTAACATCTGTATCAAGCCTATGTATTATGACAGTATGAGAATAGTACTAGAGAGCGCAGGAAGATACACCAAACTCCTAAAAATACCTATGGGTCCCCAACTAGGTAGCAGAAATGAACATATGAGTGAAAAAATAGAAAGGAGCGCTAAAAGCTAAAGGTGCTAAATGTATTGATGTGATATTTATTAGAAAAAGAAATAAACAAATTAGATGTATGTCTAAAGAAACATAGATTTATTCACATTAGGTGATATAAAATTGTAAAAACGGACGTCTCCGTAAATAAAAACAATTTCTACAATAAAGTTGCCATCATTTGATATAAGAAAAGACTTGCAATATAAAGTTCAGTCCAAATCCGCACTTAACTTTTAAATCGGGAGTTGGTTTGTTAGCAAGGCAGGGGCTTACCCAAACGAGTGCACAGTCAGTCTGCTCCGTGATTCGTTGTACGGCCGTAATGACGTCACTATTGGGGGCGCTGTCTTGAAAACACTTACTGATTGGTGTAAATGCGATGTTAGTAGGTTACACTGTTTCTTGGCTTCTTTTGCTCCAATACAGCGTTCAAATGAAGAGAATGATCCTGCACTTAGTGCCAAATAGCACGCAGGATAACCAATCCAAAAAGTGTGGTATCAAGTGGTGTCCAGAGATGACCCGTTACAGGTCTAGTGGCAAGATGGAAATGGCTAACAGTGTTAGCAGGTATCTTTGGTTTATCCCAAATCCAAGGACGTAGTAGGAGTAATGTCCAGAAATGACCCGTTACGGTCTAGTGGTAAAATCAGAAATGGCTAACAGTGTTAGCAGTATGGCTCACTTTTAAATGGCAAGTGTTAGCTTAGGTGTAGTTGCAGTACATCAACGCGTTTCTCCCTCTGCAGGGCTTTTTCAAGATGACTGGTCTGCAACAGGTGTATCTTCTTTTAATGGTGTAGCTTGCTTCCCATTGGTCAAATTTTACCTGGGAGATTGAAGCTAAGGCGGTCTTTGATTTTAAGGTAGTCATATTTTTAAAGGTGGTATTGGCAACAATAGGTTAAGGCAACTAATATATAAAAATATATATATATATACATACAATCTTAGGGAGATTTACAATTAGTATTCCCACTCCCTAAAAAGGGTTTCTTAATTAAAACAAAATATTTGTATATAGAACATAGAAAATAGTAATAAAACCAAAAAGGAAAAAAGAGAGAAAAAAGAGAGAAAAAAAGAGTAACAAAGTCAGAAAAAAAAGAGAAAAGAATGCAAACAAGGGGGAGAGTCAGAAATTATATGTAATAGGAGAAAGTATCAATAGAACCTGCTAAATAATATGGTGTCATGTTTATTTGTGCAGACTAATTTTTAGTCAAATAAAAAAGGAGAAATGTCTAACTCAGAGTTCAGACCGGCAGGGAACAAGGTGTTGTATTTATAAATCAATTCTGCTTCTTTGATTTTTAGAGCTTTCTCTATATTGCCTCCCCTCCAGTTTTGTTTCACCTGTATTATTCCCCAATAACTCAAATCTTTGGTATTTCCTTTGTGTATTGATTTGAAATGCTTATATAGGTTGGTGTCTACCATTCCTTTCTCAATGCACAATAAATGCTCCCTGATCCTATCTCTGATCATTCGTTTGGTCTCCCCAAAATATATCAGATTGCATGTGCACCTCAAAATGTAGATTACTCCTTTTGTGGTACATCTAATACAGTCCTTAATCGTAATTTCTTTATTTGATTTTGGGATATGTATTTTTCTCTTATCACTATGCTTGCAAGCCTTGCAAGAATAGCAGGGAAAAAAACCTGATATTGTCCCTCCTTGTAGATCTTTCTGTGTAAGGGTCAGTTTTTTAGTTGTTCTTGTACGTGTGCTAGGTGCAAGTAGTGTTTTGAAATTTCTAGTTTTTCTAAAAATCAGTCGGTTTCTGTGGGAGTGAGTCTCCAACTATAGGGTCAGCTTTTAATATGGGCCAGTGTTTGTTGAGAATTTTTCGCATAATTCTATGATCTTCATTGTATTCAGTTATGAATGGGACATTAATTATTTCAGAGTCATTATTGGTGGGTTTTTGTTTGTATGAGAGGAGGCTCTTTCTGTCTGTGTTCCTTGCTCTTACCACAGCTTTATTTATGACCTCATCATCATAGCCTCTATCTTTGAATTTATCAATCAGGGATTCTATTTGATTCTCAAAGTCTGAGATCCTGGAGCAGTTCTTCCTTACTCTTAAGCTTTGGCCCACTGGAATGTTATCTATCCATTGCTGAAGATGACAGCTTTGTGAATGAATAAAGTTGTTACAGTTTACCTCTTTGAAATGTGTTTTAGTCTCTAAATTGCTGTTTATTACCATTATTTCTAAATCTAGAAAAACTACCCTATCTTTACTATGGTTAAATGTAAAATTAAGCCCTTTGTCATTCGAATTGATATCGGAAAATAGTTTCAACAGCTCAGATTCGGACCCCTTCCATATTAATAATACGTCATCTATGTAACGTCTATAGAGCACGAGGTTCGCACCATAGTCACCCAACTGGAAGAAGGACTCTTCCCAGTTACCAACGAATAAGTTGGCGTAACTTGGTGCGAACCTCGTGCCCATAGCCGTACCCTCTATTTGTAAATAGAATTTATTGTTATACATAAAGTAATTGTTTTTTAAGATAAATGAGATACTTTTTAACAGAAATTCTTTTTGTTCTGATTTTAGTTCCACGTCTCTATCTAGATATTGTTTGATTGCTGTGACTCCTTTCTCATGATCAATTACTGTGTATAGGGACGTAATATCTCCAGTCACTAAAATAAAGTTATCCTCCCAATTAACTTGTTCTAAGATGTTAAGTACCTGAGTTGAATCTCTCAGATATGAGTCCAAACCCCTCACATATTTTTGTAGGAATGTGTCCACATATTGTGAGAGGTTAGAGGAGAGCGACCCTATGCCTGAGATAATAGGTCTCCCAGGAGGTTGGGAAAGATTCTTATGTATTTTTGGGAGGAAGTAGAATACCGGGACCCTAGGATAATTGGGGTCCAGGTATTCTACCTCTTTTTCATTTAGTATTCCTACATCTCTACCTTCTCTTATCAGTTTTTTAAGTAATGCAGCAAACTTATTCGTGGGGTTAAGATCAAGTTTTTTGTATGTTCTAATGTCTCCTAAAAGTCTTAGGGCCTCTGTTTCATAGTAGGTGGTATCCATTACTACAATCCCGCCGCCCTTGTCGGCGGGCTTAATGGTTACATTTTGATTCTTTTTTAAATTTTCTAGAATTAGGGTCTCTTTTTTTGTCATATTTGTTTTAAGAAATTTTGAGGGTTTGCTATTTTTCAGATCTTTTAGTACCATTTGTTCAAAGGTCTCAAGATGATTCCCTTTCGCAGAGATGGGGTTAAAGGTGGATTTTGGTTTAAGATTAGTATGACTAAATTTATCTTCTGATGAATTTGCTTTATTGGCAGAGATTCTTTCCAGAGGACCTTTCATATAGAATCTTTTCAAGGTAAGGTTTCTGATGAATTTTTTCACGTGAATATGTGTATTAAATTTGTTTATTCTTACACTAGGGGCAAACGAGAGACCATAATTTAAGATCTTTGTCTCCTCATCTTGTAGTACAATGCTGCTAATATTAAAGACTCCATTTTTTGTTATCTCCCTCTTTTTGCCTCTTTTGTTGATTCCACTACCTCTTGTTCCTCTAGAGGTCTTTTTCTGTTTTTCTGTTGTGGATACTGTCCCCATACACTCATTTTGCTGTTCTCCATGAGATCTTTTGAGGTGCCCTCCCTTGGAGGGCTGTTCACTAAAAAAGGAGTGTCAATCTCCCCACGACTATTCCTTTCAATGTCAGGATCTAATGGTGAATATCTGTTTCTTACAGGTGTCTCCCACCTATCTTTGTGTTCCCAAATGGGTCTATTTGTACGATATGGTAGTTCTCTATCTGGGTAATTGTCATAATGCTCATTGGATCTATTACCCATATAATGGTTATAATAGTTGTTCCTGTTATCATATGAGTGGGTATTTCTATAATTATAATGTTCATTATTATATCCTCTGTTGTGATGTGGGTGATATTGTCTCCAAGATCTATTTGTATTTCTATTCTGTTCCCTCATATCTCTATCTCTATAATTATGAGTGTTAGATCTTGAGACATGAAAATTTCTATTATCTTTCTTTTTATTATAATTGACAGTTGTCCAATTTTCATTTGGAATGTGGGGGTCCCTGATGTTATTCTCATTATTTACATTTTCATCTGGTTTCTTAGTGTCCCTTTCTAATTTTTTCCATTTAGTTCTTAAAATATCTTTATTCAAGATGTTTAGTCTATCGATAATGTCTTTCTGTTTTTCTTTAAAAGATAGCGATTTTTTATCCTTTAATTTTTCCTTAATATCTACTATTTCTTTCTCTAAATCCACTAAAGTGTCTTTTCTAGACCTTTTTAAGATCTCCATTAGATTATTTGAAGCTTTAGATAAAACTTCTTCCCATTCTTTTTGAAAAATTTCTTTAAGGGGAAAGGCACAGGCTTTGGTTAATATTAGGCCTTTAGGGATTAGGCCTTTCCCAGTGTATTTATTTAAGAAAATTATTTCAGTTTTTTGTTTTAATTCCTTTATTAGGAGTTTCTCCAATTTAATAAGGGTGTCTTCTAGGCTTTCATATTCTAGATCTGTGTTATCAGTATCTTCTTTGTGGTCATATAATTCTTTGTGTAAGTGATCTCTAAATGCAAAGATATCCTCCATATTAGGGGAGTTGGGCATCTGTGAGTGAAAAAATTATAAGTGAGAAAATATGGGTGAAAATCTATGTATATATCCTTGAAATCGAGTGAATATACGTATCGTAATGTGATATATCTATAATAGTGAACAAATATAGCAGTGATTCAGTAACAATAATAAAGCTGCAATGTGCCAATTATTTTCAAAGTAACAATAATAAAGCTGCAATGTGCCAATTATTTTCAAAGTATAAATTCACAGGTGTATTTGAGTACAAGAGTATTTTTGATAGGAAAAGGTCAGATATAAAAAGGTCAGATATAGAAACAACCGCTGCTCAATAGAAGGGACACAAGAGCAAATAGTATGAGAATAGTACTAGAGAGCGCAGGAAGATACACCAAACTCCTAAAAATACCTATGGGTCCCCAACTAGGTAGCAGAAATGAACATATGAGTGAAAAAATAGAAAGGAGCGCTAAAAGCTAAAGGTGCTAAATGTATTGATGTGATATTTATTAGAAAAAGAAATAAACAAATTAGATGTATGTCTAAAGAAACATAGATTTATTCACATTAGGTGATATAAAATTGTAAAAACGGACGTCTCCGTAAATAAAAACAATTTCTACAATAAAGTTGCCATCATTTGATATAAGAAAAGACTTGCAATATAAAGTTCAGTCCAAATCCGCACTTAACTTTTAAATCGGGAGTTGGTTTGTTAGCAAGGCAGGGGCTTACCCAAACGAGTGCACAGTCAGTCTGCTCCGTGATTCGTTGTACGGCCGTAATGACGTCACTATTGGGGGCGCTGTCTTGAAAACACTTACTGATTGGTGTAAATGCGATGTTAGTAGGTTACACTGTTTCTTGGCTTCTTTTGCTCCAATACAGCGTTCAAATGAAGAGAATGATCCTGCACTTAGTGCCAAATAGCACGCAGGATAACCAATCCAAAAAGTGTGGTATCAAGTGGTGTCCAGAGATGACCCGTTACAGGTCTAGTGGCAAGATGGAAATGGCTAACAGTGTTAGCAGGTATCTTTGGTTTATCCCAAATCCAAGGACGTAGTAGGAGTAATGTCCAGAAATGACCCGTTACGGTCTAGTGGTAAAATCAGAAATGGCTAACAGTGTTAGCAGTATGGCTCACTTTTAAATGGCAAGTGTTAGCTTAGGTGTAGTTGCAGTACATCAACGCGTACTCTTGTACTCAAATACACCTGTGAATTTATACTTTGAAAATAATTGGCACATTGCAGCTTTATTATTGTTACTTTGAAAATAATTGGCACATTGCAGCTTTATTATTGTTACTGAATCACTGCTATATTTGTTCACTATTATAGATATATCACATTACGATACGTATATTCACTCGATTTCAAGGATATATACATAGATTTTCACCCATATTTTCTCACTTATAATTTTTTCACTCACAGATGCCCAACTCCCCTAATATGGAGGATATCTTTGCATTTAGAGATCACTTACACAAAGAATTATATGACCACAAAGAAGATACTGATAACACAGATCTAGAATATGAAAGCCTAGAAGACACCCTTATTAAATTGGAGAAACTCCTAATAAAGGAATTAAAACAAAAAACTGAAATAATTTTCTTAAATAAATACACTGGGAAAGGCCTAATCCCTAAAGGCCTAATATTAACCAAAGCCTGTGCCTTTCCCCTTAAAGAAATTTTTCAAAAAGAATGGGAAGAAGTTTTATCTAAAGCTTCAAATAATCTAATGGAGATCTTAAAAAGGTCTAGAAAAGACACTTTAGTGGATTTAGAGAAAGAAATAGTAGATATTAAGGAAAAATTAAAGGATAAAAAATCGCTATCTTTTAAAGAAAAACAGAAAGACATTATCGATAGACTAAACATCTTGAATAAAGATATTTTAAGAACTAAATGGAAAAAATTAGAAAGGGACACTAAGAAACCAGATGAAAATGTAAATAATGAGAATAACATCAGGGACCCCCACATTCCAAATGAAAATTGGACAACTGTCAATTATAATAAAAAGAAAGATAATAGAAATTTTCATGTCTCAAGATCTAACACTCATAATTATAGAGATAGAGATATGAGGGAACAGAATAGAAATACAAATAGATCTTGGAGACAATATCACCCACATCACAACAGAGGATATAATAATGAACATTATAATTATAGAAATACCCACTCATATGATAACAGGAACAACTATTATAACCATTATATGGGTAATAGATCCAATGAGCATTATGACAATTACCCAGATAGAGAACTACCATATCGTACAAATAGACCCATTTGGGAACACAAAGATAGGTGGGAGACACCTGTAAGAAACAGATATTCACCATTAGATCCTGACATTGAAAGGAATAGTCGTGGGGAGATTGACACTCCTTTTTTAGTGAACAGCCCTCCAAGGGAGGGCACCTCAAAAGATCTCATGGAGAACAGCAAAATGAGTGTATGGGGACAGTATCCACAACAGAAAAACAGAAAAAGACCTCTAGAGGAACAAGAGGTAGTGGAATCAACAAAAGAGGCAAAAAGAGGGAGATAACAAAAAATGGAGTCTTTAATATTAGCAGCATTGTACTACAAGATGAGGAGACAAAGATCTTAAATTATGGTCTCTCGTTTGCCCCTAGTGTAAGAATAAACAAATTTAATACACATATTCACGTGAAAAAATTCATCAGAAACCTTACCTTGAAAAGATTCTATATGAAAGGTCCTCTGGAAAGAATCTCTGCCAATAAAGCAAATTCATCAGAAGATAAATTTAGTCATACTAATCTTAAACCAAAATCCACCTTTAACCCCATCTCTGCGAAAGGGAATCATCTTGAGACCTTTGAACAAATGGTACTAAAAGATCTGAAAAATAGCAAACCCTCAAAATTTCTTAAAACAAATATGACAAAAAAAGAGACCCTAATTCTAGAAAATTTAAAAAAGAATCAAAATGTAACCATTAAGCCCGCCGACAAGGGCGGCGGGATTGTAGTAATGGATACCACCTACTATGAAACAGAGGCCCTAAGACTTTTAGGAGACATTAGAACATACAAAAAACTTGATCTTAACCCCACGAATAAGTTTGCTGCATTACTTAAAAAACTGATAAGAGAAGGTAGAGATGTAGGAATACTAAATGAAAAAGAGGTAGAATACCTGGACCCCAATTATCCTAGGGTCCCGGTATTCTACTTCCTCCCAAAAATACATAAGAATCTTTCCCAACCTCCTGGGAGACCTATTATCTTAGGCATAGGGTCGCTCTCCTCTAACCTCTCACAATATGTGGACACATTCCTACAAAAATATGTGAGGGGTTTGGACTCATATCTGAGAGATTCAACTCAGGTACTTAACATCTTAGAACAAGTTAATTGGGAGGATAACTTTATTTTAGTGACTGGAGATATTACGTCCCTATACACAGTAATTGATCATGAGAAAGGAGTCACAGCAATCAAACAATATCTAGATAGAGACGTGGAACTAAAATCAGAACAAAAAGAATTTCTGTTAAAAAGTATCTCATTTATCTTAAAAAACAATTACTTTATGTATAACAATAAATTCTATTTACAAATAGAGGGTACGGCTATGGGCACGAGGTTCGCACCAAGTTACGCCAACTTATTCGTTGGTAACTGGGAAGAGTCCTTCTTCCAGTTGGGTGACTATGGTGCGAACCTCGTGCTCTATAGACGTTACATAGATGACGTATTATTAATATGGAAGGGGTCCGAATCTGAGCTGTTGAAACTATTTTCCGATATCAATTCGAATGACAAAGGGCTTAATTTTACATTTAACCATAGTAAAGATAGGGTAGTTTTTCTAGATTTAGAAATAATGGTAATAAACAGCAATTTAGAGACTAAAACACATTTCAAAGAGGTAAACTGTAACAACTTTATTCATTCACAAAGCTGTCATCTTCAGCAATGGATAGATAACATTCCAGTGGGCCAAAGCTTAAGAGTAAGGAAGAACTGCTCCAGGATCTCAGACTTTGAGAATCAAATAGAATCCCTGATTGATAAATTCAAAGATAGAGGCTATGATGATGAGGTCATAAATAAAGCTGTGGTAAGAGCAAGGAACACAGACAGAAAGAGCCTCCTCTCATACAAACAAAAACCCACCAATAATGACTCTGAAATAATTAATGTCCCATTCATAACTGAATACAATGAAGATCATAGAATTATGCGAAAAATTCTCAACAAACACTGGCCCATATTAAAAGCTGACCCTATAGTTGGAGACTCACTCCCACAGAAACCAAGACTGATTTTTAGAAAAACTAGAAATTTCAAAACACTACTTGCACCTAGCACACGTACAAGAACAACTAAAAAACTGACCCTTACATAGAAAGATCTACAAGGAGGGACAATATCAGGTTTTTTTCCCTGCTATTCTTGCAAGGCTTGCAAGCATAGTGATAAGAGAAAAATAATACATATCCCAAAATCAAATAAAGAAATTACGATTAAGGACTGTATTAGATGTACCACAAAAGGAGTAATCTACATTTTGAGGTGCACATGCAATCTGATATATTTTGGGGAGACCAAACGAATGATCAGAGATAGGATCAGGGAGCATTTATTGTGCATTGAGAAAGGAATGGTAGACACCAACCTATATAAGCATTTCAAATCAATACACAAAGGAAATACCAAAGATTTGAGTTATTGGGGAATAATACAGGTGAAACAAAACTGGAGGGGAGGCAATATAGAGAAAGCTCTAAAAATCAAAGAAGCAGAATTGATTTATAAATACAACACCTTGTTCCCTGCCGGTCTGAACTCTGAGTTAGACATTTCTCCTTTTTTATTTGACTAAAAATTAGTCTGCACAAATAAACATGACACCATATTATTTAGCAGGTTCTATTGATACTTTCTCCTATTACATATAATTTCTGACTCTCCCCCTTGTTTGCATTCTTTTCTCTTTTTTTTCTGACTTTGTTACTCTTTTTTTCTCTCTTTTTTCTCTCTTTTTTCCTTTTTGGTTTTATTACTATTTTCTATGTTCTATATACAAATATTTTGTTTTAATTAAGAAACCCTTTTTAGGGAGTGGGAATACTAATTGTAAATCTCCCTAAGATTGTATGTATATATATATATATTTTTATATATTAGTTGCCTTAACCTATTGTTGCCAATACCACCTTTAAAAATATGACTACCTTAAAATCAAAGACCGCCTTAGCTTCAATCTCCCAGGTAAAATTTGACCAATGGGAAGCAAGCTACACCATTAAAAGAAGATACACCTGTTGCAGACCAGTCATCTTGAAAAAGCCCTGCAGAGGGAGAAACGCGTTGATGTACTGCAACTACACCTAAGCTAACACTTGCCATTTAAAAGTGAGCCATACTGCTAACACTGTTAGCCATTTCTGATTTTACCACTAGACCGTAACGGGTCATTTCTGGACATTACTCCTACTACGTCCTTGGATTTGGGATAAACCAAAGATACCTGCTAACACTGTTAGCCATTTCCATCTTGCCACTAGACCTGTAACGGGTCATCTCTGGACACCACTTGATACCACACTTTTTGGATTGGTTATCCTGCGTGCTATTTGGCACTAAGTGCAGGATCATTCTCTTCATTTGAACGCTGTATTGGAGCAAAAGAAGCCAAGAAACAGTGTAACCTACTAACATCGCATTTACACCAATCAGTAAGTGTTTTCAAGACAGCGCCCCCAATAGTGACGTCATTACGGCCGTACAACGAATCACGGAGCAGACTGACTGTGCACTCGTTTGGGTAAGCCCCTGCCTTGCTAACAAACCAACTCCCGATTTAAAAGTTAAGTGCGGATTTGGACTGAACTTTATATTGCAAGTCTTTTCTTATATCAAATGATGGCAACTTTATTGTAGAAATTGTTTTTATTTACGGAGACGTCCGTTTTTACAATTTTATATCACCTAATGTGAATAAATCTATGTTTCTTTAGACATACATCTAATTTGTTTATTTCTTTTTCTAATAAATATCACATCAATACATTTAGCACCTTTAGCTTTTAGCGCTCCTTTCTATGTATTATGACACTTTCATATTATAAAAGAGAATTTTGCTAAAACTTTGTTTAAAACGTACATGAAACCTAAAATGTTCTTTCACGATTTAAGTAGAACATACAATTTTAAACAACTTTCCGGGTTTACTACTATTATCAATTTGCTTCATTCTTTTGGTATCATTTGTTGAAGGAGCAGAAATGCACTACTGATTTCTAACTAAACACAAGGGTGAACCAATGACAATAGACCTATATAGGCAGCCACCAATCAGCAGCTAGAACCTAGGTTTTTTGCTGCTCCTGTGCTTACCTAGATAAACTTTAAAAAAAAAAAAAAAAAAAAAAAAAAGGCCTACTTACACCACCAAGACCCGAGGATGAGCAACAGATCTCAGATCCTACACCTAGCCGAACCAAGCGACGACAGATCTGAAAGCAGGGGAACAAAAGAGTCCACAAGAACCGCCCCCAAGAGGATGGAAGAATGGACACAGCCACTCCAACAGAGCTCGGGTGCCAACCCAAAAACTCGTCCTTAGAGACAGTCGCACAGGATTTAAACTCAATGAGATCTAGCAAAACCACCCAACTAAAGTCTCAACGCAGAGCCAGCAGCTCCCCAGATGGAAAGGAACAACTCGAAGAGCAGACCATTCCCCAAACCAGCTAAAACATCGGTTCCAACCTCCCATACACAGGAGAGGCACCTAGAATAGGAACCATACCTTCTAAAGGAGGACAACTAACCCCCTGAAAAGAGAGCATTGAGAAGCACCTGCCCATAAGACAGAAAGCCAGAGGCCGAGCCGAGAGAACTCAAGGCCACGCCACCGAACACGGAAAGAACCCCTTTAAAAAAAAAAAAAATTTGCGAACACACATGCAAGGTGCAATAGCTACAGCTGAACAACTGCAAACCTCCCGCTTGCTAGGCAGCAAAGCCCACCATCAGGTTACATCAGTTGGCTGTGCCAAGGGAACCGTATCGTCCAGCACAAGACGAGCCCCAAAGAGCTCCGGCTCTTAGGAAATCTGGCCAAGTTGTAAAACAGCCAGAACAAGGGCTAAGCCCAAGTACCCTGGAAACTTGAGAACCCTGAACCAGCCCAAGGATCATAAAGGTATGGTAACAACCCACAGCGGGATCCACAAGTAAAAACGCAGAGTGAAACACTCGACAACCGGAAGAACCAGGACAGGAAGGCTCAAGCCCCACAAATGTTTATAATAAACATTACAGGAACATAAATACCCCATCTGATATAGAAAACAGACCCACAGGAGAAAATCCAGATTATCCCGGATAACAAGAGCAAGAATCCCTTGCAAGTCCCGAACCAAAGGGAAGAGACCACCCCCCTTGCAAGAGCCCAGTTCAAAGAACAAGGGGAACAGTGAGGACAAGTCACCCGAACAGAGCACCCCAAGTCTCCACATCACCTCAGATGCGAAATCAAGACAGAAAACATGGGTAGAGATGCCACAATAGACGGCAATACCGGAACCATATGAGTGGAAAGGCCACTAGGACCTCTTCTACCTAAGGAGGAGATGCAGAGCATTCCCAACTCCAGGAAGGGGCCCCTAAACGGAGCCCAGAGACACCACACTGTCTAATGTCCCTAAAAGGGAACAACCAACTCCCAAAGGGAAGTCCAGGTCCCCAGAAGGTGACCCGATCCACAAGGAGAAACATACATAGTCTAAAAAGGTCCCAATGGAGAAGAGAACCACTAAAGGAACAAGTCCCAAGAATGGCAATCCCAGAGCCTTGAAAGGCAAAACTGTCCAGACTGGCGAAAAAGAGGCGCTAAACCCTCCACCTTCCAACCACATGGGAAAGCATACTCTAGGTCCCGAGGGTATCGGAAGCAACAGAGAGTGACGCAGCGGAAATTCACTGACCCAGTCACCAGATAGATGGCTATTAAGGACTGAAACAATCCCGTGAGCCGCACGGACCCGGAAGTCCGCTCAAAAAAGCATAACTGAAACTCGTAAAATATAATAAGAAAAAGTAAATTTATGCTTACCTGATAAATTAATTTGTTTTGCGATATGACGAGTCCACGGATTTCATCCTTACTTGTGGGATATTAACCTTCTGCTAACAGGAAGTGGCAAAGAGCACCACAGCAGAGCTGTATATATAGCCCCTCCCTTCCCCTCCACCTCCAGTCATTCGGCCGAAGGTTATAGGAAGAGAAAAGGAAAGGCTAAAAAGGTGCAGAGGTGACTGAAGTTTACAAAAATAAAATAAATCTGTCTTAAAATAACAGGGTGGGCTCATATCATAAAAGAAATTAATTTATCAGGTAAGCATAAATTTAGTTTTCTCTTACAAAGATATGACGAGTCCACGGATTTCATCCTTACTTGTGGGAAACCAATACCAAAGCAATAGGACACGGATGAAAGGGAGGGACAAGACAGGAACCTAAACGGAAGGCACCACTGCTTGAAGAATCTTTCTCCCAAAAATAGCCTCAGAAGAAGCAAAAGTATCAAATTTGGAAAATTTGGAAAAAGTATGAAGGGACGACCAAGTCGCAGCCTTACAAATCTGTTCAACAGATGCATCGTTTTTAAAAGCCCATGTGGAAGCCACAGCCCTAGTAGAATGATCCGTAATTCTTTCAGGAGGCTGCTGTCTAGCAGTCTCATATGCCAGGCGGATGATACTTCTCAGCCAAAAAGAAAGAGGTAGCCGTAGCTTTCTGACCCCTAGGCTTTCCAGAATAAACAATGAATAATGAAGATGATTGGCGGAAATCCTTAGTTGCCTGTAAGTAAAACTTTAAGGCACGGACCACATCCAAATTATGCAACATACGCTCCTTCTTAGAAGAAGGCTTAGGACACAAGGAAGGAACAACAATTTCCTGATTAATATTCTTATTTGAAACAACCTTAGGAAGGAATCCAGGTTTGGTACGTATCACCTTATCAGAATGAAAAATGAAATAAGGGAAATCACACTGTAGCGCTGAAAGCTCAGAATTTCTTTGAGCAGAAGAAATAGCAACTAAAAACAGAACTTTGCAAGATAACAATTTGATATCCATGGAATGCATGGGTTCAAACGGAACCCCTTGAAGAACTAAATTCAAACTCCAGGGAGGAGTAATGGGTCTAAATACAGGTTTAATTCTAGATAGAGCCTGACAAAAAGACTGAACATCTGATACATTTGCCAAACGTTTGTGAAACAGAATTAACAAAGCTGACATTTTTCCCTTTAAGGAACTCGCTGATAACCCTTTCTCCAATCCATCTTGAAGAAAAGACAGAATCTTAGGAATCCTAACTTTACTCAATGAGTAACCCTTGGATTCACACCAATAAAGATATTTACGCCATATCTTATGATAGATTTTTCTAGTGACAGGCTTCCTGGCCTATATCAAAGTATTGATGACCAAATCAGAGAATCCTCGCTTCGATAAAATCAAGCGTTCAATCTCCACGCAGTCAGCTGCAGAGAAATTAGATTTGGATGTTGGAAAGGACCTTGAATGAGAAGGTCCTGTCTCAATGGAAGTTTCTACGGTGGCAGAGAGGACATGTCCACTAGATCCGCATACCAAGTCACTAAGGAACTCCTTGTTCCCCCCTGATGATTGATATATGCCACAGTCGTGATGTTGTCCGACTGGAAGCGCATTGAATATTGCTCTCAATTCCAGAATATTGATTGGAAGTAGAGACTCCACTTGAGTCCAAACATCCTGAGCCTTCAGGAAGGCATCCGTTGTCACTATCACCCACGAGGGTCTGATCCGGCGACAACCACCAAAGAGGAGAGTTTCTTGTCTCTTGATCTAGATTTATCTGAGGAGATAAATCCGCATAATCCCCCATTCCACTGTCCGAGCATGCACAGTTGCAGTGGTCTGAGATGAAAGCGAGCAAACGGAACGATGTCCATTGCCGCTACAATTATTCCAATTACCTCCATACACTGAGCCACTGATGGCCGAGGAATGGACTGAAGTGCTCGGCAAGTATTTAGAATCTTTGACTTTCTGACTTCCGTCAAAAATATTTACTACCGAGTCTATCAGAGTTCCCAATAAAGGAACCCTTGTCTGTGGGACAAGTGAACTCTTCTCTATGTTCACCTTCCAGCCGTGAGTTCTCAGAAAAGACAACACTGTGTCCGTGTGATATTTTGTCAGATGATATGTTAACGCCTGAATGAGAATATCGTCCAGATAAGGCGCTACCACTATGCCTCGCGGTCTGAGAACTGCCAAAAGAGACCCTAGAACCTTTGTGAAGATTCTGGGTGCTGTGGCCAACCCGAAGCGAAGAGCCACGAACTTATAATGTTTGTCCAAGAATGCAAACCTTAGAAACTGATGATGATCCTTGTGGATTGGTATATGAAGGTAAGCATCCTTCAAGTCCACGGTAGTCATATTGACCCTCCTGGATCATTGGTAAAATTGTTCTTATTGTCTCCATCTTGAATGATGGAACTCTTAGAAATTTGTTTAGACACTTGAGGTCTAAGATGGGTCTGAACGTTCCCTCTTTTTTGGGAACCACAAATAGGTTTGAGTAAAACCCCTGTCCCAATTTTGGAACTGGACAAATTACTCCTATAGTAAAAAGGTCTTTTACACAGCGTAAGAACGCCTCTCTTTTCATCTGGTTTACAGATAACTTTGAAAGATGAAATCTCCCTCTTGGGAGAAAGTCCTTGAATTCCAATTGATAACCATGGGTCACTATTTCTAGTGCCCAGGGATCCTGAACATCTCTTGCCCAAGCCTGACCAAAGAAAGTCTGCCCCCTACCAGATCCAGTCCCAGATCGGGAGTGCCCCTTCATGCTGTCTTAGGAGCAGCAGCGGGCTTTTTGAATTGTTTACCCTTATTCCAGTTCTGATTGGGTCTCCAGATTGACTTAGATTGGGTAAAATTCCCTTCCTGCTTTGAGGAAGAAGAAGAAGAAGCGGGGGTCCTCCTTTAAAGTTCTGAAAGGAAAAAAAATGATTCTGTTTACCCCTCATTTTAACCAACTTATCCTGAGGTAGGGCATGGCCTTTACCTCCTGTAATATCAGAAATGATTTCCTTCTATTCTGGCCCGAAAAGGGTCTTACCTTTAAAGGGAATAGCTAAAAGCTTATGTTTTGAGGACACATCAGCAGACCAAGATTTGAGCCACAATGCTCTACGTGCTAAAATACCAAATCCTGCATACTTATGCTGCTAATTTAGCAATTTGAAAAAGCGGCATCAGTAATAAAAGAATAAGCTAGCTTAAGAGCCTTAATTCTATCTAGAATGTCATCTAATGGAGTCTCAACCTTAAGAGACTCGTCTAGAGCCTCAAACCAAAAAGCTTCTGCAGTAATTACTGGAACAATGCAAACCGTAGGTTGTAAAAGAAACCCCCTGATTAACAAACCATTTCTTTAGAAGACCCTCTAATTTCTTATCCATAGGGTCTTTGAAAGCCCAACTCTCCTCAATGGGTATAGTAGTACGCTTAGCTAGGGTAGATATAGCTCCCACAACCTTAGGGACTGTTTGCCATGAGTCCCGAATGATATCTGATATGGGAAACATTTTCTTAAAATTAGGAGGGGGAGAAAACGGTATACCTTGTCTATCCCATTCCTTTCTTATAATTTCCGAAATTCTCTTAGGAACCGGAAAAACATCAGTGTAAGTAGGTACTTCCAGATATTTATCCATTTTACACAATTTCTCTGGAGGAATCACAAATAGAGTCACAGTCATCCAGAGTCGCTAAAACCTCCCTAAGCAACAGGCGGTGGTGTTCAAGCTTAAATTTAAATGACATAGCGTCTGAATCTGTCTGAGGTAAAACATTCCCTGAATCTGAAATTTCACCCTCAGACAGTAATTCCCTGACCCCCAACTCAGAGCACTGTGAGGGTACATCGGAAATAGCTAATAAAGCATCAGAGGATTCAGTATTTATATCAATACCTGACCTACTGCAACACTGGTAATTTAGACAATACCTCTGTAAGGGTAGTTGACATAACTGCAGCCATCTCCTGCAGAGTAAAAGAATTAGACGCACTAGAAGTACTTGGAGTCGCTTGTGTGGGCGTTAAAGGTTGTGACACTTGGGAAGAATTGGATGGCATATCCTGATTCTCTTCAGACTGAGAAACATCCTTAAGCACACTTTCTTGACCTAATATGTGGTCTTTACAATGTAAGGCTCTTTCAGTACAAGAGTTACACAATGTTAAAGGAGGTTGCACAACAGCTTCTAAACACATAGAACAATGAGATTCCTCAATGTCAGACATGTTGAACAGACTAGTAATAACCACAGAAGTCGTTTAAACACTTATTTATAGCATTAAATAAACTTTAGAAAAAACGTGTACTGCGCCTTTAAGAAAAGAAAAAAGTGAACAATTTTTCGAAAATGCTTAAATAACGTTAAATTATCTTTAAATTTAACTCAAAATCGTTGGTTAATCCAAAAATTACTGCACCCAGAAGCAAGGGCAGAAATAAGGCTCTAAAGTACTTATATCAACAACAAGTCATTTTATAGACAAAAATACACTCTGTAGCCTACCTGCCCCCAGGGTACTTCGAAATAACTTTCCAACACTTCAGACCAGCTTGCACAGTCCAGGAGCACCGGAGTTACAGCTTGCTGCTGCCTAGCCTGAAGGAAGTGCGCATCTGAGCGCGCAAAAATAAGCCCCGCCCCTTAAGGTCGATGCCGGAGTAGGCCCAAACACAACCGCATGGGGCATCGGTTTCACTTGTCCTATAACCCCTCAAATGCCAGTAAGCAAACATATGAATTCCACAAAATAAAAAAACGTTATGTATCGTTTTTCTTTGAATGCCCATAAGTCAACCATTAATAAAATCCAGGGACTCCAGTAATACCCTTCATATAAAATAGGATAACTGTTTACCCCATTCCCATACAGGGAAACAAATGCCAGCGAAATCTGATATATCACGTCTCCTTAGAATAAAAAGGCTGCACATACCTTAATGCTGCTTGTAGCATGAAACCGGTCTCCACACTGAAGATGTCTCATGGTTACCTTCAGAAGTCTTGTGGGAACCAGCATGGATCTTAGTTACAACTGCTAAGATCATCAACCTCAGTGCAGAAATCTTCCATATCCCCCTGAGGAAAATAGTACTCACCGGTACGATTTAAAATAAACTTCTTGATTGAAGAAACTAAAACTAACACCTCACTTTACCATGTCTTCCTAGTATAACACAGGCAAAGAGGCTATTTTTGGGAGAAAGATTCTTCAAGCAGTGGTGCCTTCCGTTTAGGTTCCTGTCTTGTCCCTCCCTTTCATCCGTGTCCTATTGGTTTCCCACAAGTAAGGATGAAATCCGTGGACTCGTCAAATCTTTGTAAAAGAAAAGTAAATTTATGCTTACCTGATAAATTTCTTTTATGATATGAGCCCACCCTGTTACTTTAAGACAGATTTATTTTATTTTTGTAAACTTCAGTCACCTCTGCACCTTTTTAGCCTTTCCTTTTCTCTTCCTATAACGTTCGGCCGAATGACTGGAGGTGGAGGGGAAGGGAGGGGCTATATATATATACAGCTCTGCTGTGGTGCTCTTTGCCACTTCCTGTTAGCAGGAGGTTAATATCCCACAAGGATGAAATCCGTGGACTCAGCCACCAGGTAGAATAGGCACCACATGTCTGAATACGCAGCGAGACAGATAATATGAACCCAATCAGGACCAGCCTGCAACCAGGGTCATAACAGTCAAGCTTCCTAAACCCGCCCTCAGAGAGGGAGGAAGAAAAAAAAACACACAAACATGGGACGAATGGGAACAAACTTCCGCAGAAGTAAACCGCGAGTATCGATCCCAGAGTAAGTTCCCTAAGGAAACATAAAAGTAAAAAATAAATAAACCGGATAAAATTAAATGAGACGCAACCCAAAGGGCAACGCCTAAGAAGAACAGAAATACCCGCAGGACCAGCCTAACGGAAACCCTGTTCTTAAACAAAAACTGGGAAGGATATCGATAAGACTAGGAGATTACGTCATCCCCTCATGTCTAATGAGGTGAGCCATTCGAAGTAGAAGACGGAGGAGTCCCGTAGACGTTAATGATAGGGTCCCCTAACAATTCAAAAACGTGTTTAAGTAGAACACGAAGGCGAGCCAGCCTGTAACAAAAAGGCACAACACTCAGGAACAGTTACACCTGCAGGGAACTGCACATGCCTTCCCATGGCCGGGAGACCCAGGACAATAGGGCACGAGCACAATCGCAAATAAACATCTTGACTTTGTAAACAAGCAATCGCCAAAAGTATGTGAAAGCGAAAAAGTGCTACAACCTCCGGGGGGGGGGGGGGGGGGTGTAAAACAATGCACCCTCCGATAAACATAACCTGGGTTACCCACATATGTAGTAGTAGGGAGCTGAAGGGAACTCGCCTCTCGGAGGACAGGGCCCCCCGAGGCGGATGGCTCAGCAGTCCCTTGAATCCCCGAGCATTCTTTACAGGACTAAGAATCTGAATCAGAAAGTTGAACAATGTCAACATCAGAATCCTCCAAAGTTGGATAAAGGATACCAAAAGATGGACTATATAGAATAATTTAAACAGCACCTGACACCCACAATGTCTGGGGCACTCACCCTCCAATGAACCAGACACCAGTGGACTAGATTTTTCAGTCGCCACACAGTCAGGAAAGCAGAAATGGGTACAAGGTGAACTGTACAGTCCAAAAAAAAAAAAGCACGCCCAACCAAAGGTTGCGTCACTTCCAAAAGGCCATTATGTTCCAAAAGCCATGAGCCCAGTTAATACTACACAAGCAGATTGAATCAGATAAACATGAATAAACCCCCCCATGTTCAATAACCCCCCTCAGGAGATATTAACCCTCAAATACAAGATACTAAACCCTGTATTTTTCATGTAACTTTGCAGGAACAAATGAATTACAGTACATTCATGAAGTAGTAAAATGAAACGATCTTACAGGAATCTACGCTGTGGAACAGGAACACGGCCCTTCAAGTGTGACGGATAGTAGCATTGCCTCCGCCATGGACTTGAGAAGAAGAAAGCAAGCACAAAAACAAAGTTCAACGCTGATTGCTTCTGGAGTTGTTAATATGAGTCGGGATGGTTTTGCATCTCCGGACCCCAACTTTCATCCAAGCCCTCACTGAGAGACAGACAGGATTACTTAAAACTCCCGTCCCATGTCGAAGAGAACTAACCTCCATAAGAGACAAAAGAACAACTTCTGACACTTCTCTGCCAACCTCCTGGGACTAAAGGCAAAGAATGATTGGGGGATGAGGGAAGTGGGAGGAGTATTTAAGCCTTTGGCTGGGGTGTCTGCCTTCTCCTGGTGGCCAGGTTCTTATTTCCCAAAAGTAATGAATGGAGCTATGGACTCTTTCCATTTATGAAGAAAATACATGCTCTTTCTGAATCATGAAATTTTTTTGGGGGGTTTCATGTCCCTTTAATGCTGCCAAGTATTTGGCAAGGTCATAACAATGACCTGGTGGCTGCACAGACACAGAAACATTAATTTCAAAGAGGAGAATTGCCACTTTCATGACATTGTTTTGTTTGGGCAACAGGTATATAATTCACCCCCTGATGTTGTTCCATAGGTCTATTGGGTGATCACTGCTGCCATGGTGACCACATGAAAGACACCCGAGTATGTGACCCTCTGTCAGAGGCCTTTTCAGGGCCCAGAACATTCTAAAAACATAATTTATGCTTACCTGATACATTTATTTCTCTTGTAGTGTAGTCAGTCCACGGGTCATCCATTACTTATGGAATATATCTCTTCCTAACAGGAAGCTGCAAGAGGATCACCCAGCAGAGCTTGCTACATAGCTCCTCCCCTCACATGTCATATTCAGTCATTCGACCAAAGCAGACGAGAAAGGAGAAACCATAGGGTGCAGTGGTGACTGGAGTTTAATTAAAATTTAGGTCTGCCTTCACTGTTTCCACATACCCGACACAGCGTAGTACCACCAAGGATAAATCACCATGAGTAAAAATAAAACCAAGAACAGACAATTATCTTTTCTAACGATTAATGCTAAGGGCCTAAATAACCCACACAAAAGAAACATCGTTATGCGAGATATCAAACATAAGAGAGGGGACCTGATATTCATACAAGAATCCCATTTCATAAAGGGACAAGAACCTAAAACTTTCTTCTATAAATTTGGCCCCTCATATTACTCCTCAAACAGTGCCAAGACTAATGGAGTTGGAATTTTAATAAAGAAGGGTATACCTTTTCAGTTACTCGATTCACATAAAGACACAGAAGGTAGATATATAATACTAGTGGGGAAACTATTTAACACTATTGCCACCTTAGTAAGCGCCTATGCTCCAAACACTGGACAAGACAAATTCATAACCTCCCTCACTGGGAAAATCTTAGAAGTGGCCAAGGGTATGTTAATAATGGGAGGAGACCTTAATGTTTCCCTAGACCCGTACCGAGATAACTCGAATCACACTTCATCAACACCACATAGAGCACTGACGGTAATAAAGCAACGCTTAAGAGATTTGGCACTACATGATGTTTGGAGAATACATCACCCTGAGACAGATGATTTTACGTTCTTTTCTCATCCACATTCACGTTTCTCTCGCATAGATTACATACTAACTGATGTAACTACTCTCTCATTAACTACACAATCATCCATAATCCCAGCGACCTGGTCAGACCACTCTATAGTCTCATGCACAATACAATGGCCCTCAGCTTCCCCTTCTACTTACATGTGGAAAATCAATGAGGAATTATTAGATCACCCACTATACAATGATAAAATTCAAAAAGCAATAAAAGAATTCTTCGATTTTAATATTAACTCTATACCCTCATTCCAGAACATCTGGGAGGCGCATAAGGGAACTATACGAGGTGAATTAATGAGCATGCACTCCCATTACAAAAAACAACAGAGACAACTGCTACATGACTCCTTGAATAAAGCAAATGATCTAGAATCACAACTTAAAAGAACACCTGACAACCCACAATTAGCTAAAACATTACAAGAGACAAAACAGACAGTGACCAACCTTCTAGATAAAGAATGCAAAGCATATGCCTTCAAACTCAAGCAGACACATTACGAAGGAGACAACAAATGCAGTAGACTATTTGCCCGCAAATTAAAACGCAAAACCCAACGCGACTACATTCTCTCAATAAAGTCCCACAACAAAACACATTATGACACTTCAAACATCGCTGAAGCCTTCCGTTCCTACTATGAAAAACTATACAACCTTACTACGAAACCCACAGACTCACATACACATAATTCAGAACCCAACGCATCCTTTATTGACAAATACTTATCAGACGTTAAACTTCCAGAACTGACAGAAGAACAACAAACTTTTCTACAAAACCCCTTTACCCTACTTGAAATTAAAAGAACCATAAAAGACCTCCCCACGGACAAAGCCCCAGGCCCTGATGGCTACACTAACTATTACAATAAAAAATACATAGATCTCCTTTCCCCACACCTTCTATCTCTCTTTAACTCGATAACACCGGAGAACCCTTTCCCCACTAGGACACTGGAAGCTTTCATCTCCATTATACCAAAACCTGGAAAAAGCCCTGATTATGTAGAAAACTTTAGGCCAATCTCACTCCTAAATACAGACTTAAAAATATACGCTAAAATTCTCGCAGTAAGACTAAACACAGTACTACCGCAACTAATTGAAAAAGACCAGGTCGGCTTCGTACCAACCAGGGAAGCAAAAGACAATACTGTCCGGGTTACACAACTTATAGAATACGCTACACACAAAAAAATCCCGCTCTTAGTTCTGTCGACCGACGCGGAGAAGGCGTTCGACCGCGTTGGTTGGCAGTTTCTGAGAGCGGTATTACGAAAAATGGGTGTGGGTCAAGACTTTATTAATCGGGTGTTCGCCATGTACTCTACTCCAACAGCCAGGGTCCGTGTAAATGGTTCCCTTTCGGCCCCATTTCATATCACAAACGGTACACGACAGGGCTGCCCCCTCACCCTGCTGCTATTCGCCTGCGTAATAGAAATACTAGCACATAAAATACGAAACCACCCCCTAATAACAGGTCTACAAATACACAACTCACATCACAAGATTATGTTATATGCCGATGATGTGCTGTTCTGCATCACTAACCCGCTAACCACTATACCGCACATCATACATCAGTTAGACGAATTTAGCATTGTATCTAACTTTCTAATTAATAAAACGAAATCAGAAATTATGAACATTAATGTCCCAACGACGGAAATAGACTTAATCAAACACATATGCCCATTCCGCTGGCAAACAAGCTCACTAAAATACCTAGGTATCCAACTCACGCCATCCCCAGATCACCTTTTTACTTTAAATTACAAACCACTCCTTAAAGGAATTATCACAGATCTCTCCTCCTGGAAAAGGAAGCATATTTCATGGTTAGGGAGGATCAACGTAATTAAAATGAACGTCCTTCCAAGACTCCTCTACCTTTTTCAAACTCTACCCATCCCCCTTCCTACAAACTACCTCAACACCCTGCAATCAAACATCCTAAACTTCATTTGGCTCAACAATAGAGCGAGAATTAGCAAAAAGATAATGCTCCTTCCCATACAAATGGGAGGCCTCGGAGTCCCAGATCTCCATAGATACAGACAAGCTACATTTTTACAACGAATTATAGATTGGTGCTCGAACCTAAACGATAAATCATGGGTACAACTTGAACATGACGCACAACCAACACTTGGGCCAGCTCTGCTGGTCGCCAAGGGACAGAGATAGATTCTTAAAAACCACCACACAAATTATATCAGAAACCTTCAGAGTCTGGGACAGAGTTCTGACTGAGTACCCCAATATATCGACAAAACTCTCACCTTTAACACCGTTAACACACAATAACGAATTCCGACCTGGCCTCTCAATGGCAGCTAGACTTGCGGGTAGCTCCATCAGATCCTTACAGATCCACCACTTGGGAAATGAACAACACTCCCCTACCGTGGAGGAGCTAGTCTCTGAGGGCCTCTCCGTCCTTGGAGACTGGTTCTTCTATAGACAGTGTCAATCATATATCACTTCACACCCACAATCCAATAACATGATTAGGTCAATGACACCCTTCGAATCTATTTGCCATAAAAGCACCCCAACCAGACATGCTCTATCTATTACACACTCCCTCCTATCACAACAACCGCACGGAGCTCTACCATATTACATAGACAGATGGAACACTGAATTGGGAATAGAAATTACTTACACAGATGCCTTGCAAATTTTCACAAATATTAAAAAAACCTCAATCTCCTGCAAATTCGTTGAGCTTAATTTAAAAATATTTTAAAGATGGTACCTAACACCAGAACGATGTAAAAAAATTATATAAACTTAAATCAGCTCAATGCTGGAGATGTGGATCTGAAGAGTGCCACATGTCCCACATATGGTGGCAATGCAGTAAATTAATACCTATTTGGAAAGAGGTAGCGCAGGAATCTAGTAAAATACTAGGAATACCCACTCCCTTAGACCCTTGCTTATGGCTCTTTAACAAGACCCCGAGAAAACTTTCTACTCCATTAAAAAAACTATTTCATATCCTGAGCAATAGTTTTAAAATTCTGATTGCAAGAAACTGGAAATCAGATAAGACCCCCTCCCTGGCACACTGGCTTGCAGAGTGCCATCGCACTATATCTATGGAAGAATACTTTTACATGAAAAATAAAACTTTAGACTTATACGCCCAGATGCTTCTTGTGTGGGAAACCTACATACACTCCTCTTCTGAATGAAAAGGAAAAAAAAAAAAACCTCAGAAAAGCCCTTAGCAAAGCTAGAAACACATGCAGGCCTTGACGGTACACTTTATTGTACAATGACTCCTCTCAACATTGATAATTATTGTAACATTACTTGAACTTCCCTCCCCCTCCCCATCCCCCCTATCCACACCCCCTCAAAAGTAAGACGCAAAATGATTCAAGACTGTAATTGATTTTATTTTGTATGTTTATTTCTATGTAAAAATTTGAATCTCAATAAACTTTTGAAACAAAAATTTTTTTTAGGTCTGCCTTAAAGACAGGGCGGGCCGTGGACTGACTACACTACAAGAGAAATAAATTTATCAGGTAAGCATAAATTATGTTCTCTCTTGTTAAGTGTAGTCAGTCCACGGGTCATCCATTACTTATGGAATACCAATACCAAAGCTAAAGTACACGGATGAAGGGAGGGACAAGGCAGGAACATTAAACAGAAGGAACCACTGCCTGAAGTACCTTTCTCCCAAAAATAGCCTCCGAAGAAGCAAAAGTGTCAAATTTGTAAAATTTTGAAAAGGTGTGAAGCGAAGACCAAGTCGCAGCCTTGCAAATCTGTCCAACAGAGGCCTCATTTTTAAAGGCCCAGGTGGAAGCCACAGCTCTAGTAGAATGAGCTGTAATCCTTTCAGGAGGCTGCTGTTCAGCAGTCTCATAGGCTAAACGTATTATGCTACGAAGCCAAAAAGAGAGAGAGGTAGCCGAAGCCTTTTGACCTCTTCTCTGTCCAGAGTAAATGACAAACAGGGAAGAAGTTTGACGAAAATCTTTAGTTGCCTGCAAATAGAACTTCAGGGCACGGACTACGTCCAAATTATGCAAAAGTCGTTCCTTCTTTGAAGAAGGGTTAGGACACAGTGATGGAACAACAATCTCTTGATTGATATTCCTGTTAGTAACTACCTTAGGTAAGAACCCAGGTTTAGTACGCAGAACTACCTTGTCTGAATGAAAAATCAGATAAGGAGAATCACAATGTAAGGCAGATAACTCAGAGACTCTTCGAGCTGAGGAAATAGCCATCAAAAACAAAACCTTCCAGGATAACAGCTTGATATCAATGGAATGAAGGGGTTCAAATGGAACGCCTTGAAGAACATTAAGAACTAAGTTTAAGCTCCACGGCGGAGCAACAGTCTTAAACACAGGCTTAATCCTAGTTAAAGCCTGACAAAAAACCTGAACGTCTGGAACTTCAGCCAGACGTTTGTGTAGAAGAATAGACAGAGCAGAAATCTGTCCCTTTAACGAACTAGCAGATAAGCCCTTTTCTAAACCCTCTTGTAGAAAGGACAATATCCTAGGAATCCTAACCTTACTCCATGAGTAACTCTTGGATTTGCACCAATATAAATATTTACGCCATATCTTATGGTAAATTTTTCTGGTAACAGGCTTCCTAGCCTGTATTAAGGTATCAATAACCGACTCCGAGAAGCCACGCTTTGATAGAATCAAGCGTTCAATCTCCATGCAGTCAGCCTCAGAGAAATTAGATTTGGATGTTTGAAAGGACCCTGAATTAGAAGGTCCTGTCTCAGAGGTAGAGACCACGGTGGACAGGACGACATGTCCACTAGGTCTGCATACCAGGTCCTGCGTGGCCACGCAGGCGCTATCAGAATCACCGAAGCTCTCTCCTGTTTGATCTTGGCAATCAAACGAGGAAGCATCGGGAATGGTGGAAACACATAAGCCATGTTGAAGACCCAAGGGGCTGTCAGAGCATCTATCAGCACCGCTCCCGGGTCCCTGGATCCGTAACAAGGAAGCTTGGTGTTCTGGCGAGACGCCATGAGATCCAGATCTGGTTTGCCCCAACGAAGAATCAGTTGAGCAAAGACCTCCGGATGAAGTTCCCACTCCCCCGGATGAAAAGTCTGGCGACTCAGAAAATCCGCCTCCCAGTTCTCTACGCCTGGGATGTAAATCGCTGACAGGTGGCAAGAGTGAGACTCTGCCCAGCGAATTATCTTTGAGACTTCCAACATCGCTAGGGAACTTCTGGTTCCCCCTTGATGGTTGATGTAAGCCACAGTCGTGATGTTGTCCGACTGAAATCTGATGAACCTCAGAGTTGCTAACTGAGGCCAAGCTAGGAGAGCATTGAATATTGCTCTTAATTCCAGAATATTTATTGGGAGGAGTTTCTCCTCCTGAGTCCATAATCCCTGAGCTTTCAGGGAGTTCCAGACTGCGCCCCAGCCTAGAAGGCTGGCGTCTGTTGTTACAATCATCCAATCTGGCCTGCGAAAGGTCATCCCCTTGGAGAGATGTGGCCGAGAGAGCCACCATAGAAGAGAATCTCTGGTCTCTTGATCCAGACTTAGTAGGGGGGACAAATCTGAGTAATCCCCGTTCCACTGACTTAGCATGCACAATTGCAGCGGTATGAGATGCAAGCGAGCAAATGGTACTATGTCCATTGCCGCTACCATTAAGCCGATTACTTTCATGCACTGAGCTACTGACGGGTGTGGAATGGAATGAAGGACACGGCAAGCATTTAGAAGTTTTGATAACCTGGCCTCTGTCAGGTAAATTTTCATCTCTACAGAATCTGTAAGAGTCCCTAGAAAGGGAACTCTTGTAAGTGGTAATAGAGAACTCTTTTCCACGTTCACCTTCCACCCATGCGACCTCAGAAATGCCAGAACTATCTCTGTATGAGACTTGGCAGTTTGAAAACTTGACGCTTGTATCAGAATGTCGTCTAGGTACGGAGTCACCGCTATGCCTCGCGGTCTTGGTACCGCCAGAAGTGAGCCCAGAACTTTTGTAAAGATTCTTGGAGCCGTAGCTAATCCGAAGGGAAGAGCTACAAACTGGTAATGCCTGTCTAGGAAAGCAAATCTTAGGTACCGATAATGATCCTTGTGAATCGGTATGTGAAGGTAGGCATCCTTTAAATCCACTGTGGTCATGTACTGACCCTCTTGGATCATGGGAAGGATGGTTCGAATAGTTTCCATTTTGAATGATGGAACTCTTAGAAATTTGTTTAGGATGTTTAAGTCCAAGATTGGTCTGAAGGTTCCCTCTTTCTTGGGAACCCCAAATAGATTTGAATAGAATCCCTGCCCGTGTTCCGTCTGGGTGGATCACCCCCATTAGTAAAAGGTCTTGTACACAGCGTAGAAACGCCTCTTTCTTTATTTGGTTTGCTGATAACCTTGAAAGATGAAATCTCCCTCGTGGAGGAGAAGTTTTGAAGTGCAGGAGATATCCCTGAGATATGATCTCCAACGCCCAGGGATCCTGGACATCTCTTGCCCAAGCCTGAGCGAAGAGAGAAAGTCTGCCCCCCACTAGATCAGTTTCCGGATAGGGGGCCCTCTCTTCATGCTGTCTTGGGGGCAGCAGCAGGTTTCTTGGCCTGCTTGCCCTTGTTCCAGGACTGGTTAACTTTCCAGCCCTGCCTGTAACGAGCAACAGCTCCTTCCTGTTTTGGAGCGGAGGAAGTTGATGCTGCTCCAGCCTTGAAGTTACGAAAGGCACGAAAATTAGACTGTTTGGCCTTTGATTTGGCCCTGTCCTGAGGTAGAGCATGGCCCTGTCCTGAGGTAGAGCATGGCCCTTACCTCCCGTAATGTCAGCTATAATTTCTTTCAAGCCGGGCCCGAATAAGGTCTGCCCTTTGAAAGGAATATTAAGCAATTTAGATTTAGAAGTCACGTCAGCTGACCAGGATTTAAGCCATAGCGCTCTGCGCGCTTGGATGGCGAATCCGGAGTTCTTAGCCGTAAGTTTGGTTAAATGTACGACGGCATCAGAAACAAATGCGTTAGCTAGCATAAGTGCTTTAAGCTTGTTCATAATTTCATCCAATGGAGCTGTGCGAATGGCCTCTTCCAGAGACTCAAACCAGAATGCCGCCGCAGCATTGACAGGCGCAATGCATGCAAGGGGCTGTAAGATAAAACCTTGTTGAACAAACATTTTCTTAAGGTAACCCTCTAATTTCTTATCCATTGGATCTGAAAAGGCACAACTATCCTCCACCGGGATAGTGGTACGCTTAGCTAAAGTAGAAACTGCTCCCTCCACCTTAGGGACCGTCTGCCATAAGTCTCGTGTGGTGGCGTCTACAGGAAACATTTTCCTAAATATGGGAGGAGGGGAAAAGGGCACACCAGGTCTATCCCACTCCTTGCTAATAATCTCTGTAAGCCTTTTAGGTATAGGAAACACGTCAGTACACACCGGTACCGCATAGTATCTATCCAACCTACATAATTTTTCTGGAATTGCAACTGTGTTACAATCATTCAGAGCCGCTAATACCTCCCCTAGCAATATGCGGAGGTTCTCAAGCTTAAATTTAAAATTAGAAATCTCTGAATCCAGTCTCCCTGGATCAGATCCGTCACCCATAGAATGAAGCTCTCCGTCTTCATGTTCTGCAAATTGTGACGCAGTATCGGACATGGCTCTCACATCATCAGCGCGCTCTGTCCTTAACCGAGAGCTATCGCGCTTGCCTCTTAATTCTGGCAATTTAGATAATACTTCTGTCATAACAGTAGCCATGTCTTGCAAAGTGATTTGTAAGGGCCTCCCTGATGTACTTGGCGCCACAAAATCACGCACCTCCTGAGCGGGAGGCGAAGGTACTGACACGTGAGGAGAGTTAGTCGGCATAACTTCCCCCTCGTTGTCTGGTGATAATTTCTTTACATGTAAAGATTGACTTTTATTTAAAGTAGCATCAATGCAATTAGTACATAAATTTCTATTGGGCTCCACATTGGCCTTTAAACATAGTGAACAAAGAGATTCATCTGTGTCAGACATGTTTAAACAGACTAGCAATGAGACTAGCAAGCTTGGAAATACTTTTCTAAATAAATTTACAAGCAATATAAAAAAAACGCTACTGTGCCTTTAAGAAGCACAAAAAGCTGTCACAGTTGAAATAACAATGAACCAAAATAGTTATAGCAACCAATTTTTCACAGTAAATGTATTAAGTTAGCAAAAGATTGCACCCACCAGCAAATGGATGATTAACCCCTTAATACCCAAAAACGGATTAACAATTTAATAATTAACGTTTTTCTCACAGTCAAAACACACTGTCACAGGTCTGCTGTGACTGATTACCTCCCTCAAAATGAATTTTGAAGACCCCTGAGCTCTCTAGAGACGATCTGGATCATGGAGGATGAAGTAGACAGATTGTGACTTAATTTTTACTGCGCAAAAAAGCGCTAAAATAGGCCCCTCCCACTCATATTACAACAGTGGGGAAGCTCAGAAAACTGTTTCTATGCAGAAAACAAAGATGGCCATGTGGTAAAAATCATGCCCCAATAAGTTTTATCACCAAGTACCTCACAAAAAACTATTAACATGCCAGTAAACGTTTTAAACATACATTTGAAAAGTTATGAATTGTTATTAATAAGCCTGCTACAAGTCGCTTTTACTGCAGTTAAGGCTCATACATTATTTCAGTATTAACAGTATTTTCAGAGTCAATTCCATTCCTTAGAAAAATACATTCAGTGTACACACACTCATCAGCCTAATACCAGTCGCTATCACTGCATTTAAGGCTGAACTTACTTTACATTGGTATCAGCAGTATTTTCTCAGTCAATTCCATTCCTCAGAAAAATAATTACTGCACATACCTCATTTGCAGGGGGGCCCTGCATGCTATTCCCCTTCTCTGAAGTTACCTCACTCCTCAGATGAGAACAGCCAGTGGATCTTAGTTACGTCTGCTAAGATCATAGAAAACGCAGGCAGATTCTTCTTCTAATGCTGCCTGAGAATAAAACAGCACACTCCGGTGCCATTTAAAATAACAAACTTTTGATTGTAGAAATAAACTAAGTTAAAAAACACCACAGACCTCTCACAGCGACCTATCTAGTTAGGCTGCAAGAGAATGACTGAATATGACTAGTGAGGGGAGGAGCTATGTAGCAAGCTCTGCTGGGTGATCCTCTTGCAGCTTCCTGTTAGGAAGAGATATATTCCATAAGTAATGGATGACCCGTGGACTGACTACACTTAACAAGAGAAAATAGGTAGCCGATTACAGTTCCTATGTCAATTCCCTGCTAGCTGAATTGCTATTGAGACCCTCTCATTCTTTTCTGCTCTCATTAGTTCCTTATAAAGCTGTCTACAGAACTTCTACAAATGCTCCAGGTCTAAGGAATTCCTTGCCTTCCCTAAAACCACCAGACCCCTCATATAATTTGACCTTTCAGCTGTTTCCCCATGTACTCAATCATCTGTCCACTCAGAATATTGGTGTGTTTCTGAAGGGTCCAGGCAATGGCCCTCACTAAAGTGTACTAGTAATAACCCCCTCCCCCACACTGCTGAGAGATTATAAAAGGAGCTAGGACAAGGGCATGCACCAGGGTGAGTGGTTCAAGGGTGAGTGTGTTTATCTTATCTCTCTTATTTGTGGCCAATAAGGTTTAGCTGTAAATGGTTTTGCCTACTGTTTCACTATCTAGTATGAAGTGGTTTTCAGCAATTTGCAGCAGCATTTTAAAGGACTTCGTTGTCACAGTTTGCTTTTTACCCTCACTGTGGAGCATTAGACAAGTCCAATTTGTACACAAAACGGGGGGGGGGGGTAATGTCCCTTGAATGGGTTGAAGTCATCCTAATTGACTAATAGAAAAATAGTAGTTTGTTTGAATTATGCATAAATAATTACAAATATGAAACTGCATTAAATATTGTAATGCCAAACGGAATGCATACATTTATAGACTACTTTTGTATACTTTTTTTTGTGGTCAGGAGAAGATGGTAAACATTTAGGCAAATTTTCTTCTTTAAATTTTTTTCATTCAAACTTACCAATGCAAATGTAACTACCAGGAGCGATTAAAAATAACATCCAATTTAATAACTGTATTTTTAAAGAACAGATATTACTAATAGCATAAAACATTTTCAAAATCGATCTGACATACAAGGATAGCCTCTTATTCTACCCCTGACAATAAAATAGTAATGTAACAGATCTATAGATTATCAACTTAAGTCAATACTTGGATCTAAATCCACTTCATAAACAGCAAATGCAGTAGCCTGTATAACTCACTAACCTCATCATGCTCGTGAAATTCTTCACCGTGTTCCTTTTGATTCTGTGTAGATATAATGTTGATGTCAAATTTGTTCACATTGATATGTTCGTGTGGGGCTTCCCTCTTCTGTGTATTCCGATGTCTATTTTCATCAACTGGTCTATGTTCTTCAGAATCGTGGTTAGCATTGTGATTGTGGTCATGGGAGTGGTCATAATCATGGACAGGTTTATGAACATGGTTGCGATCATATGCTTCATCGGATGAGTGCTCAAGACCCAACTCTGAAACTGAATCAATAGTAGTTTCCCCATTCTTCTTTCCTTTCCTCCTCTTCTTATGTTTACGTGTTTTTTGGTCAGGATGCTCATGTGTGGTATTTGTGTCGGCTAATGGCTCATTACTCTGCCCGTCCTGTTCTACATGACCTCCTGTAGTATTGTGGGAATGGTGGCTGCTATTATGTAAATGGCCATTAATATCACGGCCATGATGGTGAAGATGAGTATGACGTGAAGCTTTAGTTTGTACAGATTCAGAAGAGTCAGTTTTCCTAATATCACATTTATGGTAGTCACTAGTAGTTTTTGTTTCATTCTCTAAATCCACATGTGAACCTAAATCATTGTGCTCATGAATATGTTTTCCTTCTTGTAAATCTAAAGCATCTAAATGAGAGACATGGTCATGCCCAATATCTTCATGACCTATTTCAACAATTTTCACCTCGCCAAGGCCTAAGCTGGCCAGGAGTTTTTCAAGTCCATAGAAAGACAATCTTCCATCCTCACCATATCTGTGAAACAGTTTTTCAATGTAATATTTTTGTTCATGTTCCGCTTCAGGTAAAATTTCGGGCCCTAAAGTCTTACTAGTTGATAACTCTACGGCTCCATTCTTGAGATATGGCTCTTCAGAGATTTGATAGTCGTTATGGAGCTGAATGTGGTTTTCCTCTGAAGCATGATGATGTGTCTCCCCATGACAATCGTTGCAATGATGAAAAATAAAGGTGAGTAAACAAATGAGGCAGAATTTTGTATGAATATGTACCTTCATTTCTATTTTATCTAAAGAGAGAAAGAGAGAGATGACAATGGATTAACAACTATGGCCACCAATACAACACTCAACAGTCAGTATGCCATTAAAAAACAAAAAAACACGCACTACAAGAAAAGAGTATGAAGATCAACCCATATCAAAATTAAAGTGCTGTGCATGGCTCAGAAAGATTCTGAAGCAAACTAAATAGTTGCTAAATGTTAGATAGAGAAATGTAAAAAAAGCAGTAATTTAGACATCAATGTTATAGA
Source organism: Bombina bombina (assembly GCF_027579735.1). Taxonomy (NCBI): domain Eukaryota; kingdom Metazoa; phylum Chordata; class Amphibia; order Anura; family Bombinatoridae; genus Bombina; species Bombina bombina. The sequence goes on from NC_069499.1 coordinate 495,960,066, forward strand.
AGTGCAGCAAAAAGAAGCTGCATCAGAACAAGCCTATTACCCCAAATTAAATGTATCCTGCATGCGGATAGCAAGTCTGCATATACTTTGTATCACTTATATAAAATTGCCAAGATAATAAACAAACCATTTATCATCAACTTAGAGCTTTCTGCATGTATTAATATCAAAAGAACATCTCTTCATACTATGCCCAAATAAATAAAAGTCTGTGTCAATAAATAACTGTACTGTTAGTCTGTCAGTCTTTTCCTAAGTAATGTTTTGAGGTTTATTAGCCATAATGGCAAGTCATAGTGACACATTCTCCTCACTGTAAAGCTACTAGTGAATCAGAGACTTAGATGGGAATTCAGGTAATAACCAGTCCAAACAAAAAAAAATAAAAATCAGTAAACTGCAATACAATTATTAGTTTGACAGATTTGGCAACATGAATAACATAATTTATGTAAGAACTTACCTGATAAATTAATTTCTTTCATATTAGCAAGAGTCCATGAGCTAGTGACGTATGGGATATACATTCCTACCAGGAGGGGCAAAGTTTCCCAAACCTTAAAATGCCTATAAATACACCCCTCACCACACCCACAAATCATTTTAACGAATAGCCAAGAAGTGGGGTGATAAGAAAAAAGTGCGAAAGCATAAAAAATAAGGAATTGGAATAATTGTGCTTTATACAAAAAAATCATAACCACCACAAAAAAGGGTGGGCCTCATGGACTCTTGCTAATATGAAAGAAATGAATTTATCAGGTAAGTTCTTACATAAATTATGTTTTCTTTCATGTAATTAGCAAGAGTCCATGAGCTAGTGACGTATGGGATAATGACTACCCAAGATGTGGATCTTTCCACGCAAGAGTCACTAGAGAGGGAGGGATAAAATAAAGACAGCCAATTCCTGCTGAAAATAATCCACACCCAAAATAAAGTTTAAATGAAAACATAAGCAGAAGATTCAAACTGAAACAGCTGCCTGAAGTACTTTTCTACCAAAAACTGCTTCAGAAGAAGAAAACACATCAAAATGGTATAATTGAGTAAAAGTATGCAAAGAAGACCAAGTTGCTGCTTTGCAAATCTGATCAACCGAAGCTTCATTCCTAAACGCCCAGGAAGTAGAAACTGACCTAGTAGAATGAGCTGTAATACTCTGAGGCGGAGATTTACCCGACTCAACATAGGCATGATGAATTAAAGATTTCAACCAAGATGCCAAAGAAATGGCAGAAGCTTTCTGGCCTTTTCTAGAACCGGAAAAGATGACAAATAGACTAGAAGTCTTTCGGAAAGTCTTAGTAGCTTCAACATAATATTTCAAAGCTCTAACAACATCCAAAGAATGCAATGATTTCTCCTTAGAATTCTTAGGATTAGGGCATAATGAAGGAACTACAATTTCTCTACTAATGTTGTTGGAATTCACAACCTTAGGTAAAAATTCAAAAGAAGTTCGCAACACTGCCTTATCCTGATGAAAAAATCAGAAAAGGAGACTCACAAGAAAGAGCAGACAATTCAGAGACTCTTCTGGCAGAAGAGATGGCCAAAAGGAACAAAACTTTCCAAGAAAGTAATTTAATGACCAATGAATGCATAGGTTCAAACGGAGGAGCTTGAAGAGCCCCCAGAACCAAATTCAAACTCCAAGGAGGAGAAATTGACTTAATGACAGGTTTTATACGAACCAAGGCTTGTACAAAACAATGAATATCAGGAAGATTAGCAATCTTTCTGTGAAAAAGAACAGAAAGAGCAGAGATTTGACCTTTCAAGGAACTTGCGGACAAACCTTTATCTAAACCATCCTGAAGAAACTAAAATTCTCGGAATTCTAAAAGAATGCCAGGAAAAATGATGAGAAAGACACCAAGAAATATAAGTCTTCCAGACTCTATAATATATCTCTCTAGATACAGATTTACGAGCCTGTAACATAGTATTAATCACAGAGTCAGAGAAACCTCTTTGACCAAGAATCAAGCGTTCAATCTCCATACCTTTAAATTTAAGGATTTGAGATCCTGATGGAAAAAAGGACCTTGCAACAGAAGGTCTGGTCTTAACGGAAGAGTCCACGGTTGGCAAGAGGCCATCCGGACAAGATCCGCATACCAAAACCTGTGAGGCCATGCTGGAGCTACCAGCAGAACAAACGAGCATTCCTTCAGAATCTTGGAGATTACTCTTGGAAGAAGAACTAGAGGCGGAAAGATATAGGCAGGATGATACTTCCAAGGAAGTGATAATGCATCCACTGCCTCCGCCTGAGGATCCCGGGATCTGGACAGATACCTGGGAAGTTTCTTGTTTAGATGAGAAGCCATCAGATCTATTTCTGGAAGTTCCCACATTTGAACAATCTGAAGAAATACCTCTGGGTGAAGAGACCATTCGCCCGGATGCAACGTTTGGCGACTGAGATAATCCGCTTCCCAATTGTCTATTCCTGGAATATGAACCGCAGAGATTAGACAGGAGCTGGATTCTGCCCAAACCAGAATTCGAGATACTTCTTTCATAGCCAGAGGACTGTGAGTCCCTCCTTAATGATTGATGTATGCCACAGTTGTGACATTGTCTGTCTGAAAACAAATGAACGATTCTCTCTTCAGAAGAGGCCAAGACTGAAGAGCTCTGAAAATTGCACGGAGTTCCAAAATATTGATCGGTAATCTCACCTCCTGAGATTCCAAAACCCCTTGTGCTGTCAGAGACCCCCACACAGCTCCCCAACCTGTAAGACTTGCATCTGTTGAAATTACAGTCCAGGTCGGAAGAACAAAAGAAGCCCCCTGAACTAAACGATGGTGATCTGTCCATCACGTCAGAGAGTGTCGTACAATCGGTTTTAAAGATATTAATTGAGATATCTTTGTGTAATCCCTGCACCATTGGTTCAGCATACAGAGCTGAAGAGATCGCATGTGAAAACGAGCAAAGGGGATCGCGTCCGATGCAGCAGTCATAAGACCTAGAATTTCCATGCATAAGGCTGCCGAAGGGAATGATTGTGACTGAAGGTTTCGACAAGCTGAAATCAATTTTAGACGTCTCTTGTCTGTCAAAGACAGAGTCATGGACACTGAATCTATCTGGAAACCCAAAAAGGTTACCCTTGTCTGAGGAATCAATGAACTTTTTAGTGAATTGATCCTCCAACCATGATTTTGAAGAAACAACAAAAGTCGATTCGTATGAAATTCTGCTAAATGTGAAGACTGAGCAAGTACCAAGATATCGTCCAAATAAGGAAATACCACAATACCCTGTTCTCTGATTACAGATAGAAGGGCACGAGAACCTTTGTAAAAATTCTTGGAGCTGTTGCTAGGCCAAACGGCAGAGCCACAAACTGGTAATGCTTGTCTAGGAAAGAGAATCTCAGAAACTGATAGTGAGCTGGATGAATCTGAATATGCAGATATGCATCCTGTAAATCTATTGTAGACATATAATGCCCTTGCTGAACAAAAGGCAGGATAGTCCTTACAGTTACCATTTTGAATGTTTGTATCCTTATATAACGATTCAATATTTTTAGATCCAGAACTGGTCTGAAGGAATTCTCCTTCGTTGGTACAATGAAGAGATTCGAATAAAACCCCAGCCCCTGTTCCAGAACTGGAACTGGCATAATTACTCCAGCCAACTCTAGATCTGAAACACATTTCAGAAATGCTTGAGCTTTCGCTGGGTTTACTGGGACACGGGAAAGAAAGAATCTCTTTGCAGGAGGTCTTATCTTGAAACCAATTCTGTACCCTTCTGAAATAATGTTCTGAATCCAAAGATTGTGAACAGAATTGATCCAAATTTCTTTGAAAAAACATAATCTGCCCCCTACCAGCTGAGCTGGAATGAGGGCCGCACCTTCATGTGGACTTAGAAGCTGGCTTTGCTTTTCTAGAAGGCTTGGATTTATTCCAGACTGGAGATGGTTTCCAAACTGAAACTGCTCCTGAGGATGAAGGATCAGGCTTTTGTTCTTTGTTGAAACGAAAGGAACGAAAACGATTATTAGCCCTGTTTTTACCCTTAGATTTTTTATCCTGTGGTAAAAAAGTTCCTTTCCCACCAGTAACAGTTGAGATAATAGAATCCAACTGAGAACCAAATAATTTATTACCCTGGAAAGAAAGGGAAAGTAGAGTCGATTTACAAGACATATCAGCATTCCAAGTTTTAAGCCATAAAGCTCTTCTAGCTAAAATAGCTAGAGACATAAACCTGACAACTCTGATAATATCAAAAATGGCATCACAGATAAAATTATTAGCATGTTGAAGAATAATAATGTTATGAGAATCATGATCTGTTACTTGTTGCGCTAAAGTTTCCAACCAAAAAGTTGAAGCTGCAGCAACACCCGCCAAAGATATAGCAGGTCTAAGAAGATTACCTGAACACAAATAAGCTTTTCTTAGAAAGGATTCAATTTTCCTATCTAAAGGATCCTTAAAGGAAGTACCATCTGCCGTAGGAATAGTAGTACGTTTAGCAAGGGTAGAGATAGCCCCATCAACTTTAGGGATTTTGTCCCAAAACTCTAATCTGTCAGACGGCACAGGATATAATTGCTTAAAACGTTTAGAAGGAGTAAATGAATTACCCAATTTATTCCATTCCCTGGAAATTACTTCAGAAATAGCACCAGGAACAGGAAAAACTTCTGTAATAACTACAGGAGATTTAAAGACCTTGTCTAAACGTTTAGATTTAGTATCAAGAGGACCAGAAACCTCAATTTCTAATGCAATTAGGACTTCTTTAAGTAAAGAACAAATAAATTCCATTTTAAATAAATATGAAGATTTATCAGCATCAACCTCTGAAACAGAATCCTCTGAACCAGAAGAATCATTAGAATCAGAATGATGATGTTCATTTAAAAATTCATCTGGATAAAGAGAAGTTTTAAAAGACTTTTTATGTTTACTAGAAGGAGGAATAACAGACATAGCCTTCTTAATAGATTCAGAAACAAAATCTCTTATGTTATCAGGAACACTCTGAACATTAGATGTTGATGGAACTGCAACAGGTAATGGTATTTTACTAAAGGAAATATTTTCTGCATTAACAAGTTTGTCATGACATTTAATACAAACAACAGCTGGAGGAACAGCTACCAAACGTTTACAGCAGATACACTTAGCTTTGGTAGTTCCAGCACCAGGCAGCGATTTTCCTGAAGTATCTTCTGACTCAGATGCAACATGAGACATCTTGCAATATGTAAGAGAAAAAACAACATATAAAGCAAAATTGATCAAATTCCTTAAATGACAGTTTCAGGAATGGGAAAAAATGCCAAAGAACAAGCTTCTAGCAACCAGAAGCAATGAAAAATGAGACTTAAATAATGTGGAGACAAAAGCGACGCCCACATCCGGAACGCCGACATTTTTGGCGCAAAAGAACGTCAAAAAATGACGCAACTTCCGGCGACACATATGACGCCGGAAACAGAAAAGATTTTTTGCGCCAAAAAAAGTCTGCGCCAAGAATGACGCAATAAAATGAAGCATTTTCAGCCCCCGCGAGCCTAACAGCCCACAGGGAAAAAGTCAAATTTTTTAAGGTAAGAAAAAATGATTGATTTAAATGCATTATCCCAAATATGAAACTGACTGTCTGAAAAACAGAATTTATGTTTACCTGATAAATTACTTTCTCCAACGGTGTGTCCGGTCCACGGCGTCATCCTTACTTGTGGGATATTCTCTTCCCCAACAGGAAATGGCAAAGAGCCCAGCAAAGCTGGTCACATGATCCCTCCTAGGCTCCGCCTACCCCAGTCATTCGACCGACGTTAAGGAGGAATATTTGCATAGGAGAAACCATATGATACCGTGGTGACTGTAGTTAAAGAAAATAAATTATCAGACCTGATTAAAAAACCAGGGCGGGCCGTGGACCGGACACACCGTTGGAGAAAGTAATTTATCAGGTAAACATAAATTCTGTTTTCTCCAACATAGGTGTGTCCGGTCCACGGCGTCATCCTTACTTGTGGGAACCAATACCAAAGCTTTAGGACACGGATGAAGGGAGGGAGCAAATCAGGTCACCTAAATGGAAGGCACCACGGCTTGCAAAACCTTTCTCCCAAAAATAGCCTCAGAAGAAGCAAAAGTATCAAACTTGTAAAATTTGGTAAAAGTGTGCAGTGAAGACCAAGTCGCTGCCCTACATATCTGATCAACAGAAGCCTCGTTCTTGAAGGCCCATGTGGAAGCCACAGCCCTAGTGGAATGAGCTGTGATTCTTTCAGGAGGCTGCCGTCCGGCAGTCTCGTAAGCCAATCTGATGATGCTTTTAATCCAAAAAGAGAGAGGTAGAAGTTGCTTTTTGACCTCTCCTTTTACCAGAATAAACAACAAACAAGGAAGATGTTTGTCTAAAATCCTTTGTAGCATCTAAATAGAATTTTAGAGCGCGAACAACATCCAAATTGTGCAACAAACGTTCCTTCTTCGAAACTGGTTTCGGACACAGAGAAGGCACGACTATCTCCTGGTTAATGTTTTTGTTAGAAACAACTTTTGGAAGAAAACCAGGTTTAGTACGTAAAACCACCTTATCTGCATGGAACACCAGATAAGGAGGAGAACACTGCAGAGCAGATAATTCTGAAACTCTTCTAGCAGAAGAAATTGCAACCAAAAACAAAACTTTCCAAGATAATAACTTAATATCAACGGAATGTAAGGGTTCAAACGGAACCCCCTGAAGAACTGAAAGAACTAAGTTGAGACTCCAAGGAGAAGTCAAAGGTTTGTAAACAGGCTTGATTCTAACCAGAGCCTGAACAAAGGCTTGAACATCTGGCACAGCTGCCAGCTTTTTGTGAAGTAACACAGACAAGGCAGAAATCTGTCCCTTCAAGGAACTTGCAGATAATCCTTTTTCCAATCCTTCTTGAAGGAAGGATAGAATCTTAGGAATCTTAACCTTGTCCCAAGGGAATCCTTTAGATTCACACCAACAGATATATTTTTTCCAAATTTTGTGGTAAATTTTTCTAGTTACAGGCTTTCTGGCCTGAACAAGAGTATCAATAACAGAATCTGAGAACCCTCGCTTTGATAAGATCAAGCGTTCAAACTCCAAGCAGTCAGCTGGAGCGAGACCAGATTCGGATGTTCGAACGGACCTTGAACAAGAAGGTCTCGTCTCAAAGGTAGCTTCCATGGTGGAGCCGATGACATATTCACCAGATCTGCATACCAAGTCCTGCGTGGCCACGCAGGAGCTATCAAGATCACCGACGCCCTCTCCTGATTGATCCTGGCTACCAGCCTGGGGATGAGAGGAAACGGCGGGAATACATAAGCTAGTTTGAAGGTCCAAGGTGCTACTAGTGCATCTACTAGAGTCGCCTTGGGATCCCTGGATCTGGACCCGTAGCAAGGAACCTTGAAGTTCTGACGAGAGGCCATCAGATCCATGTCTGGAATGCCCCACAGTTGAGTGATTTGGGCAAAGATTTCCGGATGGAGTTCCCACTCCCCCGGATGCAATGTCTGACGACTCAGAAAATCCGCTTCCCAATTTTCCACTCCTGGGATGTGGATTGCAGACAGGTGGCAGGAGCGAGTCTCCGCCCATTGAATGATTTTGGTCACTTCTTCCATCGCCAGGGAACTCCTTGTTCCCCCCTGATGGTTGATGTACGCAACAGTCGTCATGTTGTCTGATTGAAACCGTATGAACTTGGCCCTTTATCGGTAGAAGAGATTCTTCCCGAGACCAAAGACCCTGAGCTTTCAGGGATCCCCAGACCGCGCTCCAGCCCATCAGACTGGCGTCGGTCGTGACAATGACCCACTCTGGTCTGCGGAAGGTCATCCCTTGTGACAGGTTGTCCAGGGACAGCCACCAACGGAGTGAGTCTCTGGTCCTCTGATTTACTTGTATCTTCGGAGACAAGTCTGTATAGTCCCCATTCCACTGACTGAGCATACACAGTTGTAATGGTCTTAGATGAATGCGCGCAAAAGGAACTATGTCCATTGCCGCTACCATCAAACCTATCACTTCCATGCACTGCGCTATGGAAGGAAGAGGAACGGAATGAAGTATCCGACAAGAGTTTAGAAGTTTTGTTTTTCTGGCCTCTGTCAGAAAAATCCTCATTTCTAAGGAGTCTATTATTGTTCCCAAGAAGGGAACTCTTGTCGACGGAGATAGAGAACGTTCACTTTCCATCCGTGAGATCTGAGAAAGGCCAGGACTATGTCCGTGTGAGCCTTTGCTTGAGGAAGGGACGACGCTTGAATCAGAATGTCGTCCAAGTAAGGTACTACTGCAATGCCCCTTGGTCTTAGCACCGCTAGAAGGGACCCTAGTACCTTTGTGAAAATCCTTGGAGCAGTGGCTAATCCGAAAGGAAGCGCCACGAACTGGTAATGCTTGTCCAGGAATGCGAACCTTAGGAACCGATGATGTTCCTTGTGGATAGGAATATGTAGATACGCATCCTTTAAATCCACCGTGGTCATGAATTGACCTTCCTGGATGGAAGGAAGAATTGTTCGAATGGTTTCCATTTTGAACGATGGAACCTTGAGAAACTTGTTTAAGATCTTGAGATCTAAGATTGGTCTGAACGTTCCCTCTTTTTTGGGAACTATGAACAGATTGGAGTAGAACCCCATCCCTTGTTCTCCTAATGGAACAGGATGAATCACTCCCATTTTTAACAGGTCTTCTACACAATGTAAGAATGCCTGTCTTTTTATGTGGTCTGAAGACAACTGAGACCTGTGGAACCTCCCCCTTGGGGGAAGCCCCTTGAATTCCAGAAGATAACCTTGGGAGACTATTTCTAGTGCCCAAGGATCCAGAACATCTCTTGCCCAAGCCTGAGCGAAGAGAGAGAGTCTGCCCCCCACCAGATCCGGTCCCGGATCGGGGGCCAACATTTCATGCTGTCTTGGTAGCAGTGGCAGGTTTCTTGGCCTGCTTTCCCTTGTTCCAGCCTTGCATTGATCTCCAAGCTGGCTTGGCTTGAGAAGTATTACCCTCTTACTTAGAGGACGTAGCACTTTGGGCTGGTCCGTTTCTACGAAAGGGACGAAAATTAGGTTTATTTTTGGCCTTGAAAGACCGATCCTGAGGAAGGGCGTGGCCCTTACCCCCAGTGATATCAGAGATAATCTCTTTCAAGTCAGGGCCAAACAGCGTTTTCCCCTTGAAAGGAATGTTAAGTAGTTTGTTCTTGGAAGACGCATCAGCTGACCAAGATTTCAACCAAAGCGCTCTGCGCGCCACAATAGCAAACCCAGAATTCTTAGCCGCTAACCTAGCCAATTGCAAAGTGGCGTCTAGGGTGAAAGAATTAGCCAATTTGAGAGCACGGATTCTGTCCATAATCTCCTCATAAGGAGGAGAATCACTATCGACCGCCTTTACTAGCTCATCGAACCAGAAACACGCGGCTGTAGTGACAGGGACAATGCATGAAATTGGTTGTAGAAGGTAACCCTGCTGAACAAACATCTTTTTAAGTAAACCTAATTTTTTATCCATAGGATCTTTGAAAGCACAACTATCTTCTATGGGTATAGTGGTGCGTTTGTTTAAAGTGGAAACCGCTCCCTCGACCTTGGGGACTGTCTGCCATAAGTCCTTTCTGGGGTCGACCATAGGAAACAATTTTTTAAATATGGGGGGAGGGACGAAAGGAATACCGGGCCTTTCCCATTCTTTATTTACAATGTCCGCCACCCGCTTGGGTATAGGAAAAGCTTCTGGGAGCCCCGGGACCTCTAGGAACTTGTCCATTTTACATAGTTTCTCTGGGATGATCAAATTCTCACAATCATCCAGAGTGGATAATACCTCCTTAAGCAGAGCGCGGAGATGTTCCAACTTAAATTTAAATGTAATCACATCGGGTTCAGCTTGTTGAGAAATTTTCCCTGAATCTGAAATTTCTCCCTCAGACAAAACCTCCCTGGCCCCATCAGACTGGTATAGGGGCATTTCAGAACCATTATCATCAGCGTCGTCATGCTCTTCAGTATCTAAAACAGAGCAGTCGCGCTTACGCTGATAAGTGGGCATTTTGGCTAAAATGTTTTTGATAGAATTATCCATTACAGCCGTTAATTGTTGCATAGTAAGGAGTATTGGCGCGCTAGATGTACTAGGGGCCTCCTGAGTGGGCAAGACTCGTGTAGACGAAGGAGGGAATGATGCAGTACCATGCTTACTCCCCTCACTTGAGGAATCATCTTGGGCATCATTTTCATTGTCACATAAATCACATTTATTTAAATGAGAAGGAACCCTGGCTTCCCCACATTCAGAACACAGTCTATCTGGTAGTTCAGACATGTTAAACAGGCATAAACTTGATAACAAAGTACAAAAAACGTTTTAAAATAAAACCGTTACTGTCACTTTAAATTTTAAACTGAACACACTTTATTACTGCAATTGCGAAAAAATATGAAGGAATTGTTCAAAATTCACCAAAATTTCACCACAGTGTCTTAAAGCCTTAAAAGTATTGCACACCAAATTTGGAAGCTTTAACCCTTAAAATAACGGAACCGGAGCCGTTTTTAACTTTAACCCCTTTACAGTCCCTGGTATCTGCTTTGCTGAGACCCAACCAAGCCCAAAGGGGAATACGATACCAAATGACGCCTTCAGAAAGTCTTTTCTATGTATCAGAGCTCCTCACACATGCGACTGCATGTCATGCCTCTCAAAAACAAGTGCGCAATACCGGCGCGAAAATGAGGCTCTGCCTATGATTAGGGAAAGCCCCTAAAGAATAAGGTGTCTAAAACAGTGCCTGCCGATATAATTTTACCAAAATACCCAGATTAAATGATTCCTCAAGGCTAAATATGTGTAATATATGAATCGATTTAGCCCAGAAAAAGTCTACAGTCTTAATAAGCCCTTGTGAAGCCCTTATTTACTATCTTAATAAACATGGCTTACCGGATCCCATAGGGAAAATGACAGCTTCCAGCATTACATCGTCTTGTTAGAATGTGTCATACCTCAAGCAGCAAGAGACTGCTCACTGTTCCCCCAACTGAAGTTAATTCCTCTCAACAGTCCTGTGTGGAACAGCCATGGATTTTAGTAACGGTTGCTAAAATCATTTTCCTCATACAAACAAATCTTCATCTCTTTTCTGTTTCTGAGTAAATAGTACATACCAGCACTATTTTAAAATAACAAACTCTTGATTGAATAATAAAAACTACAGTTAAACACTAAAAAACTCTAAGCCATCTCCGTGGAGATGTTGCCTGTACAACGGCAAAGAGAATGACTGGGGTAGGCGGAGCCTAGGAGGGATCATGTGACCAGCTTTGCTGGGCTCTTTGCCATTTCCTGTTGGGGAAGAGAATATCCCACAAGTAAGGATGACGCCGTGGACCGGACACACCTATGTTGGAGAAATAAGGAATGTTGAACATCCTGAGTCAAGGCAAATAAATGTTTGAATACATATATTTAGAACTTTATAAAAAAAGCGCCCAACCATAGATTAGAGTGTCAAAGAAAATAAGACTTACTTACCCCAGGACACTCGTCTACATGTTGTAGAAAGCCAAACCAGTACTGAAACGAAAATCAGCAGAGGTAATGGTATATATATAAGAGTATATCGTCGATCTGAAAAGGGAGGTAAGAGATGAATCTCTACGACCGATAACAGAGAACCTATGAAATAGATCCCATAGAAGGAGATCATTGCATTCAAATAGGCAATACTCTCCTCACATCCCTCTGACATTCACTGCACGCTGAGAGGAAAACCGGGCTCCAACCTGTTGCGGAGCGCATATCAACGTAGAATCTAGCACAAACTTACTTCACCACCTCCATAGGAGGCAAAGTTTGTAAAACTGATTTGTGGGTGTGGTGAGGGGTGTATTTATAGGCATTTTAAGGTTTGGGAAACTTTGCCCCTCCTGGTAGGAATGTATATCCCATACGTCACTAGCTCATGGACTCTTGCTAATTACATGAAAGAAAGGATGATTGCCAGCAAGTATAGTTAGAAAGGTGGCACTACTCCTCCATATGTGGGATATAATCCAAATGCCTGCACAGCTCTGGGAACAGCATAGAGACCCCCAGTGGGTCATATTAATAAAGTGTACTGGCAAGCAAGGTTCAAGCAGAACAAACATGCTTTCCTTGAGAATGATCATTTGCATTTAAGGATCATTAAGAAGGGATAGGAAAGTCAAAATTAAACTTGCATGATTCAGATAGAGCATGTCATTTTAAGACACTTAATTTCACTTATTTTTTAAAATGTGCATTGTTCTTTTGGTATCCCTTGTTGAAAAAGTATACGCATATATCCTACACTAGTGGAAGCTAGCTGCTAATTGGTGCCTGCATAGATTTGTCTCTTGTGATTGGCTAACTAGCTGTGTTCAGCTAAGCTGCCAGTAGTTCAATGATGTTCCTTCAGCAATGGATAACAAGAGAATGAATCCAATTTTATAATAGAAGCAAATTGGTTTTAAATTGTATGTTCTTTCCTAATCACAAAATAAAAGGGATAGGAAATTCAAAATTAAACTTGCATGATTCAGATAGAAAACAAAATTAAGACACATTTTTGAAAATCAACTTCTTGATTTCAAAATGTACTTCATTATTTTGGTATCCCTGGTTTAAAAATAATACGCACATATCCTACATTAGTGGAAGCTAGCTGCCGATTGGTGCCTGCATGCATTTGTCTCTTGTGATTGGCTAACTAGATCATCTAGCTGCCAGTAGTGCAATATTGTTCATTCAGCAAAGGATAACACTATAATGAAGCAAATTTGATAAAAGTAAAATTGAAAAGCTGTTTAAAATGGTATCTATCCAAATCATGAAATACAATTTTGGGGTTTTAATTCCAGGTGCAACAAGGTATGCAAACAGTATATTATATGTATATGCACAATTCCACAAATTATAAAAAAACAAACATCTAGATGATACATTCTAATTTAAAGGTATCGGGTTAAAGAGCCATCAAAAGGAACATTTTAAGTACAAATTAAACATTCATAACTCTGACAGTGTGTATAATCTTTAAAGTAACCCATGTGTCCCAATATTTAAAGTAATAGGATTAAACACAAAATTTTGACTGACATACAAAGCCCTCAACTGCACTGCTCCCCCCTATATCTCAGACCTTGTCTCCAGATACTCTGCCTCCCGTCCTCTTCGCTCTACTCACAATCTCCTACTCTCCTCCTCTTTTGTTACCTCCTTACTTCTCCGTTTTCAGGACTTCTCCAGACTGGCTCCCATCTTGTGGAACTCTCTGCTTCGCTCCACAAGACTCTCAACTAGTTTTGTAAGTTACAAGTGCTCCGTAAAGACACTACTATTCAGGGATGCATACAACCTACACTAACCTTTCCCTGCTCAACTGCTATTCCCTTGAACCCCTTAGCAAGTAAGCTTATGAGCCCAGCTGTTTGTAGATCACCTTCATAAGAGCCGACTACAACAGTGCAACTCTCGACAGGGCCCTCTACCCATCTGATCCCTATAAACGCTATCTTGTATACCGCCTATGTTTATAGCGCTGCGGAACCTGTTGACGCTCTAGAAATCCCTAATAATAATAATAATAATAATAATAATAATAATAGTAAACTGTATAGTCACTTCATAAGAACATGTACAGGGTGGGATAAACAACATTTTTCCCATAAGGGAACTAAATCCACAACCCTAAAAGAAAGTACATATGAGATAGATATATTATTATTTTTCTATTCTGCACATAAAAAAAAAAAAAAGGCAAATTACAAAGAAACAGCCTATCAGGAACAGCCTAACAGGACCTATCTACCAAAAGCTGCCTCAGAAGAAGCAAAAACCTCAAAATGGTAGAATTTAGTGAACGTATGCAATGAAGACCAAGTAGCTGCCTTACAAATTTGGTCAAGAGAAGCTTCATTCTTGAAAGCCCAAGAAATAGCAAATGATCTGGTAGAGCGAGCAGTAATTCTATTAAGGAGGGGTCTGACCAGCCTTCAAATAAGCTTCACAAATTAAAAGCCTTAACCAAGAAGCCAAAAGGTTTCTGACCTCGCTTAGAACCAAAGAATAAGTGAACTCGAAGTTTGAAATCCTTATTAACAACAACATAATACAGAAAGGCTCTAATCCCATCCAGATTGTGAAGAAGCCTCTCTGAAGAATTATTAGGATTAGGACACAGAAGGGAAAACAATTTATCTGCTTAGATTACCCGAAGGCGCAACCATAGGAAGAAAATCAAATTTTTTTTGCAAAAACTGACTTACCTTGATGAAAAATCAAATAAGGAGAACCACAAGAAAGAACAGAAATTTCAGAATCTCTAGCAGAGGATATAGCCAGAAAAAAACATGTAGGTTTCATATCCCT